>NC_137792.1:87551105-88028605 GCF_963383645.1 Muscardinus avellanarius | reverse complement strand
TATCGGAAAAATTTCCAAACATAAAAAGAGGTTGATAACACAGTTACAGAAAAGTTATAGAAACCCATTTAGACAAGATCAAATAAAAGGTTCACCACACCACATAATAGTCAAAACTGACTAATGTAAAACCCAAGAAGAGAATCTTAAATGCAACAAAAGCAAAATACCAAGTGATATTCAGAGGCAAATCAATTAGAATCACTCTAGAAATCCCAAGCCAAGTCATGAAAGCCAGGAGGCCTGGAGCAACATATTTCAAACTCTAAAAATAAATTGCAGCCAAAAATTTCCTACTCAGAAAAACTATTTCTCAAATGTGACTGGAAAATAAAAATCTTCCACAACAAACAGAAGCTAAAAGAATTTTTGTCTTACAAACCAGCACTACAGAAAATACTCAAAAATATTAACTGCAAAAGAAGAAATAAATAATACACAACAGAACAAGAGAAACAAAATTTCTATCAAACATACAACAAACAACAAACACTATCTCAAAAGGAAGTTAAAACTCAAAATGTTAGAAAAAAATCACCTCTCAGTAACAACACTGAACATAAATGGCATAAAATACCAAAATTAATTAAAAGCCAGAATCCATCTATATGCTGTCTGCAAGAAACAATTATTACAAGTAAAGATGGTTACAAAGTAAAGTTGAAGGGCTGGAGCAAGGTAATCTATGCCAACAGAACTCAAAAACAAGCAGGAGTAGCAACTATGATATCACACAAAGTAGACATCAAGCCTAAGTTTATCAGAAGATACAAAGTAGGTCATTTTTTACTGGTAAAAGGAACAATCCAGGAAAAGGAAATAATGACAGTCAACATTTATGCGTGAAACATAGATGCAGCCACTATCATAAAACAAAATCTTTGTGACATGAAGTAACACAGAGATCCCAAAGTAATACTGGGAAACTTCAACATTTCTCTCACAACACTAGACCAATCTTCTGGACAAAAGGTAAGTAAGATGTCACAGACCTAAAGAATACCATAAAACAATTGGACCTATTAGAAACATACAGAATATTCTACCCAACTAGAGCAGAGTTCACATTTTTCTCAGCTGCTCATGGAACCTTCTCCAAATTAGACCACATCCTGAGCCACAAAATGAGCACTAGAAAATTCATAAAAATGTGACATACTTCTCTACATATTTTTAGACCCCACTGAAATGAAACTAGAAATAAACTATAAGAAGATCTAAAGTAACTACATACACACATGGATACTGAATACCACACAGATGAATAAGGAATGGGTCAATGAATAAGGGGTAAAACTCATAAATTCCTATAAACAAATGAAAATAGAGAATCAATATACCCAAACCTCTGGGACACTTTAAAGGCAGTATTAAGAGAAAAATTCATAGCAATGAGTGACCACATAAGAAGAACAGAATCAAATTAGATGGGGAAAGAAAAGTTTTCCACGACAAACATAAGCTGAAGGAATTTATGTCTTCAAAACTAGCACTAGAGAAAATACTCAAAGAGATTAAATGCAAAGAAGAAATAAGCGATGCAAGCCAGAACCAGAGAAAAAAATTTCCATTAAGCAAACAATTAATCAAAGAACAAAAAACCACTATTTTAAACAGAAGCTAAATCTCAACATGTTAGGAATTAAAAAACATCTCTCAATAATCACACTGAACATAAATGGCCTCCACTCCCCAATAAAAAGACAAAGTGGCACAATGGATTAAACCCAGAATCCATCTATCTGCTGCCTGCAAGAAACACACCTTACAAGTAAAGAGAGTAACAAACTAAAAGCAAAGGGCTAGAGCATGGTAATCCATGCCAATGGAACTCGAAGACAAGCAAAAGTAGCAACTATGATATCAGACAAATTAGACTTCAAGCCTAAGATTATTGGAAGAGACAAAGAAAGTCACTTTTTCTGGTAAAAGAAACAATCCAGCAAGAGGAAATAATGATAATCAACATTTATGCCCCAAATATAGGTGCAGCTCCTTTCATAAAACGAAATCTTTGTGACATTAAATCACACATAAATCTCAATATAACAATACTGGACGACTTCAACACCCCTCTCAAACAATTAAACTGATCTTCTCAAAAAGGTCAGTAAAGATGCTTCAGACCTAAAGAACACCATTAATCAAATGGACTGGTTAGACACATAGAATATTCTGGCCAGGTGTGGAGGTGCACTCTTGTACTTGCAGCGCTTGGGAGGCTGTGACAGGAGGATCGCACAGGTTTGAAGCCAGCCTCAGTTACTTAGTGAGGCTCTCGGCAACTTAGTGAGACCCTATTTCCAACTAAAATATAAAAAATAGGTATGGGAGTATAGCCTGGAGGTAGAAAGCCTCTGGGTTCCACCCCAAATGCCACAAAAAATCTACCATACTACAGCAAAGTTCACATTTTCATTAGCTGCTCATGGAACCTTCTCCAAAAAGATCACATCCTGCGCCACAAATGGAACACTAGCAAATTCAAAAAATGTGACATACTTTTCAGTTTCATTTCAGATCATAATGGAATGAAACTATAGATCAACTATAAAAAGATCCAGAGAAACCACATAAACTCATGGAGACTGAACACCACACTTCTGAATGAAGAATGGGTCATAGAAGAACTAAGGAGTGGAGATTCAAAATGGTGACTGCAGGACGCAGCACATCTCAAAAGCTGGAAAAAAATAAAGTTCAACTACTGAGAAGGCAGCATCTTGACAAACAACATAAACAAAACTCACGAACCAAAACAGAAACCAAAAACATGGCAGAAGGAATCCAGTACTCTGAAATGTGAGATCCATTGCAAAAAGCCTGAGCATGTGACTGACCTGGTACAGCCGCTGGCCTGGGCACTGGAACCATTTTGGGCTACTGTCCCAAACTGTGAATGCCAGCTCCTGCACTGCCAACTTTGGTGCTGCAACCCTAAGAAATCCCAAAAAAATAATCCAAGAATTTGAAGTGCAGAGAGCGGATGTAGAGTTCCAACATCTTAAGCAACCAGAACCACAACTCAGGGATGCAAAAAACGATCCACCTGCAGTGGCGCACCATACCCTCCAGCGACCAGGCAGCAGAACATCCAGGTAACTGCTTACATTACTCGGTACTCAGAGGATGACTGCCCAGAGCAATCATGGGACCCCAGTGGGCTACGAGCACGTGGCCCAAACCGGAGGTAGTCCAATTAGAACCTCCAGAGTCACAGAAAATGTGCTCAAGGTACAGTAACTGCACTGGATCACAGGGTGGCACTCCAAGACTACACTGAATGCCCTCTGATGGTGTGGGTAGAGAGGCGCAGGCCCAGGGTGAGAAGGCAAAGAGCAGAGAGCCTAAGTCCAGAGAGAAGAGCATAGAGCCAAGGCAAGAGGACACAGGGAGCCCAGGGCAAGAGGGCGCGCAGAGCATTAACATTGATACCTGACACCCTGACAACTAAACACAAAGCTGTCAGAGGCGAGAGAGGGGAGCAAATACTCATAGAGTGGATTAAAAAACTGACAATAAGTTACAGAGCAAATAAGAGACAATGGAATTTGCAAAAGGTGTTAGTGTGTGCTAGAAAATGTCAGCTTACTCATTGCCCTGTATGATTATATATATATATATATATATATATATATATATATATATATATATATATTAACTTTACTATACTGTATATATTATGTATATATTGGGCATATGAGTCTTAATTTTATAATATCTAGTTTCTAGATATTAAAGAGGTTTCCAATATATGACAAAAGTAGAGTTAGTAAACTAAAACATTTTGTACACTCTGTGTTAAAAATCTGTCTTCTGAAAAGGACTTTAGAAGCAAAATTAAAACATGACATCTAAGTGACATGTGCCTATATCAAATGTGATATAGGAGAGAAGGAACTAGGAGAAATTATGAATTCTAGGACAGAATGCTCCTACTTAGAAGACATTTTCAAATGTAACCATTGTTGACATGTGTGTAGTTTATCCAACACTACTATGTATATAGTGGACAAACTTAAGTGTTTATTTGAAACATTTAGTATTTTTAGATGTTTAGAAGTGCACAAAGTATGTTAAAAGTAAAGGTAGTAGATACATTTTGTAGATATTCTTTTGTTAAAATTAATAATGAAAGCCGGTTGTGGTGGTACACACTTGTAATCCCAGCCATTTGGGAGGCTGAGACCTGGAGGATCGCGGTTCGCGGACAGCCTCAGCTACTTAGTGAGGCCCTCTGCAACTCAGTGAGACCCGGTTTCAAAATAAAGAATAAAAAAATAGGGCAGGGGGTGTAGCTCGGAGGTCAAATTCCCCTGGGTTCCATCCCCAGACCCGCAAAAAAAATTAATAATGAAATAATTGTCTTTGGAAATGGAACGAACAAACCACTTCTCTGAGCAGGGCACATTGCATTTGTGCTGGCTCCGGGAAAGAGGAAAGTAATGCAGAGGGCTTCCTACCAATGTTTTTGGTGAAGGAAGATTATGTGTTGTTGCCCCTTATGTCTGTTTTGTTTTACTTTGCTGTGTATGTAGTCTATATTCAAAGGACAAATGAGTCCTAATTTATAACATCTAGTCTTTCTAGATGGTAAAGATGTTGCCAGTGTATGATAAAAGTAGTAAACTAATACATTGAGTACACTTTGTGTTAAAATCCATAGGAAAGGCTAAACTTAAAGCCTCTTAGGAAGTGAAATTACTAAAATCCTAAGCATTGCAGTTGCATATATCTGACCCTTGGGTTGATAAGATGGGAAGGGGAAGGGTTCTATGTGTGTGTGCTTTATTCATTGCTACAGTATGGATAGTGGGAAATAAGTACTTGTTGGAAACATCTAGGCTTTCTGGATGTTTTTAAAGTGCATGACACATGGTAAAGTACAGGGCTAAAGTTACGCTCTTTTAGTATTTGTTGTTACTTCATAGTAATGGTTGCATTTGGGGAATAGAATTATTAATATTGATGTCTTAGAGTAGATTCTGTTTGACTCTGGGTAATGTGTGGTGGGGAGCACACAGAAAATTTATGTGCCCCATAATTCATATTGTCTAGCCATTGTTACATATGTACATTTTAGTTATAATTGCAGAGTATTAGAGGATAAATTCCAATGCCCAAAGTTTGTTAGAAGTAGGAAAATACTCCCTATATAATTGTCCTTGTGTTAGATTTTAGGAAAAGCTCTCTTCTGGGATGACCTTTGTTAATCTGTGTCTTGGAACTAGGGGAGGTCTTGTACTTACTACATATTACTGGAATAGGGAAGAGAGAGAGGAGGGATGGTATGAGGAAGAGCTAATTGTTATTATTTCTGTACCTTGAAGACAGTTTTAGATTCTTACCATAAGTTTCTGTGTGTATTTTTGGTAAATACTTGTGTTCATTGTGCACAAAGTGCCTATGTATGTCCTAACACCTTAACTTCATAGATGTCCCAAAGTGACAGTGTGTGGTAATAAGTAGAGCTTGATGAATTAGCTACCTTGCAAATTCCTTTTTATTATAATTGTAAGAAAGTGCACCTTGGGCATGGAATTGTCACACCTCTGGGTAGTGTGTGTCAGGACTTGTTCATCCAGCTGGCAGCAGAGTGGCAGAAGGAAGTGCACAGAGGTGGAGCAAGTGTTTCTCAGATTTACATTTTGATTTTTATGATCCATGGGTGTGTGTGCATCTTCTGTGCTGTACCATAGTAAAACCTTAATTCACTGGGAACATACTTTCAAGTTAATATTTTAGTAATAGAAGTCTGATAACTCTTAGAAACATGCTGGTATACTTTTGCTTTATATCTACTTTTAAATAGAGCATTAAGGGAATGCAGTATTTTACTCAACCCTGCCAGTATGTCTACCCAATGGCCTGCTGCTTTTGTATCTTCAGAAAAGGTTTCGTCCCAAGAAAGGCAGGATTACAATTTTTTTAAGAGGTTGAGTTGGTGTACTATATCCTTGGTTATTGAAAATACTCTTGTAACTTTGAGATTCTGATTTGAATATTAATTGTGTAAAAGCATGATGCATACTACAATAATTTATTTTTATAATTTTTATTGGTGCACTGTATTCACACATCATAATGGGATAAAAAACTTGTGTAGACATACATGCACACATCGCCCAGTAAGCCCCTACCAAATCCCAACCCCATTCCCTCCCATCCCTCATTCTCATGCTTGGCTTAGTGGTTGACATTTAATATTATAGCAATTTATCCAAAATTAACAATGAAAATCTCACATAACAGATTCATTTGTCTGATCACTTAGAGATAACATTTCTTTTTTTTTTTTTTTTTTTTTTTTTGGTGGTACTGGGGTTCCTGGAAACACTTCTAACTCTGGGCTACACTCCCAGACCTGTTTTTCATATTTTTATTTGGAAACAGGGTCTCTTAAGCCAGAGAGGCTGGCTTCAAACAAATGTGATCCTCCTGTCTCTGCCTCCCAAGAGCGGGGATTACAAGCGTGCGCCACTACGCCCAGCTGAGATATAACATTTCAATATTTCTTTTTGTTTCCTTTCTTACCAGAGGATGTTTTTTTCTTTTTTTTTTTTAGGTGAAACTATCATACATTATTTTTTCAGAAAACATCTATCCTAACATGAAATATGAAATCTAAATACCCAAAACAATCACAAAAAAGAACAAAGCTAGAAGATGTACATTTTCTGATTTCAAACCTTATAAAGCTACAATAATTGAGACCGTGTAGTACTGCTAAAAAGGCAGATATATAAACCAGTGGAGTAAAATAAAAAGTCTAGAAATAAATTCTTCCATATGTGGTCAAGTTATTTTTGACAAGGTTTCCAAGAACATTTGGTGAAGGAAATAATAATCTTTTCACTAAATATTGTTGAAAAATAATAATTACATGAAAAAGAATAAAATTGGACCCTTACCTAACACCATATACAAATATTAACTCAAAGTAGATAAAAGAACTAAATGTAAATCTTAAGACTATAAACTTTTAGAAGAATACCTGGGTCATAAAACTTCACAACATTGAAATTGGCAGTGATATCTTGAATATGATTTCAAAAGAACAGGCAACTCAAGAGTAATCAAACAAACTTCCTAAAAATAAAAAAATTATAAATCCAAAGACAGTGTAAACAGTTCCAATTGCTATATATGAAGGTATATTAATATTCCAAACATAAATCATAAAAATTAGCAACAATAAAAGCAAACAATACAATTTAGAAGTAGGTTAAAGACTAAAATAAATAATGAATTTCCAAAGATTTTTATATAACCAATAAACACATGAATATCATTCATCATTATCATAATATACTAATAATTAAGGAAATACAAATAAAAACAATAGTGGAATACTACTTCACATTTGTTAGGATGGCTGCTTATCATGAATTACCTTGCTCCAGCCCTTTACCTTGAATTTGTTACTCTATTTACTTGTAAAGTGTGTTTCTTGTAAGCAGCAAATGGATGGATTCTGGGTTTTAATCCATTTTGCTACTTTATGTCTTTTTATTGGGGAATTGAGGCCATTTACATTCAGTGTGATTGAGAGATAACTTTTAATTCCTAACAAGTTAAGATATTATTTCTGTTTGAAATACTGGTTACTCTTCTTTGCTTAGTTGTCTGCTGAATGGAAAATCTTGTTTCTCTGTTTCTGGTGTGTATTACCTATTTCTTCTTTGTAGTTAATCTATTTGAGTATTTTCTCTAGCACTGGTTTTGAAGACATAAATTCCTTCAGTTTCTGTTTGTCATGGAAGCTTCTTATTTCCCCATCTAATTTGATAGATAGTTTTGCTGGGTAGGAAATTTTTGGCTGGAAGTTGTTTGAAATATGTTACTCCAAGCCCTTCTGGCTTTCATGACTTAGTTTGGGAAGTCTGGAGTGATTCTAATTTGTTTGCCTCTGTATGTCACTTGGTCTTTTGTTTTTGTTGCCTTTAAGATTCTCTGCTTGGCATCCACATTGGTCATTTTGACAATTATGTGGCATGGGGAACATCTTCTCTGATCCTGTCTAAAGGGAGTTCTATAAGTTTCCTGGACCTGTGTATCGACCTCTTGCTCTATGTTTGGAAATTTTTCTGCTATTATTTCTTTGAAGATATTATTTATCCCTTTGGTTTCACCTTCTTTTCCCTCCTCTATTCTAATTATTCTTAGGTTAGCTCTCTTAAAATGGGCACATATGTCTTCAATGTCAGATTCCTGCTGTCTGATTTTTTTCTAAGTTATAAATTATGCATTAGTTTTTGGAGTGATCATCTTCTAGGAGTGAGCTTCTATTCTACATGTGGTCTAATCGATTGTTTATAGTTTGAACTGATGCCTTTACCTCAATGATTGCATCCTTTATTTCTTTTAGAATTTCTCTAAATTCATTTGAAGGTCCTGTATTATTTCTACAGTTATATTCCTGCTTTGATCTTCTCAAGATCTCTGAATTTCTGTGTTATAAGGTTCTGTTAATACTGGGTTGGGGACATTCATTGCTCCATTGTTGTTCCTGTTTCCCATGATTACAGAAGATTGTGCCTTCCTTGGGTCACTACAACTTCACATAGGGTTCTCTGGATCTTGAGTTTGTGGTAATCTCAGCCACCACTACTACTTTACTGGATTGTATTGCAAAGTCTCAGACCCAGGGAGTTAATCAAGGCAGCGCGAGACCATGTGGGTGCCAGGCTGGGCATTTTCCCATGGGGAGCTATGACTAGAGTGTGGTATCTCTGCCACCACTACTCCTTCACTGGGTTGGACTGCAAAATCTTAGACCCAAGGAGATTATCAGAGCTGTGCAAGTCCCTGGGAGTGCAGTACAGGGATTTCTCCTTTAGGGGCCACAATTTCACTCACGGTTATTGTGCGCGCTGATCAGAACTTGCTGCGGGGCGCAGTGAACTTGCCACTGCTGCTGGCAATATGGTGCCACTGTCATGCCTTCAGCCGTGAGGCTGGCCTATTTCTTTTCTGGTTTTGAGCTCCGTTCTGAGTTCCTGGAAGGTATGATGAGCTTGGCCACTGGGAGTTTTAGATGTTCTTTGTGTTAAAAGAACAGCTGAATTACACCAAAATGATCTGCAGCTGCTCACTTCAGCTCCTTGTTTACCTTTCCTCTCTGGAGCCTGGTGCTGTGAGGGAAGATAGTGCTGGCGCGGCTCCACCACTGCATTGCGGGCTTGATTTCTTTTCTGTTCTCTGGTTGTTCTTCTAGTCTTTTTTTTTCTCCATTCCTTGTGTTTACATTTTTAATTTCTCTGATAGTGTTTTCTGGCTATGAAAAGCGCTGATTTCATGGTAATAGAGTTTGAGTTTTACCAGGACTAGTAAATGCTGCTTTTCTCGGTCGCCATCTTCCCAGAAGTCCACATACTACAATCTTGATAAAACAAATGGCATGTTTTGTATGTGTACACAGGAGTGGAAGGCCACAGCCAACTAAGCTGCTCTTGACTGGATGACTTTGTTCTTTGCTTCTTGTATTTTTGTTTCCTGTAGTGTATATATTAACTTTTAAAAATAAAGGTTATTTTATAAACCTTAAAAAAATGCCAATTCTCCAAAAATGAACATATAAATATAATACCATTCCTGACAGGCGTGGTGGCGCACGCTTGTAATCCCTGTGTTTGGGAGGTGGAGACAAGAAGATCGCGCAGGTTCGAAGCCAGCCTCGCTGGCTTAAGTGACCCTGTTTCCAAAAATAAAAAAGGATAAAATAGGTCTTGGAGTGTAGCCCAGATGTAGAAGGGCTTCCAGGAACCCCAGTACCACCAAATATATCATTCCAATTATAATTCCATCCATTTTGTATTGCTTTTTATAACAGAGTGAATGATATTCATGCTTAAGATTTTAAATAATTGACTAACAATATCTAATATCTAGAAAAGAAAATAATAAATGATATCTGCAATGCTGGATTTCAAATATGTTGTAAAGCTATTGTAAGCAAAATGGTATGATATTAACAAAGGAATAAAATAGTTGAGTTGAACAAAACAAAGCATAGAATTTGAGAGCAGTGTCTATGGGGGGTTTGATATCTAACAATTCAAATCAGTAGGAAAGGGAGAAATTATTTACTTTTATTTATTTATTTTTATTTTTTGGTGGTACTGGGGGTGGAACCCAGAGGCTTTCTACCTCCGGACTATACTCCCAGACCTATTTTTGGAAACAGGGTCTCACTAAGTTACTGAGAGCCTCACTAAGTAGCTGAGGCTGGCTTCGAATCTGTATGATCCTCCTGTCTCAGCCTCCCCAGCCTCCCAAGTGCAGGGATTACAAGCGTGTACCACCACGCCCGGTGGAGAAATTATTTTAAAAAAAGAGTATGGCACAATTTTTTTTTTTTTGGTGGTGGTGGTACTGGGGTTCCTAGAAACCCTTCTACCTCCGGGCTACACTCCCAGACCTATTTTATACTTTTTTATTTGGAAACAGGGTCTCTTAAGTCAGCATGGCTGGCTTCGAACCGGAGTCTCAAATTTATTTTAAAAGTGGATTCCCGTGAGATGAACTAAATTTCAGTTTAGATGGGTATCAAATTGTGCCATACTGAGCCAGGCATAGTGGTGCATGCTTGTAATCCCCGTGCTTGGGAGGCAGAGACAGGAGGATCACACGGGTTCAAAGCCAGCCACACTGGCTTAAGAGACCCTGTTTCCAAATAAAAATATAAAATAATAGGTCTGGTAGTGTAGCCTGGAGGTAGAAGGGCTTCCAGGAACCCCAGTACCATGAAATAAATAAATTTGAGACAATGAACATGTAAGTTTTAAATAAAAAATTAAGAACTATTAGAAAAACATTTAGATAATACATGTGTAACAGTGGATCGAGAAAGGATGCTTAAAACTATAAAGAAAAACATGAACATATTGGCTATATAAACTCTTTTAAAATATTTTAATGGAAATATCACAAATTCAAAGATAAGTGATATGTTGTCAAATAAATTTTACAGTATAGAATTCAAATTGATCCTTCAGACTAAGATGACAGAGTAGGAAAATTAGCAAATAATGAGTTGTCTGTCAACAGATGAATGAATGAATAAAATGTGGCATATATTCACAATGGAGTTTTATTTACCCATGAAGAAGAATTAAATTATATCATTTCCATGGAAATGGGTGGAACTGGAGAACATCATGTTAGTAAGATGAGCCACTCAAAAAGTAAAGCATCATGTGTTTTCTCATGTGTCAAAACTGGAGAAAAATTAAAAGGAAAGGACAGGAACCTCATGCAAATAGGATCAAGACCAGAAGAGTAGTGGAAGGGTATGAGGAAGAAGGAGAGGAAAAGGGGCGGTATGAGATAAAACAAATTATACCATGGGAATATATATATTTATAATTATGAATTTCAATATTATGCATAATGCACCAATATAATTTTTTGCCTAACTGGGGATTGAGCCCATGGGCATTCTACCTCTGAGATACACCCTCAGCCCTATTTTTTTCTTTATTTTGAAGCACTGTCTCACTAAGTTGCAGAGGGCCTTTCTAAGTTGCTGAAGCCAGTCACAAACCTGTGATCTTCCTGTCTCAGCCTCCCAAGTACTGGTATTATAAGCATGTTCCACTATGCCTGGCATAAATAGAAATTTTTTAAAAAGAAAAACAGTGCAAATACAAGTTGTCATTAAACAATTGAAGTTTGCAAAATACAAATTTAAAATAGTAATGCCAGGCATGGTGGCGCATGCTTGTAATCCCCGCGCTTGGGAGGCAGAGACAGGAGGATCGCGCAGGTTCGAAGCCAGCCGCGCTGGCTTAAGAGATCCTGTTACCAAAAATAAAATAGGTCTGGGAGTGTACCCCGGAGGTAGAAGGGCTTCCAGGAACCCCAGTACCACCACCAAAAAAAACCCAAATTTAAAATAGTAATAATAATGATGAGATATTGCTCACTCATTTGATTGATGAACATTTAATTGCCCAGCACCTTTTATTTGGCAAGATGAGGAAAGGAGAATATACTTTTATACATAACTGTGACTATTTCCTTTTTGGGAAAGCAATTAGGGAATATCTACAAAATATAAACTAACTCCGGTTATGGTGGCGCATGCTTGTAATCCCCGCGCTTGGGAGGCGGAGACAGGAGGATTGCACAGGTTCGAAGCTAGCCGTTCTGGCTTAAGAGACCATGTTTCCAAAAATAAAATAGGTCTGGGAGTGTAGCCCGGAGGTAGAAGGGCTTCCAGGAACCTCAGCACCACTATATATAGGCTACATATACTCATCCTAATAATTTTATTCCCATTTATCTAACCCAAATAAAAATATCAGTATAAGGAGATATATTAATACATACACAAAGATGTTTATAGCAACAGCATTATTTCTATGGTGGAAGGAAGCTAGTACCAAAAATGTGCTTCCATAGAGAAATAGACAAAAATTATATATCTGTATCATGGAATAGTGTGCAAACATTAAAATTACTTAATTATATCTACCAGTAAACTTGAGAAATTTTACAGTCGTGCAAGAAAAGCAATAGGCAAAATATATAACCTGGTACATGTTTACATGATAAATTGTTTATAAAAATGTATATGTCAACACATATGTTCATCTGTCTATTTATTTTTAATTCATTTGGTTTTTAGTACTGAGGATTGAACCCAGGAGCATTCTACTTCTACAGTACATCCATATCCCTCTTTTAATTTTTTTGTTGTTAAATAAATTTTTATTGGTGCATTGTAGTCATACATCTTAATAGGATAAAAAACTTGTGGAGATATACATACACACATCACCCAATCAGTTATTTTTTTCTAAACCCTGGGGCCTTTTTTATTTTATTTTATTTTTTATTTTTTTATTCCCACCCCATTCCCTCCCCATCACTCCTTCCCTTGCTTGGCTTAGTGGTTGCCTTCGATATGTTTAAGTACGTTGCGTGTTTTAGAGAATTTCCTTCTTCCCCCCTTCCATCCCCTTATTTAGGTTGTCTTCTTTGCTCCTCTATAGGATTTCCTTTTTCATCTAGAGTTTGAAAAGATCTATCTAAGTTGCTGATGGTCTCTCTAAGCTACTGAGGATGACCTCAAACCTGTGACTCTCCAATTTCCACCTTCCATGTACTGGGATTACAGGCATATGCTACCATGCTCAGTTGTATCTATTTATTTTTTTTTATTTTTATTTTTTTTATTTTTTTATTGGTGCACTGTATTCATACATCATAGTGGGATACAAACTTTTGTAGACATACATGCACACATCGCCCAGTCAGCCCCCACTCGATCCCCACCCCATTCTCTCCCCATCCCTCCTTCCCATGCTTGGCTTAGTGGTTGACATCTAGTATTATAGCAATTTATCCAAAATTAAAAATGATAACTTCACATAACAGTTTCATTTGTCTGATACCAAGCTTTTGATGACTTAAAGATAACATTTCAATATTTCTTTTTGCTTTCTTTCTTACCAGAGAATATTTTTTTCTATTTTTTAGGTGAAACTATCATATATTTATATATTTTTTTCAGAAAAAAAATCTATCCTAATATGGAATATGGACTCTAGATACCCAAAACGATCTTGAAAAAGAACAAAGCTAGAAGATATATATTTTCTAATTTCAATCTATTTATTTTTAACACAGTTATATGAACCTGAAGAAAATACAGAGAGTATACCCACCCAATTGACATTGCTTAAGAAATGGAGAGTAACTAGCACACAACTAAAATTTATAAAATTGCATGTAAGTGTAAATACACATAGGAGGTGAATAAGGGTATGGTAATTGATATGTTAATAGTGATTGTCTAGAGGTGATAAAATTCAGGTGGTTTTTCATTACATTCCTTATATTTTCTCCACTTTATTTTTGTATTGTAGCAATAAGCATATGCTAGTTTTCTAACCAGAACATAGAGCAGATCTATATTGAACAAAAGAAAGTTTGGAAGATGAAAAGAGTAGTTTTGAACCGTTATACACAGAGAGATCAGAAACAGAAAAACTTTAAAACTATTACAATAATGTAGATGTGCTATTATGATGATCTGAACTAGGCTGATGGGTAATAAGACAGAAAGCAAGAAGTATAGTTTAAATTTATTTTATATCAGAAACTGAAAAGCATCAGCATTTGGGGTGTATGTGTGTATGCACACACCATTCCAAAGCATTAAACCAGAATCATGCAGAGAAGTTCTTCAGTTGTGAGTTTGTAAGCTTGTTCCCATAGCAACACAGGTAGAGTTACATCATTTTTCTCTTCACTAATAACCTCATCACAGTCATCAAACATATTTCCTTTGTTCAAAGATTCAAAAAGGGGTTATCCATCTATTTTGGGGGTGTTTGTTTAAGGGAGCTCCTACAGTTGACTTTGCTTTGGGGTCATTTTTATCAGTTAAGCCACTATGCAATTTCTAATTAGTGAATTACTCATGTATACATATATAAATGTATAGATATAGATGTATGTGTTTTCTATCATCTCATCTATCTGTATACCTATCTGTGTAGTCTTTCTTGTTCAGGAAATGAATTAATGTGGTTATTACATATATAACAATTTGTACTTTTAAGAGGGCTACTTCTTGAAAAATAAATGCAGGCAGCCTTTACTTTCAGACTGTGTGTCTATAAGGACCAGGAAATGGCATCATCAATCTGGTGCCTGGGATAACTGAAGAGCTGAACAGAATCTTTTGAGAATTGTTCCAATCTATCACTGTACAAATGATTGTAAAAATGGCCAAACATCCCAAATCCTTTGTTGAGCAGCCAATTCAGTCAATAAATGCTTGCTGAACTGTATGTTATAATGTAAGCAGGCACTGAACAACTCCAATTTCAAAGCATGTCTAAAAGGAGGTAATTATCCTGAAAATGCTATAAGGTCAGGTAGTCATGGTCATAGCCACAGTGAAATCCTGCTGACTCAAATTCTGTCAATCTCAAATAGTTTTCCTTTTACCTGGAATACTGCTCTACATCCAGGAGAAAACAGGACCTTGTTTTTTTCTTGCAGGCAGCCTGATAATAGTGGAGCCAGAGAGAGTTGCATTCAAATCCTGACTCTGACACTTACTAGTTGTGTGACTTTAAATGAGTCTCTTGGTCTCTCTGGGCCTCAATTTCCTCATGTTCAAAATGGAAACAGTAGAACCTGGATCTCATAGTTTCACTGAGGGTTAAGTGCAAAACTGCTAGCTATGGTTAATGTTAATTCATTCTCTTGCACTTTCTCTGCCTTGAGAAATTCTACTTGGTCTTCAAGGCCCAATAAAAATATCACCTTTTTGTGACAACTTCCTTCAACCTCATACAAATATAATCATTTCCTTCTCTGCTCATTAATAGATCTCTGATTACATTTTTGTTACACTACTTACCATATTAGATGGTATTCATATTTGTCTCACTAGTTTAGAGGCTCTTCAGGAACATAGTTTATATTGTATGCATGTTTATATGCCATAGTATCTTATAACAATGCTAATACTTGACATATAATAGATGTTCAACAAATGTTTTTTGAAAAGTATTTTGCTATAAGAAAAGAAATGACGCAAATTTTAGTAGTGGTAGTAGTAGTAGTAGTAGTAGTAGTAGTAGTGGTGGTGGTGGTAGTAGTAGTGGGAATTGAACCCAGAGCCATTCTACCTCTGGGCTACACAGCTCTTTTTACTTTTAATGTTAGAACAGGATATTTCTAAGCTTCTAAGGGTCTCACTAAGTTGCTGAGGCTGGCCTCAAACATGCCAAGTCCTGTCTCAGCCTCCCAAGTACTGGGATTGGACATGTGCTACACCATGACCAGCTCAAAGTTCAATATTTTAAGTAAATTCGATGATGTGACCTATTAAAAGTAATATTTGGGGATTTTAGTTTACTTTTGCATCTTTCATCTATAGAGTTATCTAAAAGGGTAAATAAACCTGTTGGCAAAGAAAGAAGAACCACATCTACTTTATTTAGATTTTCAAAAGGCTTTGACAACTAGGCAAATTCCAAGGGAAAGTTTCTGTGCAAGCAGAGGACTGCTTCTGTATCCTCTCCACCCCAGATGCTGAAATCCTATTCGTTTCTATGTTAGTCTTCAGCATCACCTCCTCTAGGAAGCCTTTCCAGATACCCCCAACCTCATAGGACTCCTCTCTATTTTGAATGGCAGGGACATTCTACCTGTCCTCTCTCATGGAATATGGAATAGTTTTACATGTATAGAGATCCTTCAATATGTGTCAAATACCACCAACAGGCAAAAAGTAAGAGGCAGAAACTGGATCCTTCCTTTAATATTCCTTTTTTTATAGATAGTAGGTGTGTAACACACAATTGTTGGACTGTATATTTCTGAGAGGGACAGACTGCATGTAAAATCCCTGCTATCGCAGTCAAAAGTGAATCTCCCAAGAATATAAACACAAGAGAAGGGGAAAAGGGAGGAAGCAAACACATTTTGTTGTTTCTGCTCTTTAAGTCCTTTCACAATCCGGAAGAAAAATTGATTTGAGTGTCTACTATATACTAAGTTCTGTGCTATTCATTTTGATGAACATCCTCTCATTTTGTCTTGTCACTCCCATTTTTCCTTTTGAACAGATAAATATATTCCATACCTTATATTATTGCAGACCCACTGCCAAACAAAAGGTACAATACCTAACCACAAGAGGTTAACAAGACAACTAAGAGACAGATACATAATAAATAAATATTTTATTAAAAGTTCTATGAAAAGAGTTTCATGCTTAAATAATTTTCAAAGCCTAGTATGCTTGTTATCAAGATTATAAGGAATCAGAGAGAAGAGTGGTGAGGAATGGAAAAAGGAATATTGATGAAGAAAACAGATCAAATATTGTTATGTCCATATATGAAGGTATTGTTACCAATATCACTAATATGTGCAGGTAAGAAGGAAGGAGGAACAGGGTGGGATGCAGAGGAAAACACACCAAGGACTGTGTGCATATAGGAATGCATCACCTTGAATTTTGCTGTGAAATTACATGTAATTTTACAATGCACCCATAAAATTATTTTTAAAAGAGACAACATTTAAAAGTCTGGTCACATCCAGGCACAATGGCATACACCTGTAATCTCATTACTTTGAAAGCTGAGATAGTAGATCACAAGTTTGAGGCCAACCTCAGCAACTTAGCAAAATCATGTTTCAAAAATAAAAAGAAAATTAACAGGTTTGAGGTGCATCATGTACTAGGGTTAATCCCTAGTACAAAACAAGAAAGGAAAGAAAGAAGGGAGGAAGGAAGGAAGGAAGGAAGGAAGGAAGGAAGGAAGGAAGGAGCTTTCAATAGATGTAACATACAGAATGTCATAGCTTAGTAACACAGTCCACTATAGAATATTGATTGTTTACCCTTGTTATAGCACAGTTGACCAGGAGTGCTGGCTTATTGCTGCTGCCTAGCATTGCAAAAGAGTATTATGCCCCATATTGCTACAGGAAAAGATAAAAATTCCAAGTACAATTTCAACTGAATATGTATAACATTCACATCATTATAAAGTAGAATCATCTTGTAGGTCAGGGACTGTTTGTACTTTTAGGCAGACAACCAGACAGCCATGCCCCACTGGGCAAATGCAGTTAAGCTTCTCATGCCCAGAGTGTGAAAACCAAGGGGAGGATTACATTTGCCAAATGGGGCCTCTTTGTGGCTTATATTTCTGCTTGGAAGCTACGAGTATCACATTCACAGCCACTATCCCATTTGCTCCTTCTAGCTGCCCTAAGCACTAAGCCTAGAAAGTGTTATTACCCCCATATGAGAAATAAAGAAACAAAAACTGTGTGATTAAATGACAGTTTTGGTTTCTCCTTCTTGAGGCCCCCAAACACAACAGCAGCAGCTTTGCCAATATGTCTTCACCTGCTTTACCCCAGTCTCTCCCATGGCAATCCCCATATTTTGTAGCCAAGAGGCCTCAGTAATCATCTGGCTCAAGTTTCTATGTTTCTCAGAGAACTCATGTTTCCAGTGCTTCCACCAGACCCCCAAGAGTAATAACAAAGGGAACTAACTAGACAGCAGCTCCTTAAATCCCTAGGTTTCTCCAGCAAGGTCTCGATTCAAACGACTGAAACTGAGATCCAGTTCAATGATGTGATTTTCCCTATGACTCCACAAAAGGGAGAACTAAATCTCAAATGAAACATCAGTCTTTTTTTTTTTTTGACTGCCAGTATGGACCTCTATTTTCTATACTTTTCTGTCTTCCAAAACAGAACAGAATTTCTTCTTCTGTGAAGTGTCTATTTAGTTCACTTGCCTATTTTTTGATTGGGTTATTTGTTTTCTTAGTGTTGAGTTTCTAGAGTTCTCTGAATATTCTAGATATTATACCTTTATCAGAGGAATAGTTGGCAAAAACTTTCTCCCATTCTGTTGGCTCTCTATTGAGGTTCTTGATAGTTTCCTTTGCTTTATGGAACTGGGGAACATTATGCTAAGTCAGATTAGTCAGTAACCAAAAGTTAAAAATTGGATGTTCTCCCTAATATGTGGAAGGTAGAGAGAAAATGGGTCATAGGAGGAACTCTAGACAAAGAAGGAAAAAACTATAAATGAACAAAAAACATGACCTAACTGAGAGGGATGTACATAATGTACATTTACAAACATATCAAAGTCAATCACTAAGCCAAACATGAGAAGGAGGGAAGGGAGAGGGAATGGGGAGGGAATTGGGAAAGGGATAAATGAGTGATGTGTGCATGTATGCCTCTACCATCTTGTACCCCATTAAGAAGTATGACTACAATGCACCAATACAAAAATTAAAAAAAATCAGACAGAGGAAAGTAGAAAAGTATCATATCACATTGAGAGTTTTGCTGCTGCTGATGCTGCCGCTGTTGTTGCTGCTTTAAAAAAATACTATAAACATTCTTGTCAAATCTCTAAAATGATATCTCAGCAACCTTAGAGTATAAAAAAAGTTTTACATTAAAAAGACTGTGCAAAAAATAAATGAAGCCAGACAAGACAGAACATGCCTGTGATCCTAGTACTTGGGAGGCTGTGACAGGAGAATCACAGGATTCAGGCCACCCTCAACAACCTAGCAAGACCCTCTGCAACCTAGAGAAACCCTGATTCAAAATAAAAAATATTTAATATGGCTGGGATTATAGCTTAGAGGTTCAATGCCCAGGGTTCAATCCCCAGTACCAAACAACAACAAAAAAAAGTCCAAAAGAAAAAAAAAAACTATACCAAAAAATGAGGGTGGTACTGGGTATTGAACCCTGGGACATTCTACCTCAGAGCTAGGCCCTACTTTTATTTTTGTTTTGAAACAGGGTCATGCTAGATTGCTGAGAGTCTCACTAGTTTCTGAGGCTACCCTCTAACATGCAATTCTCCTGTCTCAGCCCAAGTACTAGGATTACAGTTATGCACACCAGACCTGGCTCTAAAAACATTAAAACTATCAGACACCCAAAGAGGAAAACTAGAGATAATATGCTACTGTGGAAAAAGAGTATTAGAAAAACCACAAAAAATGTATCAGTAAAACCACTTCTCTTAATTTTAGCTTCAGCAGCTATTTGCAACAGAAACAATGCATAAGCCTGTCCTATGGAGAAGCCAGTTGCACAGTCAGCCCAGCTCCTTGAAAGCATAGGCCACAGGGCCACAGAGTCACAAGCTGTTAACTTGAAGAGAACTAAGGAATACAACTAAAGCAGGAAGTGACAGAGCCCTTAGTCAATCTGGAGATATTAACTGTTTACTTATTAATTTCTCTGTGCTATAATCCACTAACCTTGATCAAGTATTTATTTTATTTTATTTTTATGGCACTGGAAATTGAACCCAGGGTGTTCTACCTCTGAGTTTTTATTTATTTACTTATTTATTTGTTTAAAACAGAGTCTTATTAAGTAACTGTTCTCTGGTATCAAACTTGTGAATATCCTATCCCATCCTTCTGAATATTAGCATACAGGCGTGTACCACCAATGCCCAGCATGGTCAAGTACCTTAAAGAAGATCAAGACAGTGGTTACTTTCCCTGCAGAGACCAGCTGGCTGGTTACAGGGAGAAAAAGTAGTGTCATCAACAAGTTCCAAAACACCCCAAGATTGTATATATGTGTGTACGAACAATCATCTATATCTACAAAATATCCATTAAAGGGCCCTGCAAGGCCTGGCTACTAAACTATGTTGACACAAAATTAATAATAGCCAATATTTATTGAAATTTTTCCATGTTTTTTCTTCTTTACTCCTCCCATAACCCTATAACATATGCAAAATCATGTATCTATTTTTCTCCTGCCACAGAAAGGTGAAGTGACTTGCCCAATGCCACATAACTAGTAAGTATCCGAACTGAAAGCCAGAAATAGTGCATATACCTCTAATCTAAGTACTTGGGAAGCTGAAACAAAAGGATCACAGTTTCAAGGACCACCTCAGCAATTTAGCAAGATCCTGAGCAACTTAGCAAGGCCCTGTTTCAAAACACAAAATAAAAATATGGCTGGGGGTGAACCTCTGAGGTAGAATGTCCCTGGTCACAATCACCAGTACCAAAATAATAATAATTATAATAATAATAATAATAATAATAATAATAATAATAATATAGTAATAAGAGTCTGTTATTTGGCTATGAACGATTTCAGGGTAGGGAAAATTCAAAGATTCTTACACACAGCTCCATCACATTCAGAATCTAAGATATAAATTCCTGAAGTAGCTTATGACTATTAGATCTCCAGTTCTGCAAATATCCCAAAACATTCCTCTCTAACCTAGCCATCTCACTTGTATACAAGATCAAAAGTTCCTGAGAGAACAAATGACTTTCTCATGGTCACAAAATAATGAGCCAGAACACAGAAGAGATCTCCTGATCCCCAGTCCCGTGCTTTTCCCCTGACATCACACTTCCTCTTACATTTCCTTCTCTGAACAAGATAGAGTCTGCCAGTAGAAACAGAGCCAAAAGGTTTTTGTGAAGCTTAGAGGAGAATTTTTTCAAAACCCTAATGAGCTGGTTCATAGCTGACTCTGATCGCATCAGAAAGGAGTTCAAGCTCGTGATACTATTGCTGTGCATTCTAGAGAATAAAAACTCATTAGAAATCAAGGAATTTGGATAGATCCCTCTAAGAAATTAGCAGGCACATAGTTTGGGGGAGTGATCAGGGTGCAGCTGTGGTGTCATTATGGAGATGTTGAGAAAGCTTGATGCCCAAGGTAGTGAACATATTCTGGGTGCTGCCTGCTACCACCCTCCCTCAGCACCATCTATTGCCAAGTCTGGCCAATTGTTTGACAAGGCAGCTGTGATCATGCCATTAATTACACTATGGGGCACCAAAGTGCAATGTCAGGCAGCTGCCTAGAATATCAATTGGCTGCTAGTGGAACAGGTCAGCTATTAGGGCTCTCTTCAGAGAAGTCCACAGAGCATATGATTCCCATTTCCTCAGCCCCCACCAACACAGAACCCTTTAAAGTCCTATTATGAAGATTGAAATGATATATTGCCACAGTGTTCAGTTAGAATCCATAACTGAACCACTTTACCTAAGCTTATATTTCATACTCATTTAATGGTAATGTCTCCTTGTAATCAACATGCTCTTTGAATTAATATGTTTAGCTCATCTGATTAGAATTATTTGAGGCTATTAAGGCTGCTCCCAAAATGACAGCTAAAACATACATGGGGCTCCATATGTGCCAGGTACTACTTTTGAAGGATATAGTGGGGATTAAACCCAGGAACATTTGACCTCTGAGTTATACACCCAGCTCTGTTTCACTTAATTAGTTTTACTTTGAAATAGGGTCTCACTAAGTTGCTGAGGTCCTCACTAAGTTTCTGGACTGTCTTCAAACCTGTGATCCTCCTGCCTCAGCATACCAACTATTGAGATAACAGGTGTCAGCCCAAAACCCAGATACAGGCACTTAAATTCATTTGCTCCTCATGACAATCCCACATAAGTGCTATTATTACCACCATTTTATACATGAAGAAACTTAGACTCAGAAGTTAAATAACTTTTGTGTGCTACTGGAGATTGAACTCAGTGGTAGTCTACCCCTGAGCTATATACCAACCCCTTTATATTGGGAAACAGAGTCCTGTTAGGTTGTTGACAAGCAAGTTGCTGATGTTGTTCTCAAACCTGTGATCCTCCTGTTTGTGTTTTGGCCTCAAATTTGTGAACCTCCTATCCCATCCTTCCAAATATTAGATTACAGGCATGCACCACCATGCCCAGAATGATCAAGTATTTTAAAGGAGATTAAGACAGTGGAACATCACCATGCCCAGTGAGGTTAAGTAATCTATCTCTATGACATAGCTAGTTTACAGCAGAGCTGGTATTCAAACCTAGACAATGTGGTACCTTTACTCTCTTAAACAGTGCATTATACTGCCTGAAAAAAAAACTAATAGTCCAGACCCATCATGCCCCCCCAAAATTTTAGTACAGAATATTAAACCTGGGGGCATTTTACCTCTAAGATAAGCCCTTTTTATTTTTATTTTTTATTTTGAAACAGGGCTTTACTGAGTTTTTGAAATCATATCCAAGAAATCACTGCCAATTTCAATGTTGTGAGGTTTTATGACCCAGATTTTCTTCTAAAAGTTTATAGTCTTAAGATTTATATTTAGGTCTTTTATCTATTTTGAGTTAATATTTGTATATGGTGTTAGGTAAGGGTCCAATTTTATTCTTTTTCATGTAATTATTATTTTTCAACAATATTTAGTTAAAAGATTATTATTTCCTCCACCAAATGTTCGTGGAAACCTTGTCAAAAATGACAATATATGGAAGAATTTATCTCTAGGCTCTTATTTAACTCCAATGGTTTATATATCTGCCTTTAGAACAGTACTACACTGTTTCAATTATTGTAGCTTTATATGGTTTGAAATCAGAAAATATACATCTTCTAGCTTTGTTCTTTATCAAGATCGTTTTGGGTATCTAGAGTCCATATTCCATATTAGGATAGATTTTTTCTGAAAAATAAATAAATATATGATAGTTTCACCTTAATAAATAAAAAGAAAGAAATATTGTCTGGTAAGAAAGACAGCAAAAAGAAATATTGAAATGTTATCTTTAAGTCATCAAAAGCTTGGTATCAGACAAATGAAACTGTTATGTGAGATTATAATTTTTAATTTTGGATAAATTGCTATAAACTAGATGTCAACCACTAAGCCAAGCATGGGAAGGAGGGATGGGGAGGGGACGAGGTGGGGATCAGTTAGGGGCTAACTGGGCGATGTGTGCATGTATGTCTACAAAAGTATTATTTTATCCCATTATGATGTATGAATACAGTGCACCAATAAAAAAATTTAAAAAATAAAAAAGAAGACAGTTTTTGAGGTTCTCCTCTGGGGTTCTAGACATGCACCACCACACCTGGCTCCATCACCCATCATTTATCCAGCATCTTAAATATGCATGCTTGTTTTCCTCACTGCCTTTAAAGCAATTGATTTTCTGTGACTCTATTAAGTTTAAGGAGGAAAATTTCACTTCTGAATGGGCTGACTAAAGAAGGTTTCATGGAAGAAGCAGATACTGAGTTGGACTTTGAAAGATAAGTTAAATTCTGTCTATCAGAGATTAGAGGAAGAGGTAGGGTAGAGCAGGCAAAGAGACCACTGGAAGCAAATTCTGACAATGCTTCTAATACCAGCATTCGGGAGCCTGAGACTGGAGGATCGCGGTTCGCGGACAGCCTCAGCTACTTAGTGAGACCCTCTGCACCACAGTGAGACCCGGTTTCAAAATAAAGAATAAAAAATAGGGCAGGGGGTGTAGCTCAGAGGTCAAATGCCCCTGAGTTCCATCCCCAGACAGGCAAAAATATAAAAATAAAAAAATAAAAGTAAGCATAAACTACCATTCAACCCAGCAATTCCACTCCTAGGTATTTTCTTGAGTGTTTTAATGAATTTTTCAAGATGGAATCTTTTCTTGCCTTCTTAATCAGTGTTTAATGAATATATTCTAATGATTGTTTGATGATTTGGGTATAGCATTGTCATTATTAGAATCTGCTGGGATCCTTCTTTCATATTTGCCTTCCAAAACAGCTGGGTCTATTTTTATACAACTTTATGGGTTAAGTTCTGGTAATACATATAGACAGGCAAGATAAATCCTATTTTAAAGGGTTAGATACATTTAAGGCTAATATAGTACACATGGCTATTTGTCCCTCCACTCCATGGTTTCAGACTGCTGACCTTTTCTGTTTTAGTACATGTCTTTGAAAATTCGATTTCACCCTGGCATTCGAGCTTTTGGCTGTTATTTCTCCTGGTTCTCAGCAGACCTGCTGGTAATAGCCTCTCATCTAATTTGCTGTGGGCTAGCAAGCCAGATAATGAAGTCTATTAGAATTGTGCATAAAATAAGGTTACTGATTAAAGTTAGGATCTGAATGCCCCTCTTGATGTTTCTCCTACAGGGTAAAGTCCAATGGTCTTTGTGGTAGTTATTTTGACCTCTTAAAGGCCTTCTTTGTTTCTTTTCAGGTTCTGGCCATGTTCCAGAGAGGCCAGTTAAGATTACTGGAAATCCCAACTACAGATAAGGGAGTATTGCCACAGTTCACATCTATCTATTCTAATCTGTTGAAATATTTGCTCTATTCCATGCTGTGCAGAAGGACATAGTAAGTCTCATGATCTAGGTTAATTCGGTTTGCACACATTTAACTTATTAAGCAAGAATAATAGAGAACAACCATTAAAGAGCAAAAACAAGGCCATTGGAACAGGAAAATGAGTAAAGATAAAAATATATGCCAAGTTTTACATTCTATACCCATAAGCCTTTATTTCTCATTGGAACAACTGCATTTCAAAGAAAGTTCCAATCTTTTTAAAGTGTGCACATCCCATTTTCGATCTATTTGAATTGGAAAGTCATTCAGCAAAAGCATCAGCCTCTCAGTACAATATGCAGTTGGCCTCCTAGATTTAATGGCTTTGTGACCTCACAGAGAGGTTGAATTACCACTGCAATTTAGCTATAAAAACAGCTGTCTTAAAAGGTGCTTTATTTTCACTCACGTTGTCAGGGAGAAGTGAGTCTTCAGAAAAAAAAATTTTAAGAAACCATTTACCTTCTAAAAGAGCTTCTGCTCTACCAAACCTAACTGGACCTTCTATTGTCTTTTTTTTAATTCAGCAGTTTTTGGGCAAGGGATACTTAAAAAGGAACCTAAAACTCATTTTTTCTTTGTGCTAAATATAGTCTCAAATTCATTCGTTATTTCTATTCCAAAGAAGGGTTCAGTCACTCATTGAATAAAATAATTTTCCACAGAATAGGAAATAAGATTGGATATTCTATCATATGGGCAACTGAACAAACAGGGCTCCAGGTGGTTAATGTCACAAGGATGGAGAAACCCAGGGGAATAAGAAGGTTGTTGGTTTCAATGGGCTTCTCTTCATTCGCATGAAACATAGCATAATTGCATTTCCACCAATAAAGTAGGGCTTTTCTAAACAACCCCCAGATAATAATCTACTTTAATATAATGCAGCTTCTTTAAAATGATATAATTTGTTGCAAAGATGAACTATTTATTTCCTTCCTTTCCTTTCATTATCTCGCCTTAACCATAGCCTTTTTAAAAAATCTTTCTTAGGCAGTTCCAGCCAAAAGTGCCAAAGACTGAAGGAGATGGACACTTGTTATTTTTATGAAAGTTTTAAAAAATTATTTTGTCAGTTTGATTTAATGATATTTGACAATGCCATTTTCCTTTCAAAAAATTGTTTTCAAGTTCTGCTTCTGATGTAATTACATGTTTTTTTTTAAATCTCTAAATAACTTTGTGTCAGCAAAGTGACTTATAGGGTTCACCACTCATAGAAATGGCTCATTTATATAATCTACATTTAGGTTTCTCTTTACAACATCAGTTTCATTCAATTTTATTTTGGGGGTAGCAAACATGCTTTTTAAGGTTGAGAACTACACTGGACATGGCATGTCTTTGGGTAGGGGTGGCACTGGGGATTGAACCTAGGAACATCCTACTTGAAGCTACACCCTCAGTTGTATTTTGTTTGTTTGTTTTTAAACAGGTTCTCACAAAGTTGTAGAAGGCACACCTTCTTTAAAACCCCATATATCATATTAACAATATATCATCAGTTCTTTCAAGTATGATCACAATATTGTGGTTATATTTTTGTAAATAATCCTTATATTTTAGAAAAACATGTATGAAATGATAGGACATCTGAGATTTGATTCCAAATAATATGAAAGAATGAGGCCTGTGATTAAATGAGAGTGGCTCCAAGCTGTCAATCACTGTGGCAGGGTAATGGCTATGTGAGTTGTCAGTGTTCTGTTTACTTTTGTATAAGTTTAACATTTTCCATAGTAAAAAGTTAACCTTTAATCACTCTAATGCCTAAGGAAGTATCGACTCGTTAGTCGTTAGTCCGTCTTTCAAAGACTTCATTAAAGTTTACATTTGCAAAGCTAATTTTAAAACCTAACCTTACCCTTCTCTCACTCCTGCACCCATGCATTAAGCAAATTGGAGTACTGAAGATCTACTGAATATACCTGGTATATTTTCAATTCTGGATGTTTTTCAGTATTGGAAATTGAGCCCAGAGGCATTCTACCCCTTAGCTACACTCCCAGACATATTTTAGCTTTTGTTTGGTTCCAAGTTAGACACATCTGCATTTAACTTTCAATCAGAGATTTGAATGATGGAAGAAAAACACAATTATTAATAAGCATTTACTAGGTGCCCATAAAAAACTGAGGTTGCCTTAGGCATTGTGGTACATGCCTTTAATCCCAGAACTTGGAGGCTGAGACAGGAGGATTGAAAGTTCAGGACAGTGTCAGCAACCTATTGAGACCCTTAGAAACTTGCAAGACCGTATTTTCAAATAAAAAATATGGATGGGGGTATAGTTCTGAAGTAGAAGCCCCTGATTCAAGCCCCAGTAGCAAAAATAAATAATATTTTTTTGTGAGTCTGGGGATAGAACCCAGGGGCATTCTACCTCCAAGCTATACCCCCTGCCCTATTTTTTATTCTTTATTTTGAAACCGGGTCTCACTGAGTTGCAGAGGACCTCACTAAGTATCTGAGGCTGCCCACGAACCGCGATCCTCAAGGTCTCAGCCTCCCGAATGCTGGGATTACAAGCGTGCGCCACCACGCCCAGCTAAAATAAATTTTTTTTAAATTAATGAGTTTGTCCAGACACTACTTATAACCATGTGCACAGACTCAGTTCTTATCACTCCAGAGCTTGCAAATTAAACCTCAAAACAGATGCAAACAGGACAGACCTGGAGAGGCAATGGAAGCATTCATCATAGGTCAAGAGTGAGCACATTTGACATCAGATATTCTTTCACAATACAATATTAAGATGAAAAATAGCAGGATAGTGAATTTTATATATAACATGATCCAAATTATATAATACAAAAAGTTGTGTCTAAATGCATAAATAAAACAGATAAAGGGAATACAAAAATTAACAATGCTATCTTTAGGTAACTGAAAGAGAGGTGACTTTTTGCTTTTTATTATCTCTGAAGATCTTACAATGATCAGATATATTTACATAATCCAAAAGAAATGGTGGTTTAAAAGTGTGTTGCTACTTCGTGCCTTATACCAAATGGATTAAATATTTAAATATGAAAAGATAGAGCCATAAACATAATAGAAGAAAATATGGGTAATTTTAAAAACACTTCCTGGGTGGAAATGACCTAAGATACAATATAATCCAGAAGCTTTTAAGACAGAGATTGATAAATTTGACTATACAATCTTAAAACTTTTATCACAAAACATATAATTATCAGCCAGGTACACCTGTAATCCCAATACTTGGGAGGCTGAGACAAGAGGATCACAGGTTCAAGGCCAGCCTTGGCAACTTAGGAAAACTCTGTTTTGAAATGAAAAATAAAATAAGCTGGGTATAGCTCAGAGGTAGAATGACCTTGGGTTCAATTCCCAGTACAACACACAAAAACAATTATCATGAAATTTTTTAAAACTGGAAAAAAATAATACATGCCACAAAGGACTATTTTCTTTAATGTATAAAGTGATCCTACATATCAATAAGACTAAGGTCAAAAATTCAATTAAAAGCTGAGCAATGGATAAGTATAGATAATTCACAAAAAACACACAAATTTCTCATCAACATATGAAAAATTCTCAATCTCACTAATATGAGAAATTCAACCTAAATCTAGATAATGTAGATATATAATAACCAGAAAAAGATAAAAACATTTTTATAGTATATTCCATTGCAAGAATGTAGGAAAATGGACACTCTTATAGGCTGCTGATGAGATTAATTATTATTTTTATCTCAGTGGAGATAATTTGGCAATTTCTATCAAAATTAAATATTCATCTACCTTTTGAACCATAAATTCCTTTTGGGGGAACTTGACCTACAGACATACTCCCACATGTGCAAAAAAGAATTTTACAAAGACAGGCATTACAAAATATAATAGCAAAGGACTGGAAATCATCAATATGTCTATCAATAAAGTTTCATCTACACAATAAACCAATCATTTCTACATGAATAAATATTAACTATTCCCAAAATAATTTTAAATGAAAAAGTAGTGTAGGAGTGTGGATAAAAACGTTAATACTAGTGTTGTTCAAATGCTTCAATTACCTTTGGAGAAAACAAAATTGGCAGTAGTTATTGTGCTGTGGGAGGAAATTGCATAGCTTGAATTAGGATAGGAGAAAAACTTTCTAATTTTTAGCTTCTCTGTAATTTTAATTTTTTACTTATTTTTATTGTCCAGGTTTTATACCATGTGCATAGATTATTCTTTGTGATACTGAGGATTGAACCCAGAGGTGTTCTACCTCTGAACTATAACCCCGAACCAATTTTTACTTTTTATTTTGAAACAGGTTCTCACTGTCTGACTAAATTGATGAAGGCCTCACTAAGTTGCTGAGGCTGACTTTCAACCTTCAATCCGCCTATCTCAGCCTCTTTAGTACTGGGATTAGAAACATGTGCCACCATGCCTAACTCATATTTTAAAATTATTTTTTGCGGTACTAGGGATAGAACCCTTCTAACTACGGGCTATACTCCCAGATCATCCCAGCACACACAAGCACAAATTTATACACTCCATAACTCAGCATGAAGAACTTTCCTTTATTGTTGTTGTCTTCTCATTGCTTTTCTGCTCTCTTGACCCTAATGCCATGCTGATGAGTCATCTGGCAACATCATTGGCTTTAACCTTTGTTATTTATGATCTCTGCTTCCTTTCTAGACCCACCCATTCTTCAGCAAGAGCGAACCAAAAGTAAATTATGGTCAATCAGAAATACACTAGTCAATAGGAGAACAGAGAAAAAACTGGATCTAGGGGAAATTACTCAAACCTTCTAAACAAGCAAATTAAATATTGCTCAGGACGTGCTTTTCTCACGTGAACAATAAGAAATAGCCAGAAATAGGTATTAATAAGGACCACAAAAATGATGTAATTTACATAAAACCAATAAAGCAGATTCTGTCATGGTAGGCTGCTGAGAAACTTTTAGAAGTGTTTCAAAGTGCAAAAGAGTAAAAATTAAAGTCACAGTCTGTTAGAAATATCCCGAATACCCTCTATGGAGAACCATAAACTATTTAAAAGATTATGCAACCCTATAATCCCAGCACCTAGGAGGCTAAAACAGAAAGATCACAGGTTCAAGGCCATCCTCAGCTACTTAGTGAGGCCCTCAACAACTTAGTGAGAACTTGTTTCCAAGTTTAAAAAAGGACCGGGCTTGTAGCTTGGAGGTAGAATGTCCCTGGGTTAATTCCTAGTGCAACCAAATAAAACTATTTAAAATAGTTGGCAAGTTTTCATTTGGCCTCATGAGAACACAGACTAACAACATATGCTGGTGCACATATTCCAAAAACAAATAATTTGGAATATTTATTGCATCCTGTCTGAATTTTACATGTCAATTATTATATTGTTTCTCTTATACAGTTTCATTCATTAGCAGAAGGTTGAAGAAATCAGTCAGAGCTTTGACATTGTCTCTCCTGACACCTAGTGGATGGATACCAGATGCCATAGTTTGCAAGGGTTCTGTCTAGAATAAAGTAGACTTATGTTTCGTGTTCTCTCTTTCTCTCCCTCCCTTCCTCCCTCCCTCCCTCCCTCCCTCTGTTTCCTTCCCGTCCTCTCTCTTTCCCTCCCTCCCTCTCATGAACATTTTTTTTTTGGTGGTACTGGGGTTCCTGGAAGCCCTTCTACCTCTGGGCTACACTCCCAGACCTATTTTTACATTTTTATTTGGAAACAGGGTCTCCTAAGCCAGCGCGCGCGGCTAGCTTGAACCTGCGCGATCCTCCTGTCTCTGCCTCCCAAGCGCGGGGATTACAAGTGTGCGCCACCACGCCCGGCTCATGAACATTTTTTTAAAGATGATCAAATATATTTTTATCCTGCTTGAAGGTAAAAGCAAAGCTAATAGTTCCTACCGATATGGCTAAATTACACATATATACTGGCCAGGCTTATTCCCATCAAACAGCTACATTTTTGTTTTTCCTTAGGATGGCCCTATAATTCCACAGGCTTTATTTCTGCAAACATCCAAGAAACAAAGGTATAACAATAAAAGTATGGGTGCTTCATTCATGTGTCAGCTGCTATAACAAACCATCACAAAGTCAGTAGTTTAAAATAATATGCACTTATTATCTTATACTTCTGGAGGTCAGAAGTCCTCCCTCTCCAGATTCCAGAAGCCATTTCTATCCCTTGGTTCTTGGTTCTATTGCTCCATCCTCATGTTTCAAGGCTCATTGATTACTTAGTGACACAATCTTTCATGATATGGTATCATGTGCTTAAAATGGACCAATATTTAATTGGCAATGATCAATCAAATTATAAGGATATTACTGGGGTTAGAGACAATGCTCTGCAGGTGAACATGATCCTTAGGCCTGAGAGCTGAGATTTAGTTGGTAGCTTGAGGTATATAGGGCATTATATCAGATTTCAGGAATATGACCCCAGTTTCTAAATCTTCCACTTAACCGGGTGCTAAGAGACAATAACAATTTCTCCTGCAAGAAGAAAGAGGAGGAGGAGGAGGAAGAGGAGGAGGAGGAGGAGGAGGAGGAGGAGGAGGAGGAGGAGGAGGAGGAGGAGGAGGAGGAGGAGGAAAGTTCCTCAATTCTACACAGAGAAGACTGTAAAAACTCAGTAGGGATACAAATACTCTTACTAGTTGGTATGCTTAAGTGAAGAATAACAGCTTAATCATTAACACATAGACATACCATTTAAAAATAGGCCAAAGGAATGAGAGAGAGAGAGAGAGAGAGAGAGAGAGAGAGAGAGAGAAGAAGAAGAAGAAGAAGAAGAAGAAGAAGAAGAAGAAGAAGAAGAAGAGAAAGAGTGAGATTACATAAATAAACCCACGTATCTACAGCCAACTAATTCTCAACAATGTACATTGGAGAAAGACTATCCTTCAATAAATGGTTCAAGGAAAATTGGAGACCCATATGCAGAAGTTTGAAATTTGATTCCCTATCTCTCACCCTGTACAAAAAAAAATCAAAATGAATTGAAGACCTAAATATAAGACCAGAAACTAAAAAACATTGATATAAGCAATAACTTTTTTGATAAGACTCCAAAAGCACAGCAACTAAAAACAAAAACATACAAATGGGATTGCATAAAACTAAAAAGCTCCTGCACAGCTATATAAAGAACTAAAAACTTAAAAATCAAGTAATCCAACTTGAAAATGGGCAGATTGGGGGAGGGATAGCTCAATAGTAAAGCAAGTGTTGAGCAGGCACAAGGCCCTAGGTTAAATTTCCAGCACCAAAAATAGGATAAGGGCCAAATGATCTGAAAAGACGTTTCTTCAAAGAAAAAATAAAGCCAGGAGTGGTGGTGTACACTTGTAACCCCAGCATTTGGGAGGGTGAGACAGGAGAATCATGGTACACAGACAGCCTCAGCTACTTAGTGAGGCCCTCTGCAACTTAGTGAGACCCTGTCTCAAAAAATAAAAGATAAAAGTTAGGGATGGGTGTGTAGCTCTGAAGTAGAATGCCTCTCGTTCCATCCCCAGTACCTAAATAAATAAATAAATAAATAAATAAATAAATATTAATATTAAAAATAAAAATTAAAATATTATAATTAATAAATATATTATTAATATAAATATTAATAAATAAACAAATACATGAAAAATGTTCGCTATCATTCTCCATCAAGGATATGCAAATCAAAACTATTATGAGATATCATCTCAGCTGGACATGGTGGTGCACACCTGTAACTTGGGAGGCTGAGACAGGAGGATTGCAGGTTCAAAACCAGCCTCGGCAACTTAACCAGACTCTCAGCAACTTAGTAAGACCTCATTTCCAGGTAAAAAATAAAATAGGTTTGGAGGTATAGCTCAGAAGTAGAATATCCCCGGGTTCAATCCCTACCACACCTCCAAAAAGATATCATTTCACCCCAATTATGATCTTTATTATAAAAAATGAACAAATGCTGGTAGAAATTTGGGGGAAAAACACACACACTTTTGGTGAAAATACAAATTAGTATAACCATTATGGTGAAAAATATGAAGGTTCCTCAAAGAAATAAAAATAAATCTACCATTTGATCCAGCTTTCCTACTTCTGGGTATATATTCAAAGAAAATAAAATCAATACACCAAATACATACCTGCATGCCCATGTTTATGACAGCACTATTCAGGGTAGTTAAGATACGGAATCAATCTAGGTACTCATTAGTGAATTAATGGATAGAGAAAATATGATGCATATATACACAATGGAACATTATTCAGCCATAGAGAAGAATCAAATTCTATTTGAAATAAAATGGATGAAACTGAAGGACATTATGCTAAGATAAATAAGTCAGAGATATAAATTCCACATGTTCACTCTCATATGGAAGTTTAAAAAATGTTCTGAACGTAGAATGGTAATTACTAGATGAAGAAGGAGATCGTATATAGAGGAGCAAATAAGATGACCTAACTGAGGGGATGGGAGATATAAGGCAACAGAATATGTCTTTTATCAATGATGTAGCTAGTTGACAAGATACTTTCTTTTTTATAAATGTGTATTTTTTATTTGTTTAGAAAGAGTCGTGATTCTGCTCAAAATGATAAGAGAAACTGCAATTTCTCAAGTCAAAGCAATGAACCCCATGTATGTTCCTGCCTCCTTCTTTCATCAAATTCTATTTGTCCAGTGAGGTGTAATGGGGGCACACCTGTAATCCCAGTACATGAGGGGCAGACAGGAAGATCACAGGTTCAAGACAAGCCCCAGCAATTTAGCAAGACTCTTAGCTAGACCCTATTTCTTTTTCTTTTTTTCTTTTTTCTTTTTTTCTCAATATTGGGAATAGAACCCAGGGGTATTCTACCTCTGAGCTACAGTTCCAGACCTGTGTTTTAGTCTTTTTATTTTATTTATTTATTTTATTTTAATTTTTGGTGGTACTGGGGTTCCTAGAAGCACTTCTACCCCCGGGCTACACCCCCAGACCTATTTTTATACTTTTTTATTTGGAAAGAGGGTCTCTTAAGCCAGCACGGCTGGCTCTGAACCAGCGCAATCCTCCTGTCTCCGCATCCCAAGCACGGGGATTACAAGTGTGCACCACCACACCCGGCTTGAAGCGTGATATATTTTAAAGTAGAAGTAGAAGGATAAAACATTTTGAAAATAGCTTTTTAAAACTGATAGGAAATACTGTGTTTGAAAATTGAATTGTTACACTACATCTGTGGACAGTATATTGTATGTACCTGTTCAGTGGGTTAGGGGAGGTGGGTGGGAATAAATTACAAAAGGTGTTAGTGTGTGCTAGAAAATTTCAGATTACTCATTGCCCTGTATGTTATATACATTTCATTTAACTTTGCTATATTGTATATATTAATGTATATGGTAGATATATGAGTCCTACTTTTATAATATCTAGTTACTAGATATTAAAAGGTTTCCAATGTATGACAAAAGTAGAGTTAGTAAACTAACACATTTTGTACACTGTGTTAAAAAATCATAGAAAGACTGTCTTCTGAAAAGGACTTTGGAAGTGAAATTATATCAAATCTAAGTGCCTACATCAAATGTGATATAGGAGATAAGGAACTAGAAGAAATGAAGGTTTCTAGGACAGAATGCTCCTACTTAGAAGACATTTTAGGGGACTTCTGGGAATATTGTGACAGAGGAAAGCGGGGCTTATGAGCCCCGCTAACAACCAATCTCTATTACCACAAAATCAATGCCTTTCATAGCCAGAAAACACCATCAGCAGAGAAACAAAAAATGTAATTACAAGGGACAGAGAAAAAGAGGGCTGGAAAAACGAGGCAGCAGAAAGAAACCAGACCGAAGTGCTGCAGCTGGAGCCGTGGCATGGAATGTCACGGGCACCATCTTTTCTTGCAGCACCAGGCCCCAGAGAGGAGGGGGACACAGAACGGAGCCCAGAGCCACAGAGGAGATACGCTGGCCTCACGGCCGAGGACACAGCAGCAGCGCCTTACTGCCAGCTGCAGCGGCAAATTCACCGGACAGCACCAGACCAACGCACTCAACAGCCCACCAGGCTCCAGAGAGGAGTGGCTGAGAGCGAATCGAGGTGAGCCGGTGCAGATCAGCCGGGAGGAATTCGGCAGATTTCTTGGCGCAGGGAGCATCTAAAGCTCCCAGGGGCTGGGCTCAGCACACCTTGCAGGGACTCAGAGCAGAGTTCAAAAACAGAGAAGAAATACACCAGCCTCATGGCCGAGGGCGTGGCAGCGGCGCCATATTGCCACCAGCGACAGCAGCAGCAAATTCACCGAGTCCACTACAGCTCCATCGGCGCACTCAACAACAGTGAGTGAAATTGTGGGCCCTGGAGGAGAAATCTCAGTACTGTACTACCAGGGACTTGACCCAGTGGGGGAGTGGCAGTGGCAGAGATATCACACCATAGGAGAACGCCCAACCTGGCACCGCCCCCCATGGTCTAAAGCAGCCTCGATTGACTCCGTGGGTCTGAGACTCTGCCATACAACCCAGTACAGGAGTAGTGGGGACTGAGATACCATAGACTGGAGATCCAGAGCACCTTAAGTGAAGTCATCGTGACCCAAGTGAAGAACCCAGAGAAGGCACAAACTTCCGAAATCATGGGAAAGAGGAATAACAATGGAGCAATAAATGCCCACAACCCCACAACATCAGAACCTGATAAAACAGAAATTCAGAGATTTCTAGAAGATCAAATCAGGAAAATAACTGTAGAAATAATAGAGGTGTTTTGAAAAGAATTCAGAGAGAGTCAAAAAGAGATAAAGGATGAAATTAGTAAAGGCCTCAATTCAAAGTACAAACAACCGATTAGACCACATGGAGAATAGAATCTCGCTCTTAGAAAATGATCATTCAAAAAATGAACGCATAGTTTCTAAATTAGAAAAAAAAATCCGACAGCAGGAATCTGACATTGAAGAAATATGGGCCCATTTTAAGAGAACTAACCTAAGATTAACTGGAATAGAGGAGGGGGAAATAATTTGGTGAAACCAAAGGGATAAGTAATATATTCAAAGAAATAATAGCAGAAAATTTTCCAAACATAGAGCAAGAGGTCGATACACAGGTCCAGGAAAATTATAGAATCCCCTTTAGACAGGATCAGAGAAGAGGATCCCCAAGCCACATAATTGTCAAAATGACCAATGTGGAAGCCAAGCAGAGAATCTTAAAGGCAACAAAAACAAAGAGCCAAGTGACATTCAGAGGCAAACCAATTAGAATCACTCCAGACTTCCCAAACAAAGTCATGAGAGCCAGAAGGGCTTGGAGTAACATATTCCAAACTCTGAAAGAAAACAACTTCCAGCCAAAAATTTTCTATCCAGCAAAACTTTCTATCAAATTAGATGGAAAAATAAGAAGTTTCCATGACAAACAGAAACTGAAGGAATTTATGACTTCCAAACCAGCGCTAGAGAAAATACTCAAAGAGATGAACTACAAAGAAGATTTAGGTAACACACACCAGAACCAGAGAAACAAGATTTTCCATCCAACAGACAACTAAGATTAGTTATCTGTGGAGATTCATTATTTATGTTAGTCTTTTACCTATCTCTAAGTTGTATTGTTTGCTTTTATTGTTGCTAATTTTTAGGATTTCTAATTGGAATATTAATATACCTTCAGATATAGCATTTGGAAATATTTTATCCCATTCTATCAGTAACTTTTAACTCTGTTTACATTGTCTTTGGATTTACAATATTTTTTTATTTTTAGGAAGTTTGTTTACCCTTCTGTTGCCTGTGCCATTGAAATCATATCCAAGAAATCACTGCCAATTTCAATGTTGTGAGGTTTTATGACCCAGATTTTCTTCTAAAAGTTTATAGTCTTAAGATTTATATTTAGGTCTTTTATCTATTTTGAGTTAATATTTGTATATGGTGTTAGGTAAGGGTCCAATTTTATTCTTTTTCATGTAATTATTATTTTTCAACAATATTTAGTTAAAAGATTATTATTTCCTCCACCAAATGTTCGTGGAAACCTTGTCAAAAATGACAATATATGGAAGAATTTATCTCTAGGCTCTTATTTAACTCCAATGGTTTATATATCTGCCTTTAGAACAGTACTACACTGTTTCAATTATTGTAGCTTTATATGGTTTGAAATCAGAAAATATACATCTTCTAGCTTTGTTCTTTATCAAGATCGTTTTGGGTATCTAGAGTCCATATTCCATATTAGGATAGATTTTTTCTGAAAAATAAATAAATATATGATAGTTTCACCTTAATAAATAAAAAGAAAGAAATATTGTCTGGTAAGAAAGACAGCAAAAAGAAATATTGAAATGTTATCTTTAAGTCATCAAAAGCTTGGTATCAGACAAATGAAACTGTTATGTGAGATTATAATTTTTAATTTTGGATAAATTGCTATAAACTAGATGTCAACCACTAAGCCAAGCATGGGAAGGAGGGATGGGGAGGGAACGAGGTGGGGATCAGTTAGGGGCTAACTGGGCGATGTGTGCATGTATGTCTACAAAAGTATTATTTTTATCCCATTATGATGTATGAATACAGTGCACCAATAAAAAAATTTAAAAAATAAAAAAGAAGACATTTTAGGTATAGCCACTGTTGACATGTGAGTAGTTCATCCAAGACTACTATGTATATAGTGAACAAACTTAAGTTCTTATTTGAAACATCTTGTCTTTCTAGATGTTTAGAAGAGCACAAAGTGTGTTAAAAGTAGAGGTGGTAGATGCATTTTGTTGATATTCTTTTGTTAAAATTAATAATGAAATAACTTTCATCGGAAATGGAATGATCAAGGAAGGAAGGAATGTAAAGGGCTTCGTACCAATGTGTTTTTGGTGAAGCAAGATTGCCCATTGTTGTCCCTTATATCTCTGTTTTCTTTTATATTGCTGTGTATATAGTCTATATTCAAAGAACAAATGAGTCCTAATTTATAACATCTAGTCTTTATAGATGATAACGAGGTTGCCAGTATATAATAATAGTAGAAAACTAATACATTGAGAACACTTTGTGTTAAAATCCATAGGAAAGGCTAAACTTAGGAAGTGAAAACCCCTTAGGAAGTGAAATTATTAACGCCCTAAGCATTGCATATATCTGACCCCTTAGGTTGATAAGATAGGAAGGGGAAGGGTTCTAGGCCAAAATGTTTCTATTTAGAAGACACTTTCAAATGATAGCCTTTGTTAAGTATGTGTGTGTGCTTTATTCATTGCTACAGTATGGATAGTGAGAAATTACTTGTCGGAAACATCTGGGCTTTCTGAATGTTTTAAAAGTTCATTGCACATAGAAAAGAAGAGGGTTAAAGTTATGCTCTTTAAATATTTTTTGTCATTGTTACTTCATAGAAATGGTTGCACTTGGGGAATGGAATTATTAAACCTGATGTCTTGGAGAGTATGTTGTTTGACTCTGGCTGATGTGTGGGGTGGGAGTACACAGAGAAGCTTTCTGTGTCCCTTAGATTAGTTCATATTGTCTACCATTGCTATATATGTATATTTTAATTACAATTTCTGAGTATTAAAGGATAAATTTTAATTCCCAAAGTATGTTAAAAGTAGGAAAATAATCCCTATATAATTGTCCTTTTGTTAGTTTTTAGGAAGAAATCTCTTCTGGGATGACCTTTGTTAATCTGTATCTTGGAGCTAGGGGAGGTCCTATACTTAATACATGACACTAGTTACTGAAATGAAGAAGAGGGAGAGGAGGAATGGTGTGGGGAAGAGCTAATTGTTAGTATTTCTGTACCTTAATGACAGTTTTAGATTCTTACCATAACTTTCTGTGTGCATTTTGTTAAGTATTTGTGTTCATTATGCACAAAGTTCATATTTATGTCCTAACACCTTAACTTCAAAGATGTCCCAAAATGACAGTGTGTGGTAATAAGTAGAGCTAGTGAATTAGCCAAATAGTAAAAACATTTTTGTTATAATTGTTAAGAAAGATGCATATTTTTTTTTCTAATTTAGAAACTATGCGTTCATTTTTTGAATGATCATTTTCTAAGAATTGTTACACCTCTGAGCAGTGTGTATCAGGAATTGTTTGTCCGGCTGGCAGTAGAGGCACAAAAGGAAGTGCACAGAAGTGGAAAAAAGTGTTTAACAGATTTACATTTTGATTTTGATGTGAATCATTGTTGTGTGTGCATCTTCTGTGCTGTCCCATAGAAATATCTAATTCACTGGAAACATGCTTTCAAGCTAATATTTTAGTAGTAGAAATCTGATAACTCTTACAAACATGCTGGTATACTCTTGCTTTATATCTCATTTTAAATCAAGCATCAAGGGAATGCAATATTTGACTCAACTCTTCCAATATGTCTATCAGAAAGGCCTGTTGCGATTTATATCTTCAGTGAAATTTTCATCCCAGGAAAGGGAGGATTAAATTTTTTTGGAACAGACTGAGTTGGTGCAATATATCCTTGGTTGTCAAAAATACTTATAGCTTTGGGATTTTGAATTGAATATTGATGTGTAAAACAGCATGATACATACTATGATCTTGATCACACAAAAATGATATTTTGTGTATGTATACACAGGAGTGGGAAGGCCACAGCTAACTATGCTGCTTGTGGCTGGATGAATTTGTTCTTTCCTTTTTGTGTTTTTGTTTCCTGTAGTGAATATATTAACTTTAAAAAAATAAAGGTTATTTTATAAACCTGAAAAAAAAGGAAAAAATGTGGGCCCATTTTAAAGACCTAACCAAGAATAAAAGATATAGCAGAGGAAATAAAAGGTTAAACCAAAGGGATCAGCAATTTTTTCAAAAGAATAATATCAGAAAATTGTCCAAACATAGAAAAAGAAGTTGATACATAGGTACAGGAAACTTATAGAACCCCCTTTAGAAAATATCAGAGAAAATGTTCACTGCACCATACAAAAGTCAAACTGACTAGCATTGTACCCATGAAGGGAATTGTATGGGCAAAAAAGCAAAAGACCAAGTAACATTCAGAGGCAAACCAATGAAAATCAATCCAGACTTCCAAAGCCAAGGCATAGAAACCAGGAGGGCCTGGAAAAACATATTCCAAATTCTGAAAGAAAAAAAAATTGTAGCCAAAAATTTTCTACACAAAAAAATCTTACTCTCAAATTTGACAGGGAAATAAAAATCTTCCACAACAAACAGAAATTGAAAGAATTTATATCTTCCAAACAGCACAAGATAAAATAGTCAAAGAGATTAACTGCAAAGAAGAAATAAGTAAAAAATGGCAAAACCAGAGAAACAATAATTTCCATCAAACAACTAAGCCAAGAAGAAAAAACACTATCTCAAAAGGAAATTAAAACTCAAAATATTAGGAATTAAAAGTCATCTCTCAATAATCATGCTGAACATAAAAGGCCTCAACTCCCAAATAAAAAGACATAGGTGGCAAAATGGATTTTAAAACACAGGATCCATCAAAATGCTGCCTGCAATAAACACATCTTACAAGTACAGACAGTCACAAACTAAGAGTGAAGGGCTGGAGCAAGGTAATCCATGCCAATAGAACTCGAAGAAAAAAAGAAGTAGCAATTATGATATCAGACAAATTAGACTTCAAGACCAAGTTTATCAGAAGAGATAAAGCAGGTCATTTTTTACTGGTAAGAGAAAAAATCCAACCAGAGGAAATAATGATAGTCAACATTTATGCCTGAAACACAGGTGCAGCCACTTTCATCATAAAACAAAATTTTCTGAGGTGTTCGGGAAGATGTCAGCGGCCGAATAGGAAATGTATTCCTCTGAGAAACCCTGGACAGCAGATTTGGGGTTAATATATGATTGGGACAACATACAGAGACATTTCCAGCCATGATTTCCTACATAAAATATAAGAAAGAAGAGATGGACCAAGATGGCGGTGGCAACCAGTATTCAGGAGAGGCAGAGAGATCCAATCCAATCTGCCTTGAACTGTTGGAGAAATCTCCCCCAAAATACACTACTCCTGCTCCACATGCTCAGGAATTCTGGACAATGTACTACGTAAGAAAAATGCTCAGGAGGAGAACCAAGATGGCGGTGGCAGCAGTGGAGGCTGTGGCCAGTATTTGGGAGAGGCAGACAAATTCAATCCAATCCACCCTGAACTTTTGAAGAAATCTCCTCAAATGTAGACTACACCTGCCCCACATGCTCAGGAACTCTGGACAACATACTATGTAAGAAAAAGGTTCAGGGAGTGCCAGAGGGAGCCCTGCATAGCTGGGTCAGCCTGCGTGCTGCGTATCTGAGGAGACAAAGGCGCTTCTGGCTGTTGCACTACTCTGTGCAGTGCTGGGGGCCAGGGTGCACTCAGCACAGCAGAATGCGTTCTCCATGGTGAAGCTGTGGGCCTCCACTCTTGGTAGGGAGATAGGTCCCATTGCTGCTAGGTGTTCAGGCCCACAACTTCTGCAAGGGACATGTCCTGTTTTCTTTTATTAAAAAATATTGAAGAGGGAGGAAGATGGTGGTGGCTGTGGCCACAGCAGCCACCATGGCCACAGAGATGACGGTTGGCAGCAGCCAAATAGAACATGCATCCCTCAGAGAAATCCTGGACAACAGATTTTGGTTTAATAGCTGATTGGGACAACATATGGAGACATTTCCAGTCATGACTTCCTATCTGAAATAAAAAAGAGAGAGTAAAAAATGGTGGAATTAGAGGCAAGACGGCAGCATGGCCCCCACCACTGCAAGAACAGTGATTTTTGGAGGGACGTCCTAGAAGAGATCAGAAAGTATACTGCTCCTGCTGCACATGCACAGGAATTCTTAACAATAATATACTCTAGGAGAGACTAAGAAGGTGGCAGCCAGTATTCAGGAGAGGCAGACAGATCCAATCCAATACACCTTGAATTTTTGAAGAAATCCCAAAAGTAGAGTACTCCTGCCCCACACACTCAGGAATTCTGGACAACATACTATGTAAGAAAAAGTTTCGTGGAGACAAACCAAGATGGTGGCAGCAGTGGTGACCAGTATTCAAGAGAGCAGACAGATCCAATCCAATCCAACTTGAATTTTTAAAGAAATCTCCCCAAAGTAGACTGCTCCTGCCACACATACTCAGGAATTCTGGACAACATACTATGTAAGAAAAATGTCTGGAGCCAGTCAGAGGGAGCCCCGCCCATATGGCTGGGCCAGGTCGCTGCACTGGGCATCCTAGGAGACTCATGGCCACCTTACTCCTCTGTGCTGTGCTGGGGGTAGAGGTGTGCTTGGAGCAGAGGATCCTGCTCTCTGTGGTGAGGCTGTGAGCCTCCTCTTTCAGGGGTGAGATAAAATCCATTGCTGCTAGGATTCAGGCTCCCAGCTTCTGCAAATGACATGTGCTGTCCTCTCTCTCTCTCTCCCTCTCTCTCTCTCTCTCTATCCTCTCTCTCTCTCTCTCTCTCTCTATATATATATATATATATATATATATATATATATATATATAAATGGGAACCTCTATAGACATCCTTGGTGTCCTTGGTGACAGGACCAGAGCCTGCTGGATGGCAGGACCAGGTCTGGAGCCAGAGAGAGGCCAGCAGAGCTGGAACCAGGGCCTGCTCCACAACAAAGGGCCAGTAGGTCCTGCTACTGTGTGGCCAGGAAGCAATAGAAGCTGCTGCTGCCTCACCTCATCTTTCAGCACATTCCCAGATCCAAGTGACCTCTATTTTAAAAAATTGTTTGTGAATAGATCATCTTGTCAAAGTAACACACTTTCTGGCTTTCAGAATTTCAGTAAGTGGGAATAAGTGTGGAAATTAAAAGGACTTCCAAGGAATAAAGAAGCTGTAATTGATTGTATGTGGAGAAATAGAAGCTCTAATACATTGTTGGTGGGATTGCAAGTTGGTGCAACCACTTTGGAAAACAGTATGGAAGATTCTCAGAAGAAGAAAAATGAACTTACCATATGATCCAGCAATAACACCTCTAGGTATCTACCAAAAAGAATGAAAACCAAAACACCAAACTAATGCATGAGCAACCATGTTCATAACTGCACAGTACACCATTGCCAAACTATGGAACCAGCCAAGATATCCTTCAAGGTATAAGCAGATTATAAAACTATGGGATGTGTACACAATGGAATTTTACCCATCTATACGGGAGAACAAAATTATGGCATTTACATTGAAGTGTCACAAAAAATAAGAAAGCAGATGCTTTTCCTGATTGCAAAAACTAGGGAGAAATGGGTAACAGGAGGAACTCTAGATGAAGAAGGGATCCTATCGAGGAGCAATTAATGTGACATATCTGAGGGGATGGGAGGGGGGAAGATGGAAACTCTTTAAAGCATTTAATGTACTTAAATATATCAAAGTCAATCAGGAAACCAAGCATGGGAAGAGAGAAGGGGAGGGGAGGGGTAAGGGATTGGATAATGGCTGATTGGTTAATGTGTGCATGTATATCTCCACAAGTTTTTAATCCCATTTTTGACTACAATGCACCAATATAAATTTATTTTAAAAACTTTTTGTGACATTAAGTCACACATAGATTCCAATACAATATACTGGATACTTCAACACTCCTCTCACAACACTAGACCAATCTTCTAGACAAAAGATAAGTAAAGATGCCTCAGACCTAAATAACACCATAAACCAAATGGACCTATTAGACATAGAATATTTCACCCAACTACAGCAAAGTTCACATTTTTCTCAGCTGGTTATGAAACCTTCTCCAAAATAAACCAAATCCTGGGACACAAAGTTAGCACTATCAAATTAAAAAAATGCGACATACTCTCCTGTGTCTTCTCAGGACACAATGGAATGAAACTAGAAATCAACTATAAGAAGGAAGAGGGGTGGATTGGGGTTGAAATTGGGGAAGGGTTAATGAGTGACGTGTGCATGTATGCCTCTACCATCTTGTACCCCACTAAGATGTGTGACAACAATTCACCAATAAAAATTAAAATAAAAACAAGACCCTGAGTAACCACATAAACATGCGGAGATTGAACACCACACTGCTGAATGAGGAATGGGTCACTGAAGAATTAAGGACTGAAATTAATAAATTTCTAAAAACAAATGAAAATAGAAATACAACATATCAAAATTTCTGGGACACCTTGAAGGCAGTGTTAAGAGGAAAATTCATAGCACTGACTGCCCATATAAGAAGATCAGAAAATCGCCAAGTAAATAACATATTGACACACCTTAAAGCCCTTGAAAAGCAGGAACAGTCTAACCCCAAAGTCAGTAGAAGTCAGAAAATTATTAAAATCAGAGCTGAAATAAATGAAGTACAGAATAAAAGAACAATACAGAAAATCAACAAAACCAAAGCTGGTTTCTCGAAAAAATAAAAAGAAGCTAGGTGTGGTAGTGCACTCTTGTTATCCAAGCATTTGGGAGACTGAGACAAGAGGATCCTAGTTTGTGGACAGCCTCAGCTACTACTTAGGCCCTTTTCAACTCAGTGAGACCTTGTTTTAAAATAAAGAATAAAAAAGGGCTGGGGGTGTAGCTCAGAGGTAGAATGTCCCTGGGTTCCATCCCCAGTATCACAATAAATAAATAAATAAATAAATAAATAATAAACCACTAGCCAACCTAACCAAAAAAGAGATATCAATCCATATTAGTAAAATAAACAATAAAAAAGGATATATTACCAACAGGGTGGAAATCCAGAGAATTATCAGAAACTACTTTGAAAAATTATACTCCAATGAAATGGAAAACGTAGAAGAAATTGACAATATTCTAGACACATACATCCTTCCTAAATATAACCATGAAGTTATAGAAATTTTAAACCAACCAATAACCATCAAAGAGATTGAGGTAGCAAAAAAGAGCCTACCATCAAACAAAAGGCCAGGACCAGATGGTTTCTCAAGTAAACATTATGAAATCTTTATGGAAGAGCTAATCCCAATACTCCTCAGTCTACCATTTTGTACTCCATTAAGATGTATGACTACAATGCAAAGTATATAGAATTATAGAATTATTTGAATTTAATGCATAATACATTTTAGCTTTAAAACACATCCTCCTAGCTTTGTTCACTGAAAAGTTCTGGAAAAAATATACAGCTCAATAGAAATAAGCTTCATTCTTTATTTCTATACATTTTTCATTAAAAGCCACCATTTCTCCTTAAAGAAATAGCCAGCCCCAGGACTGAGCAGGAAATGTATATGATGAGACTGCAACATTTGTCATACCAGACAGGAAGAAACTATCAAAGACTAGTAAGATGGTGTCAAAAGGAGTCAGCCAGATTCAGAAATCAAAATTAACAGAGATGAAACAATTATAGTATCAATAAAAATGTTACCTGCAGTTGATTAGACACCATCAATTGTATTTAAATCCCTGAGTCATAATGAGTCTAAAGAAAATAAAAAATTACCATAAAGGATGTAATTAAATCAATTCATTGTTTTGCAAAAATGACAGAGTGATGAACTCAAGTATACACCCTATTTTTCCTAAATATTCTGTACATCAGGATAATTAAATTGTAAATATTAGAAAGTTTTATTCTTTATAGAATTATTCCAGATAATAAATGAAAACAGATGATATAATGATAACACAACTTTAGAAATTCAATGTGTTAATCATATATATAGATAGGTAATGATTATCAATGACAAGTAGCTAACATTTTAAAAGAGAAAAAATAGATCCTGTGTGCTTTTTCATAGAAAATCAACTAATGCTGTGTGATCTGCGGAGGAAACTCTTCAAGACAAAGATTCAGTTTCATGAGCAAATAAATTGCAATGAATTAAGAAATGGAAAGGCAACCTAGATTAAAGAATTAAGATTACTAGAAAACAAACATCATATGTGATTCTTTCTTGGGTCCTTAGTTAAAGGAGCAAGCAATGGAAAATTGTACTTACAAGGCAATTTTAAGTAAAAACTTATCTGATATTTGGTTATATTAAATTACCAATTTTGGATGAGTGTGGTGGCACACACCTGTAATTTCAATACTTGGGAGCTGGTGAAAAAAGGATTGCAGGTCCAAGGCCACTGTATAGTAACTCAAAAAAACAAAAAGACTAGGATATAGATCAGTGGTAGAGTGTCCCTGAGTTCTATTCTCAGTACCACAAAAAAGGACTTACCAATTTCTAGGTTCAATGATATTGTGGTTATTATGAGAGTTTTTATCTTTTAGAAATATTAAAATTTTTGATGGACTTATTTTATCAAATTTAATTTGTTAAAAAATTCTTTTCCCTCAAAATATTATAGATCGGGAGAAATGGGAGAGGTTAGATATAAAACAAGATTGGCCATGAGCTCTCAATTGTTAGAGCTGGGAAATAGCTACATGAAAAATCATTATATTAGTAGTGGTGCCTTGGATCTACTTCTGCCTTCTCACTAGAGCTCATTGTTAACTTTCAGGAATTTTGGCATTGCATTGGTAGCTAGAAATCACAGTGTGAGTGTTTACCTCATGAAAATCAGCACATGCTACAGATCAACCACCTCCCTGAAAACCATTTGTTAAAACATTTACCAGTACACCACTTCTATTCTATTATTGTACGCATTCTTTTTTATCCAACAAATATTTATTGAATGTCTATTATGTTCAAGGTGCTGTGCTACAGGCTGGGCATACAGCATTGAACAAAATGTATACAATTTCTGCCTATGATGATTTCCTAGAACTATTGTAACAGAATACCACAAATGGCATGGCTTAAAATAAAGAGAACATTTTTTTCTCTCACACAGTTCTGGAGGTTAAAAGTCCAAAATCAAGGTGTTGGAAGGGTAAGGTTCCTTCTGAAAACTGTAGGGGAAAGATTCCTTTGCTTCTTCCTAGGTTCTGGTGGTTCTCCAGCAATGTGACATTCCTTAATTTGCATCTGTGTAACCTCAATCTCTGCCTTCATCGTAACAAGGCATTTTCCTGTTTCTGTATTTTCACATAGCCATATTGGAAGGGTGCTGGGAATCAAAGCCAGAGGTTTTCTACCTCTGAGCTATAACTATAGCTCAATTTTATTTTTTGTTTTTGTTTCAAAACAGGGTCTTGCTAGGTTGATGAGACTGTCCTCAATCCTGTGGTCCTCCTGTCTCAGCCTCCCAAGTACTTGACAAGTACTGGGATTACAAATGTGTCTCACCACACCCAGCCCTATTTTATTTTCTATTTTGAAATAGAGGCTCATTAACTTGTTGAAGGCCTCTCTAAGTTGCTAAGGTAAGTCTCCAAACTGCAATCCTCCTGTCAAAGGTTCCCAAGTACTGGGATTATAGACATGTATGCCACACCTAGCCTATCTTCTTTTAGATCAAATTAAATTAAATTTTAATTAGCACGTAACAATTATACAATTAATGAGGTACAGTATGACATTTAAATTCATATATACAACATATAAGGACCAAATCAAGGCAACCAGAATATACATCACGTCGCTCATTTATCACTTCTATGTACTGGGAACAGTTAAAATCCTCTCTACTAGCTACTTTGAAATATTCAATTAATTGTCATCACTTAATTTTTTCTCATTGTGCTATAGAACATTGTAAGTTATTGCTCCTATCTATCAGCATCCCCATGTCCATTAACCATCCTAATTCCTCATATCCTTCCCAGGCTCTGGTAACCACTATTCTATTCTCTACTTCTATGATGATCAACTTTTTAATTAGTAGTATTAATTATACAGAATAATGAGTTACATTCTCATTCTCATACATGCGCATAACATGTTTTTTGTGTGGTTCTGGGGATTGAAAACAGAAGCATTGTACCTCTGAGCTACACCCCACTCCTATTTTATTATTTATTTTGAAGCGAGGTCTCACTAAGTTGCTGAGGCTGGCTTCAAACCTGTGATCTTCCTGTCTCAGCCTCCCAAGTAATTGGATTACAGGTTTGTGACACCACACCCAGCTTGCATATAACATATTTTAATCATTTCCACCCTCCCTTCACCCCTCTACCCGATGCCCTTCCTCTTCACTAAGAGTTTCCCTTTCACATTCATGTTATCTTTCCTCCTCTCCCAGATTCCACAAATGAGGAAAAACATATGATACTTGTCATTCTGGGTATGGCTATGTCAGCTTAACTTGATTATCTTTAGTGACATGGTTACATTTTTATTTAATCTCAAATAATGCTTCAGAGTGCATGTATTTATATATCACATTTTTTGGCAGTACTAAAGATGGAACGCAGGGCCATTCTACCTCTGAGCTACACCCCCAGCCCTATTTTTTATTCTTTATTTTGAAACAGGATCTCCCTGAGGTGCAGAGGGCCTCACTCAGTAGCTGAGGCTGTCCGGGAATGGAATCCTCTTGTCTCAGCCTCCCAAATTCTGGGATTACAAGCGTGTGACACCATGACCGGCTCACACTTTTTTATCCATTCATTTGTTGACAGTCACTTAGGCTAGTTTCATAACTTGGCTAGGGTAAATTGTACTATGTAAACATGGGTATGGAAGTATCTCTAAAATATGCTGAATTTGATCCTTTTGGATAAATATGAAGGAATAAATAGTTGTTGGGTGATATGGTAGTTTGATTTTTATTTACAGAGGAACTTCCATACTTATTTCCATGGAACATATACTAATTTACATTCCCATCAACAGTGTAAAATCCTTGCCAGCATTTGTTATTTGTTTTATTTTTTTGTATGAATTGGGGATTTAATCCAGGGCATTCTACTTCCAAGCTGCATGTTGAGCCTTTTTTATTATTTTGAAACAAGTTCTCCCTCACTTTCCAAGGTCTCACTAAGTTGTTGAGGTTGGTCTCAAACCTGAGAGTCTTCTGTCTTAGCCTTTCAAGTACTAGGATTACAGGTGTACATCACCATGCCCAGATTGTTACTTGTATTCTTTCATTAGTGGTGGGGGGGTTGAACTTAGGAGCACTTTGACATCAAGCTACATCACCAACACTTATTCTTTTTTTATTTTGAGACACAGTCTTGGTTGCTAAAACTGGTCTCAAAATTGTGATCCTCTTGTCTCAGCCTTCCAAGCATTGGAATTACAGGTCTGTACCACTGCAATGGGCTTTCTACCTATATTCTTTTTTAATTTTTTTATTGGTGCATTATATTCATACATCATATTGGGGTAAAGAACTCGTGTGTACATGTATGTCCACATCACTGATTTAACCCCTACCCAATTCCCACCCCATTCCCTCCCCGTCCCTCCTTCCCTTGCTTGGCTTAGTGGTTGACTTTGATATGTTTAAGTACTTTGTGTGTTTTAGAGATTTTCTTCTTCCCCCCTCCTTTCTCCTCCTTTAGGTTGTCTTGCTTGCTCCTCTATAGGATTTCCTTTTTCATCTAGAGTTCTTCCTAGGACCCATTACTCCCTAACTCTCACATATTAAGGAGAACAGTTGATTTCTTTTTTTGTGTGACTGACTAATCTCACTTAGCATAATGTCCTCCAGTTCCATCCATTTCCCTGAAAATGATGTAATTGAGTTTTTTTTGATGGCTGAGTAAAATTCCATTGTGTACATATCCCACAGTTTTGTAATCCATTCATCTGTTGATGGACATCTTGGCTGGTTCCATAGTTTGGCTATGGTGAAATGTGCAGCTATGAACATAGATACACACGCATTAGTTTGGTAGTTTGGTTTCCTATCTTTTGGGTAGATGCCCAGAAGTGTTATTGCTGGATCAAATGGTAGATTTATTCCCATTCTTCGGAGGATTCTCCTTACTGTTTTCCGAAGTGGTTGCACTAATGTGCAGTCCCACAGACAATATTTTAGAGTTCCCACTTATCCACATCCTTGCCAGCATCTGTTGTTGTTTGAGTTTTGAATGATTGCCATTCTAGTTGGAGTTAGGTGAAATCTCAGGGTAGTTTTGATGTGCATCTCTCTGATTGCCAGTGATGTTGAGCATTTTTTCATGCATTTATTGGCCATTTGAATTTCTTCTTTTGTGAAGTGTCTATTTAGTTCACTTGCCCATTTTGTTATTGGATGCTTTGTTTTCTTAGGGTTGAGTTTCTTGAGTTCTCCGTATATTCTAGATACTAGTCTTGCATTGGAGGTGTAGATGGCAAACATCTTCTCCCATTCTGTTGGCTCTTGATTGAGGTTCTTCACAGTTTCCTTTGCTGAACAGAAGTTCTTCAGTTTCATGCAATCGCATGTATTGATTTGCCTTTTAATTTTTTGTGCCTTTGGGGTCTTGTTGAGAAAGTGTTTATTTGTGCCTATGTGTTGCAGTGTTGGACCTATGCCATCTTCAAGGAGCTTCAAGGTCTCTGGTTGGATTTCCAAGTCTTTGGTCCATCTTGAATTGACTCTAGTGCAGGGTGAGAAAGTGGGATTAATTTCCAATTTTCTGCATAGGTTTAACCAGTTTTGCCAACACCATTTGTTGAACAGGCTATCTTTTTTCCAGTATATGTTTTTGGCCTCTTTGTCTAAAATCAATTGGCTGAAAGTGTGTGGACTTGTTTCTGGGTCTTCTCTTCCGCTCCATTGGTCTATGTATCTGAATTAGTGCCAGTACCATGCTGTTTTTATTACAATGGCTTTGTAGTATAATTTAAAGTCAGGTATTGTGATTCCTCCTGCATGGTTTTTGTTGCTGAGAACTACCTTGGCTATTCTGGGCTTTTTGTTATTCTAGATAAATTTAAGGACTGATTTGTCTATGTCTGTGAGGAATGATCTTGGTAGTTTAATGGGCATTGTGTTAAATCTGTAGGTCACTTTTGGGAGGATGGCCATTTTAATGATATTTATTCTGCCAATCCATGAACATGGAAGATCCTTCCATCTTCTAAGATCTTCTTCGATTTCTTTTTTCAGTGTTTTATAATTTTTTGTAGAGACCTTTTACCTCCTTTGTCAAGTATATTCCTAAGTATTTTATTTTTTGTGGGAAATCCTGAGTGGAAGTGTTTTCTGAATTTCTTTTTCAGTGGATTTATGGTTGGTGTACAGGAAAGCTTCTGATTTTTTAAGATTGATTTTGTATCCAGATGCTTTGCTGAATTTGTTGATCAGTTCTATAAGCCTTTTGGTTGATTTTGTTGGGTTTTCTAAATATAGTATCATGTCATCTGCAAATAGTGAAAGTTTGAGTTCTTCTTTTCCTATTTGTACTCCTTTGATTTCCTTTTCTTGCCTTATTGCTCTGGCTAGAGTCTCTAGTACTATATTGAAGAGAAGTGGTGATAATGGACATCCTTGTCTTGTTCCTGTTTTAGAGGGAATTGTTGAAGTTTTTCCCCATTTAATATGATGTTGGTGGTGGGCTTATTGTAGATTTCCTTAATAATGCTGAGATACATTCCTTCTATTCCAATTCTCTGCAGTGTTTTATCATAAATGGATGTTGAATTTTATCAAATGCTTTTTCAGCGTCTATTGAAATGATCGTGTGATTTTTGTCTTTGATTCTGTTTATATGGTGAATTACATGGATTGATTTTCATATGTTGATCCATCCTTGCATCACTGGGATAAACCCTACTTGTTCATGGTGTATGATTTTCTTGATGTGGTTTTGAATGCGTGTTGCTAGTATTTTGTTTAATAGTTTTGCATCCAAGTTAATCAAAGATATAGGCCTGTAGTTTTCCTTCCTTGAACTGTCTTCATTCGGTTTGGGTATTAGTGTGATGTTGGCTTCATAGAATGTATTTGGGAGAGTCCCGGTTTTTTCTATTTCTTGAAATAGTTTGAGGAGTATTGGGGTTAGCTCTTCTATAAAGGTTATATAGAATTCACTTGGGAAACCATCTCATCCTCGGCTTTTCTTTGATGGTAAGCTTTTTATTGCTGTTTCAATCTCTTTGTTATTGGGTGGTTTAAGTGTTCAATATCTTCTTGACTCAGTTTAGGAAGGTTGTATTTATCTAGGAAGTTGTCAACTTCCTCCAGATTTTCCATTTTGTTGAAGTATATTTTTTCAAAGTAGTTTCTGATAATCCTCTGGATTTCTACACTGTCAGTAGTAAAGTCTTCTTTTTCTTCTTATCTTCATAATTTTGGTTGATTCTCTCTTTTTTTTGTTAGATTTGCTAGTGGTTTATCAATCTGTTAATTTTTTCAATAGACCAGCTTTTGGTTTTGTTGATTTTCTGTATTGTTTTTTTAATTCTCTATTTTGTTAATTTCTGCTTTAATTTTAATAATTTCCTGTCTTCTACTGGATTTGGGGTTCAATTGTTCCTGCTTTTCAATGGCTTTGAGGTATGTCATTAGGTTATTTATTTGAAGATTTTCTGTTTTTCTTATGTGAGCACTCAGTGCTATAGATTTTCCTCTTAATAATTACTTCAAAGTGTCCCAGCGGTTTTGATATGTTGTATCTGTATTTTCATTTGTTTCTAGAAATTTCTTGATTTCACCTCTTATATCTTCTATGACCCATTCTTCATTCAGAAGTGTGGTGTTCAGTCTCCACATGTTTATGTTGTTTCTCTGGGTCTTCTTATAGTTGATTTCTAGTATCATTCCATTATGGTCTGAAATGGCACATGGAAGTATGTAACATTTTTTTTAATTGCTAGTGCTCTTTTTGTGTCACAGGATGTGATCTATTTTGGAGAAGGTTCCGTGAGTAGCTGAGAAAAATGTAAACTCCACTGTAGTTGGGTAAAATATTCTATATGTGTCCAACAGGTCCATTTGCTTAATGGTGTTCTTTACTTCTGAGGCATCTATATTGACCTTTTATCTGGAAGATCAGTCTAATGTTGTGAGGGGTGTGTTGAAGTCTCCCAGGATTTTTGCATTAGGATTTATGTATGACTTCATGTCAAAAAGAGTTTGATTTATGAAAGTAGCTGCCCCTATGTTTGGGGCATAGATGTTGATTATTGTTATTTCCTCTTGCTGGATTATTCCTTTTTCCAGTAAAATATGACCTTCTTTGTCTCTTCTAATAAGTTTGGGTTTGAAGTCTAACTTGTCTGATATCATAGTTGCTACTCCTTCTTGTCTTCAAGTTCCATTAACATGGATTACCTTGCTCCAGCCCTTTACCTTGAGTTTGTTACTATCTTTACTTGTAAGGTGTATTTCTTGTAAGCAGCAGGTGGATGGATTCTGGTTTTTAATCCCTTTTGCCACTTTATGTTTTTTATTGGGGAGTTGAGGCGATTTACATTCAGTGTGATTATAGAGAGATAATTTTTAATTCCTAACATGTTAAGATTTTATTTCTGTTTCAGATACTGTTTATTCTTCTTGCTTCATTGTCTGCTGAATGGGAAATCTTGTTTCTTTGGTTCTGGTGTGTATTACCTATTTCTTCTTTGCAGTGAATCTCCTTGAGTATTTTCTCTAGCGCTGGTTTTGAAGACAAATTCCTTCAGTTTCTGTTTGTAATGGAAACTTCTTATTTCCCCATCTAATTTGATAGATAGTTTTGCTGGGTAGGAAATTTTTGGCTGGAAATTGTTTTCTTTCAGATTTTGGAATATGTTACTCCACGTCCTTCTGGTTTTCATGACTTGGTTTGGGAAGTCTGGAGTGATTCTAATTGGTTTGCCTCTGAATGTCACTTGGCCTTTTGTTTTTGTTGCCTTTAAGATTCTCTGCTTGGCTTCCACATTGGTCATTTTGACAATTATGTGGTGGGGGGATCCTCTTCTCTGATCCTGTCTAAAGGGAGTTCTATAAGTTTCCTGGACCTGTGTATCGACCTCTTGCTCTATGTTTGGAAAATTTTCTGCTATTACTTCCTTGAAGAGATTATTGATCCCTTTGGTTTCACCTTCTTTTCTCTCCTCTATTCCAATTATTCTTAAGTTTGCTCTCTTAAAATGGGCCCATATTTCTTCAATGTCAAATTCCTGCTGTCAGATTTTTTTCTAAATTAGAAACTATGTGTTCATTTTTGGAGTGATCATCTTCAAAAAGTGATATTCTATTCTCCATGTGGTCTAATTGGTTGTTAATACTTTGAAGTGAGGCCTTTACTTCAATGATTGCATCCTTTATCTCTTTTAGATTCTCTCTGAATTCTTTTCAAAGATCCTCTATTATTTCTACAGTTATTTTCCTGATTTGATCTTCTAGAGATCTCTGAATTTCTGTGTTATCAGGTTCTGATGTTGTGGGGTTGTGGGTATTCATTGCTCCATAGTTATTCCTCTTTATCATGATTTTGGAAGTTTGTGCCTTCTCTGAGTTCTTCCCTGGGTCACTATGACTTCACTTAAGGTGCTCTGGATCTCGAGTCTGTGGTAACTCAGTCACCACTACTCCTTTACTAGGTTGTATTACAAAGTCTCAGACCCAGGGAGTCAATCGAGGCCACTTGAGACCGTGGGGGGGGGGGGGGCTGAGTGTTCTCTCACAGGGAACTTCGACTATGGTGTGATATCTCTGCCACCGCCACTCCCCCACTGGGTTGGACTGAAAAATCTCAGACTATCAAAGCTGCACAATCAGGGACTTCCGGGAAGATGGCGACCAAGAAAAGCGGGGCTTAAGAGCCCGGCTAACAACCAATCTCCATTACCACAAAATCAGCGCCTTTCATAGCCAGAAAACACCATCACCAGAGAAACAAAAAAATCACCAGGCTCCAGAGAGAAAGCTGACTGAGAATAGAGCTCAGAGCCACAGAGGAGATACACCGGCCTCACGCCCGAGGACGCGGCAGCAGCGCCATACTGCGGGTGGCAGCGGCGAGTTCACCGGACGGCTACAGCAAGCCGAGGTGAGCCGCTCCAGAACAGCCAGGCTAGATTTTTCAGCTCAGGGAACATCTAAAGCTCCCAGTGGCTGAGCTCAGCACACGCTGCAGGCACTCAGAGTGGAACTCAAAACCAAGAAGAAATAAGCCAGCCTCACGGCCGAGGGCGTAGCAGCAGCGCCATATTGCCACCGGCGGCAGCAGCAGCGAATTCACCAAGTCCAGTACAGCTACATCTGCGAACTCAAGAACAGTGAGTCAAATTGCGGCCACAGAGGAGAAATCCCAGTACTGTACTCCCTGGGACTTGACCCAGGGTGGGAGGGGCAGTGGCAGAGATATCACAGCATAGGAGAACCTGCAACCTGGCACCCCCCAAAGTCTAAAGCAGCCTCTATCGACTCCCTGGGTCGGAGACTCTGTGATACAACCCAGTAAAGGGGTAGTGGGGTCTGAGATACTACAGACTCGAGATCCAGAGCACCTTAAGTGAAGTCATAGTGACCCAAGGGAAAGAACACAGAGAAGGCACAAACTTCCGAAATCATGGGAAAGAGGCATAACACTGGAGCAATAAATGCCCACAACCCCACAACATCAGAACCCGATAAAACAGAAAATCAGAGATTTCTAGAAGATCAAATCAGGAAAATAACTGTAGAAATAATAGAGGTGCTTCGAAAAGAACTCAGAGAGAGCCAAAAAGAGATAAAGGATGCAATTAATGAAGTAAAGGCCTCAATTCAAAGCACAAACAACCGATTAGAACACATGGAGAACAGAATCTCACTCTTAGAAGATGATCATTCCAAAAATGAACGCATAGTTTCTAATCTAGAAAAAAATATCCGACAGCAGGAATCTGATATTGAAGAAATATGGGCCCATTTTAAGAGAGCTAACCTAAGAATAATTGGAATAGAGGAGGGAAAAGAAAGTGAAACTAAAGGGATCAACAATCTCTTCAAGGAAGTAATAGCAGAAAATTTTCCAGACATAGAGCAAGATGTCGATATGCAGGTCCAGGAAACTTATAGAACTCCCTTTAGACAGGATCGGAGAAGAGGATCCCCACGCCACATAATTGTCAAAATGACCAATGTGGAAGCCAAGCAGAGAATCTTAAAGGCAACAAAAGCAAAGGGCCAAGTGACATTCAGAGGCAAACCAATTAGAATCACTCCAGACTTCCCAAACCAAGTCATGAGAGCCAGAAGGGCTTGGAGTAAGATATTCTCAATTTTGAAAGAAAACAACTTCCAGCCAAAAATTTCCTACCCAGCAAAACTTTCTATCAAATTAGATGGAGAAATAAGAAGCGTCCATGACAAACAGAAACTGAAGGAATTTATGTCTTCAAAACCAGCGCTAGAGAAAATACTCAAAGAGATTAACTACAAAGAAGAAATAGGTAACACACACCAGAACCAGAGAAACAAGATTTTCCACCCAACAGACAACTAAGATTGGTTATCTGTGGAGATTCAATATTTATATTAGTCTTTTACCTATCTCTAAAGGGTATTGCTTGCGTTTATTGTTGTTAATTTTTAGGATTTCTAGTTGGAATATTAATATACCTTCAGATATAGCATTTGGAAATATTTTATCCCATTCTATTAGTAACTTTTAAATCTGTTTACATTGTCTTTGGATATACAATATGTTTTTTTTATTTTTTAGGGAGTTTGTATACTCTTCTGTTGCCAGTGCCATTGAAATCATAACCAAGAAATCACTGCCAATTTCAATGTTGTGAGGTTTTATGACCCAGATTTTCTCCTAAAAGTTTATAGTCTTAAGATTTATATTTAGGTCTTTTATCTATTTTGAGTTAATATTTGTATATGGGATTAAGTAAGGGTCCAATTTTATTCTTTTCCATGTAATTATTATTTTTCAACAATATTTAGTTAAAAGATTATTATTCCCACCACCAAATGTTCGTGGAAACCTTGTCAAAAATAACTTGACAATATAGGGAAGAATTTAGCTCTAGGCTTTTATTTAACTCCATTGGTTTATATATCTGCCTTTAGAATAGTACTACACTGTTTCAATTATTGTAGCTTTATATGGTTTGAAATCAGAAAATATATATTTTCTAGCTTTGTTCTTTTTCAAGATTGTTTTGGTTATCTAGAATCCATATTCCATATTAGGACAGATTTTTTTTGAAAAATAAATATATAAATATATGATAGTTTCACCTAAAAACAATAGAAAAAATATTCTCTGATAAGAAAGAAAGCAAAAAGAAATATTGAAATGTTATCTTTAAATCATCAAAAGCTTGGTATCAGACAAATGAAACTGTTATGTGAGACTATCATTTTTAATTTTGGATAAATTGCTATAATACTAGATGTCAACCACTAAGCCAAGCATGGGAAGGAGGGATGGGGAGGGAATGGGGTGGGGATCAGGTAGGGGCTAACTGGTCGATGTGTGCATGTATGTCTACAAAAGTTTGTATCCCACTATGATTTATGAATACAGTGCACCAATAAAAAATAAAATTAAATTTAAAAAAAAAAGCTGCGCAATCCCTGGGGGTGCAGTACTGGGATTTCTCCTCTAGGGGCCGCAATTTGACTCACGGTTGTTGAGTGCGCTGATGTGTAGCTGTTGTGGACTCAGTGAACTCGCTGCTGCCACCACTGGCAATATAACACCCCTGCCATGCCCCCGGCAGTGAGGCTGGCGTATTTCTTCTTTGGTTTTGAGCTCCGTTCTGAGTCCCTGCAGAGTCTGCTGAGCCCAGACCCTAGGAGCTTTAGACGCTCCTTGTGCAAAAAAAAAAAAAAAAAAAAACTGCTGAATTTTACCCGGCTGTTCCGCAGCTGCTCACCTCAGCTCGTTGTCCACCCCTCCTCTCTGGAGCCTGGTGGGTTGTTGAGTGCGCTGATCTGGAGCTGTCCGATGAACTCACTGCTGCAGCCGGTAGTATGGCCCTATTGCCACATCCTCAGCCATGAGGCCGGCTTATCTCTTTTCTGGTTTTGAGTTCCATTCTGATTCCCCCTCCTCTCTGCAAGGGAAGATGGCGCCGCTGCGGCACTGCGGGCTCGTTTATTTCTGGTGTCTGGTTGTACTTCCAGCCCTCTTTTTCTCTGTCCCTTGTATTTACAGGTTTTATTTCTCTGCTGATGGTGGTTTCTGGCTATGAAAGGCACTGATTTTGTGGTAATAGAGATTGATTGTTAGCGGGACTCATAAACGCAGCTTTTCTCTTTCGCCATCTTCCCGGAAGTCTGACTACCTATATTCTTAATGATTGTCATTCTGACTGCAGTGAGATGAAATCTCAGTGTAGTTCCATATGCATTTTCTTTATGGATAAAGATGTTGAACACTTTTTCATATAATTGTAAGCCATTTGTACTTCTTTTGATAAGTGGCTCTGCTCAGTTCATTTGAACATGTTTTGATTGGGTTATTTGAGGGGTTGGTGTTAATATCTACTTTTGCTTCCACATGTAAGTAGAACATGTATTATTTGTCATTCTATGTCTGACTTATTTAACTTAAAGCTCTCCAGATATTTTTTAAAAAATGATAAACTTTCAATAGTTTTTAATAACCATCTTCTTATGGACACCAGTTATCTTAGGTTACAAGCCCACTCCTCTCTAGTATGACCTCATCTTTTAAAAAAATTAATTGTGATAAAACACATAAAATATATTTGTGGGAATTAAACTGGTACATCCATCATGAAAAACAGTATGTAAATTTCTCAAAAATTGAAAATAGAAGTACCATATGACCCAGTAATCCCTATTCTGGGTATATGTACCCAAAGGAAATGACATAAACACCTCAGCATAGCACTCTGTATAATAGCCAAGATTGAAAACAAAAGTTCTGTCAACAAATTAATGGAAAAAGAAATGATGGTACCCACATACATTGGAATCTTATTTGGCCTCTAGAACAAAGATCTGCCATTTGAAATGACATGGGTGAACCATGGAAGGCATTATGCTAAGTGAAATAAACCAGAAAAGAAAAGAGAACATTATGTTAATTGAGATTAGGCAGTCACAGAAAGTGAAGGGTCATGTTTTCTCTTCAAATAATGGGAGAGGAACCCCAGTGAAGCCAGGAATGTGGTCTAAGGCAAGGGGAGAAGGAATAGTGAAGTTCATTGAAGAAATTACTACCATAGCCTATATGTACATATGTGAATATACCAATATCAATTTCAGTATTGTATGGGGAAGGGGAGAGATGGGGAAGCAGCGTGGGAGGTAGGGGGCACCAAATGCTGTGTGCATGAATGCCACTATCATTCTAAACTACACTATGATGGGAGACTACAGTGTACCAGTAAAAGTATTAAAAAAAAAAGAAAAACATATCATTATCTCACATATGTGATTTTTTTTTTAAAAAAGGGGGGGTTGCAGTGTAGCTCAGTAGTAGAGCACATGCCTAGTGTGTGAAAGGCTCTGGGTTAGATCTCCTGCCCTGCAAAAAAAAATAAGAATATATAGAAACACAGAATAGAACAGTGGTTGTCAGGGGCAACAAGAGAACTGGGTAGAAAAGGAGACAGGGATAAGTAGGTCAAAGAGTACAAAGTTGCAGTTATGTAAGATGAACAAGCCTAGAGATCTAATGTACAGCACAATGACTATAGTTAATAACATTCTATAGAAAAAATTTGCTATGAAAGTAAAAAGAGTAGTAAAAATAAAATGCTCCTGCCACAAAAAAAGAAACTGTGATGAGATGAATATGTTAATTTGTTTGGCTGTAGTAATTATTTTACTATGTATATATGTATATCACAATATGTTATATACATTACATATATACAATAAAATAAGTAAAATTAAATTAACCATCTTAATCATTTCTAAACACATGGCTCAGTAGTGTTAAGTATATTCACTTTGCTGTGCAATAGATCTCTAGTGATCTTTTTCATCTTGCAAAACTGAAACCTCATAACTGTTTTTTCCTTTCCTCCTAGCCCTGAGAACTGCCATTCCATTCTCTTTCTTATCTTTCTTTCTTTCTTCTTATTTCTTTGTTTGCTACTGGGAGTTGAAATCAAGGGCATTCTACCTCTGAGCTACACTCCCAGGTCTTTTTATTATTATTTTGAAACATCTTTGCTAAATTGATGAGGCTGGCCTTGAACCTGTGATACTCCTGTCTCAGCTTCCCAAGTACTGGGAACACAGGCATGCAATACCATTTTAAGCTCTACTTTCTGTTTCTATGAGCTTCACTACTTTAGATAACTCTATAAGTAGAATCATACAATATTCATCCTTTTACAATTGGCTTATTCCACTTAGCATAATGTCCTCAAGTTTCATCCATTCATCTGCTGATAAACATTTCTTATTGGCTGTTGTGAATAATGCTGTAATTAATATAAAAGTGCTGAATGTTTATTGAAATCCTGCTTTGAATTATATTCCCTTGTACATGTTTTAATATTTCAATAAAGATAAACATGAAAAGAAATTTTAATAGGCTATAACTCAGGGAACAAAATGCATGAAACCATAACAAAAATATTATTTAAACTCAATGTTTTATGGCCTGTCGTTCTAACAATTAAATATTGATCATATCTAAAACTAGAAAAAACTAGAATTGAGTTTCTAGATGAACATTGCTTTGTGCAAAATAAATGTAATTGACATACATGAATCAAATAGAAATTCTTATCTCTAGTGCAAAAGTTGATAAAAAGAAAAATGCACTTTTCTCTTGTTTGTTTTTAAGCACATATGTAGTCTTCTGTATTATGTATATAGGAACAGACAATCAGATTGGCCTCCTAATGTCTCCTTTGTGAACACTAAACTATAATTATGATTCATACACTTAGCTCCAATATTTGTGCGGTCTCAGTATTTGTTAAGAAGTAAATTCAAACACTCCCCAAGTTCAAAGCAATTGTGATTATTAGACTTGTAATGACCCATTTTGCCTTTGCATTTTGCCTTATTTTATGCCAGTACGGATTAGCATAAAATAGGTAGTGAGTGATAGAGTTGAAATATGGTTGGTTATTCTTTTCATCTAATGGATTCCAGTGAAGACAATAAAATAAATCATTAGTGGACAAATGAGAAATCATATGAAAGAGATTTAGAGTACCTGTGTGCTGGGTATGCATAACTCGATTGCCATACATATGCTTCAGAATGATGAACAATTTTTTCCATGGAATCTTCCAACCTGCCATTTGTTTATATGACTTGGCTCCACATTTCTTAATTTTCTACAAATTGTAGATAATAATATGATTGTAGAAACTATGCTGGTTTGTTATTCTTGGTCTCACATTCTTTGGAGGTCTAGGATGCCAATCACATGCAGGCCTAGAGAGCTCATGGAATTGGTATTAAAATTCATGCCTTCAGCAAAGTTTTTTTTCTCTCTCTTAAACTGGAATGCAATTTGGTCCACAATACAATACAAAACTTCAGAATGTGGTGCTATGAAATAACTGCAGATATCTGAAAGTTTAATAGCCTGCATGGGCAAATACCACTTAGCAAAAGTTCATAATGAACAATCATGCCAGTACCTCATTCATCTTAATAACATGGCGAGGGAGCCAGATGCAATGCAGAGTGCTGGAGGCTCTGTACTCCACTGGGAGTACAGAGCAAGCTGATGGGGGAAATATATACTCTTTAGTAGTTTCTCACTGGCTTACCCTAACCACTCAAGAATATTACTTTCCACTATGGAAATATGGAGGAACTAAAATTTAATAAGTAAAGTGAGGATAGGCAGCAAACAGTGGTTAGAAAAGAGAACTGAGGCCCTGAAGACTGTGCAGAGCATGATAGCCTGTAATTTTTCTGGGTTTTGTACCTTGGAAACTAGCTAATTCTTCTCTCAGGGTACAAACATGCCACCTGTACTCTTCTCTGATTATCTTTGATCAGGCTTATGTGGTAGCAAGTTATATTTCAGTGTTTGTGATCGGGCCCAGGGCATAGCTAAGTCTGTAATTACTAGCTGGTTAAATCAGAACTCTATTGTAATTTAGCAGCCATTTGTGTCAACTGCCTCAATATTTTTAGTGTTAACTTGTCCTTTCATACCTCTCTGGAAAGTCAGAAATAAAAATTAATAGTTAAGTAAAACCACAATTTGTCAGTAAATTAACAAAAATGCAAAATGAAGACAGCAAGTAACAAACAGGCAAAGTAAAGATTTTTTTGGAGAGAGAAGTTAGACATTCACTCAATAACTTTTCATGGGGTAGAAAGACAGTGATTTGGAGTATGTCCAGTTTAGGAAGAACAAAACTTTAAAATATGTTCCTCTAGTCAGTCACTGGAAATATTAGTAGAAGGATATCTATCAGAAAACCTGGATACTGTGAACAATCATTTGTGATAATTCACTACCTTCTGACCAGCCAATTCCCTAATGTACAGGATGTACATTCACAAACATATCAAAGTCAATCACTAAACCAAACATGAGAAGGAAGGAGGAGGTAGGGAATGGGGTGGAAATTGGAGAAGGGATAAATGAGAGTTGTGGGCATGTATACCTTTACTATCTTGTATTCCATTAAGATGTATGACTACAATGCACCAATAAAACATTTTTAAAAGAAAACCTGGATACTAATCTCAACACCACCACTTATTTTCAGACTGTGTGATGACATTATGGGAAATCATTTAACCTCTCTGATTCTCAGGTTTCTTGTTTATAAAAAATAACACCTTCCTAACTATACCACAGGGCTACTGTGAAGAACAAATGAAACAGCATGGAAAGAGCACTTAGCACTATCCTTGGTACATTTGTAACATTTAATTGCTTGGTTATAAAAATAAATCCTATTAATATTTTTTTCTTTTAGTACTGAGAGGGCATTCTACATCAGAGATACATTCCCCAGCCCCCTTTTGCTTGAAACAGGTACTCGCTAAATTGTAATTCCTTTGTATGTGGGTGGGGGTAACTGGGGATTGAACCCAGGGGAACTCTACCTCTGAGCTACACTCCCAGCCCTTTTTATTTTTTTTCTTTTGAAATAGAATCTCACTAAATTTCAGAGGGCCTCACAAAGTTGCTGAAGCTTGCCTTGAATCAGCAGTCCTCCTGTCTCAACCTCCCAAGTACTGAAATCATAGGTGTGTATCAGCTAGTAATTCCTAATATTGAAGCAAATAGGTTTTCTGGGCTCTTCAAGAGAGAAGAAGAATTCCTTAGCCAACATTCTTTCTCATTCCTCACACCAATCGCTAATTAGAATGACATAGCAGAATTAATGAGGAACTCAGGTTGAAACGAGTGAGCTCTATTCATCCTTCAGATTGAGAAAGGCTATTTCTAATTGTTTTTTTTTCTTCCTCTATACTGCTCCTGAAATGCTAAGTTGATGAGGTTAACGAAAATGATATATAAACAAGCTAACTATTTCCAAGGGAAATGAACGCTCACACAATTTAATGCTGGTGGTGCTTAGTAAACAATCCTTTCACCGAGTAAACAAAAGAGGGAAACTGTGAAAAGAGACATGTTGTGAAACTGATTAAAGCACCTTATGCATACATGTCTTAAGATTTCTGTTTTACTGCTCACCTATCAGATACATGCCATTGGAAGAGTCTGGCAACACAAACACATGAAAATTTTCTTAATCAAGTGCATATGTGTAGATCTGACACTTTGCTTAGAGAGGTGGATAAAAAAAATGTTGGAGTCACTTGTTTATGTACTTGGGCAGCTGTGCAGTTGGATCAATGCCACCCTAATTCCCTACTGAAACACAGGGAGCAAACTGTTTTCAAAAAAATAATGCCTAACACTTTGGCCAAACAGTTGTCTCCAAATGTTGCCCTCCTAAAAGAACACTAATCATTACGAATATATGATTAGGCGACATTTGGAAAGATCACCTGTGTATGTTTGAGAAGTTTAACTTTTTTCCTCTTAAGCCACCAGTACTGTGGTCATTTACTTGGGCTTTAAAGGGCAACACTTGACATTTGGTCTTCGATGGATTTAATAGGCCCTTGTAAGCTTAAAGGTTTTGCCTGGTTAAATCAGGTTTTATCACAGAGGCTATTTGCAACTTTCTGCTCTGTCTTACAGAAATGTCAGTGTTTGCCTTTGCTCTGAACTGGGCACAGCAGCTTAAGTTCTGTCCCTGAGTAGCTCTAAAAATAGAAGATCTATGGCTTTAAATCAGTGTTCTGAAACTCCCACCAACAACCTGTATGAAGAATTTCTTTTCACTAAGGATGCTGTAAGGAAGGCTTCTGAATGACGGAGAAAGGGCAATCTTTGAGTGAGGGGGTGTTATACACATAACTCTCTGCTACATTGTAAATTGCCAACATGCTTGCCTTTATTCTTTTCCCGGTAGAAGAAAAACATTTTGATGATAAGCTTGAGAAATAAATTCTCTCAGGATTCTGTGGAAATAACTATCTCATTTGGTATGGGAAGTTAAACTTCAGCTGGGCTTGCACTGCAGCTTGGCAGGCCCCTTGTTGACTCCCTTGGGAACTTCTTAGAACAGTTGTTCTAAATCCAAACTGTTTCAACTGCTCTCATGCCCCCGGTCCTAGCCCAGCTGTTCTCCTTCTCACAGATGACCTCACCACCTACTTCACTGCAAAAACTGTGGCCCTAAAGACTCCCTGATTTCCCTTCCTGCTTCAAAGTGCATAATGCATAGTGTCTTTATGTACTCAATCATAAACCTTCAGTCTCAAAGAAGGCAATGTCTCTTTTCCCTTGCCAAGGCAATGTCCTCTAGGTGGACACTTGATCCCATCCACTCTCAACTCTAGAGAGAAATTATTTCATCAGCTATATTTAGTGTCTCCATCCCATGATCTATATTCAGGGTTCCCCTGGCTTTTCTCCAAATTACCATCAAAATCCTCACCTTACTTCCTCAAGCCAAACTTCTCACTGACTCTTTCCTTAGGATTAGTTTGCTCTCCTTGCAACCTAGCTTCCTCCCTCTGTTCTATTATATTCGATACAAACTTCTGCCTTGAAACTCAGCAATGACCTCATAATTGGCAGATTAAATAGTTTTTTCTTAGAATTCACCCTGCTTGACCTCACATCAGTTTCAACCACTGATGATCACATCATCACTCTTCAAATTCTCTCCCCAGCTTCTATGAATTTACCCTTATTTTTTTTTCTACCTCTTTCCTTCCAGTCTGTCTGGAGTTTTGGCTCATTTTCCATTCCCATAACTCTTATTCTTGGTCCCCATATTTTTTATGCTCTTTCTTTTTGTGTAGATATTCACCTTTTCTTTAGAGGAATTAATAAATTTTTGTTGCTCTGAGTTTAATTTAATATTTGATATTTAGGTGATAACATCACATGGCCAATTACCTTTTCTACATAGATGGCTGCTTAATCCTATGCATTCATTCATTCATCCACCAATTGTTTAGTAAGCACTTACAAATAGAGTGACTGTGCAATTTATCATCTCAACTGGAACAAATTGAGTGTCAAAGGCAGCATCATTAATACTTATATTAGAACAACAAGCATAAACCTAGATTGTCTTTGGAAAACCGAGACATGGTAGTCATAAGTACAATACTATACAAGAAGAGGGAAACGACAAAAGTAAATTGTAAATTCATCCTGCCTTCAAGCATATGGAGCATTTAGTATAGTAGAATGATAACACATGTAAATAAACATAATACTATTAGGAAAGTGATGAATACCCCAAGAGAGGTGCAGATAAGCTATCCTGGGTTTTCAGGTTAAGAAGAAATTTATTTTCACCTTGAAGAATCAGGCAAAACTTATGAAAGCATCATTCACTCAAGTAACCCCTTTGATAGATGAAGATGGTGTTGGGTGGGAGATTTGGGTAGAAGGAACAGTATAAGCAGGGCCCCAACTCATGATTCTTAATTTGTGTTCTGCAAAAGAGTACCACATATATATGTGTGCTCCTCAAGAGTACTATATATATATATATATATATATATATATATATAGTCAGTATTCACACTGATGATATCCTGATTATTTGAAATTTTTCATATTTTATAACTTCATTGTTATTCCAAAGATGGATGATTTATATATTAATTACAAAATTTTTCTAGTAGATAACATGAAAATGACTTTTTTTCTTCTCTTTTCTTTGTAGTACTGGTGATTGAACCCAGGGACATTCTACCTCCGAGCTATATCCCCCAATCCTTTTTATTTCTTATTTTGAAAAAGGGTCTCACTAAATTTCTGAGGCTTGAACCTGTGATCCACTCATCTCAGCCTCCCATGTACTGGTATTACAAGCATGCACCACCACACCATCATACCACCACACATAGCAAGATGCCATTTTCTAAGAATCAGCACATTTTAACAATTTACTAACGGATGGAAGTAAAATGTCTTGAGGAAGAAACATCTTTTTCTACTCTGCACAAAGAATCCATATGGGCTAATGATCATCCTGAGCATGTGCAAAAGCTCAGAAGAGAAAATCATAGAACAGAGAGAAATTATCAGTGTGATTAAAGCACAGGGTGCATGAAAAGGCACAGTGAAAAAATAGTAAAGTCGATTTAGACTACATTGTGGATGGCCTGGAACGTCAAAAAAAGAAAGTCAAACTCTAACCAGGTAGACAGATGTTTTTAGAAGTTAACTTAGGAAATATGTGTAAAATATTTTCAAAAGGCAAGGACTGAAAGTAACGAGAACAGTAAGAAGGCTATTGGCTGACATTCTCCAATCTCTGTAAAGCGAATTCTATTTTGTATGGATTTTAATAACACTGGACAGCAGGAGAGCAGCAGAGAAAGTTACCTGGTTTCATTCAGCCCTACCATATCTCCATAGGTCTGAATATTCTATAACTTTCTGAAGTCAACGCTTCATAACCACATGCCCAAAATCAAACTCATCCTCTTCTCTTTGGATACTATTTCTTTTGTGAGCATTGTCATAAAATACAAGTGATTTGAAGGCAGTCCTGGGATAGAATGGCAGTACCATGAAGTCTTCAAGGACCCCAATTCCTTCTAGGTTTATACTGTGTATGTGTCTGTATGGTCCAAGATGAATCAGCTATTATATCCAAGTTTCAAATGGTATACTGGAAGAAGAGATGTGTGGTCTCTCGCTTTTTAAGGGAATTTCCTCAAAGTAGCATGTAACACTTTTAACTCATTAGCCAGTATTTAGTTATATGGATGACAAGGAAAATGAGAAATCGTGTCTTTCTTAGCTGAGTAACAATGTACCCAGGTAAAAATCCAGTTCCCTTTACTAAAACAAGTAAAAATGGATAGTGACCATGAGGAGGTAACTTGAAATATCTACCATGGATGGCATAATCTACAAGTCTGGTATGGAGAGCAAGGCAAGAAGAAGGGGTCAAGGATGACAAGTGTTTCACCTTGGATGGTTGGGAGAAGAGGTATTTTTTTCTTATTTGCAGGTTTATCTAATCCTGATATATTCCAGAACAGATTTTTTTTTTTTTTTTTGTGTGTGTGTGTGTGTGTGTGTGTGTGTGTGTGTGTGTGGTACTGGGGTTCCTGGAAGCCCTTCTACCTCCGGGCCACACTCCCAGACCTATTTTATAGTTTTTTATTTTATTTTTGGAAACAGGGTCTCTTAAGCCAGCATGACTGGCTTCTAACCTACGCGATCTTCCTGTCTCCACATCCCAAGCACAGGGATTACAAATGTGCGCCACCATGCTCGGCTTCAGATTTATGTATTTTAAAGGTGAGCTTTGAAATATTTTCTCTACTTGTAGCAACACAAAAGACACTATCCTAACATAGTTCAACTAGCAGACTTGGTTATAGCTATACCTATAGATTATCCCTATAAAAGGACCATTTGGTGTCCTAGTTATTACAGATTACATTAGCAATCATAATCTACATCATCAGAACCCCAAACAGATAATTAAAATATAATAATCCTATTTTATTATGATTATGTCATAAAATTATATTTCCAAGGAGTTCAAATATAGCATTGCTTCTTATAATTTTAATCTATATTGTAATAGGTGTATTATTTACATAAGAGACAAGTAATTTAATAATCATTTTACTGATAAGGTCAAGAATAAGTTTATGGTAATGTCCACAAGGTTTCTTCAGCACCAAGTCTCTTCTAAACTTTCTAGCAAGCAAGATTATTTCTCACAAGCAGGCTAAAAATCCCAGTCTTCCCTTCCATTATACCTCAAAAGAAACCTGAATGCCTATCATGATCCAGGGAGAGAAATGAGATTAGGCCAAGATCCTTCAACATATGCAGTCTTAATCTACATTAGCCATATATGGTTATTCAAAATAAAGTTATTTCTTATCCAAAATAGAATTCCCAATGTTTACAGACCAAGCATCCAAAATATATATCCAAAAGATTCTGTTGAGATTTCAAGAACCCAGTCCACTCCCAGTGCTTGAGAGACTGAGGAAGGAGGATCACATTTGCAAGGTGTAGCTTTGTTGTAAAACCCCTGGATTCTATCCCCAGCAACACACACACACACACACACACACACACACACACACACACACACACACATGGATGAATGGATGAGAACCATTTTGAAAAAGAACCTCCTCTATTCTGGACTTACGCAAAAAAGGACAGGAAAGAAAGGAACAGGCAACAAGAAAGGTACAAGGAATAGAAAAAAAAGGACTTTTTTTTGTTTTTGTTTGCATTGTTTTTGTTTAGGATTTTGTTTAGTACTGATCTAAACAACATCTTAGTGAAACAGGTCAGTATTTACAGTCCTTTGATCCCACTTAAACTTTCTGTGCCTCATCTGTTAAGCATCTTGGCCAAGATCACATACCAAATCAATGATACAGTCATCATGAGGCCTCAAGTGCCTGGTTCCCTGTTTCATATTTTAAATAAGCCAAGTGACAGAAGAGAGGGGAAAACTGGGTCAGAGAAACAAAGTTGGCCTAAAAATTCTGTGTTTCAAAATAAAGCAATTAGACAAAGACATTATATTTCTCATCTATAAACAGATAAATTATTCGAGGACCTAATATCTTTATTTTCCAATGAATGTATAGAGATAATTTTCAATGATGACAAGGACAAAATGACGAATGTATCATCACTGTTGATTATTTTATCTGATGAAGATTCATTTTTTGTAAATTTTAGTAGAGGTAGGGAAACATGTTAAGCAATTGAGTAATGCAGCAGAGATATAAAGATCTAACCAAGTAAGAAAGTATACAAGCTGAGACTAACATCAAAGGTAGATTTAAAAAAAATATTAGTTGACCTGGGAGTGCTGGCACACTCTAATAATCTCAGTATTTGGGAGGTTGAGACAGGAGGATTGCAGATTCAAGTACAACCTCAGCAATATAGTGAGACTCTCAGCAACCCAAAGATACTCTATTTCAATTCAAAAAAAAATTGAAAAGACTAGGAATGTATTTCAGAGGTAAAATGCTCTGGGTTCAATCCCCAGTACCAAAACTATATATAGAGAGATATATTAGTTGAAACCAGGCATGATGGCACAGGCCTGTAATCCCAGTACTTGGAAGTCTGATACAGGAAGATCACAAGCTTGAGGCCAGCCTCACCAACTTTGTGAGGTCCTCAGTAACTTACTGAGACCCTGTTTCAAAATAAAATATAAAAATTTCCGGGAGTATAGCTCAGAGGTAGAATGCCCCTGGGTTTAATTCCCAGGTCAAAAATAATATTAGTTGCTACTATCTGTCCCATGGATTCTTGATCATATAAATTGTTTTCCACCAATTTCTTCTATTTCCTTTAAGATTATCTTTAGATTCCTAAATATATATTCCAAACTGTTTGTTTGTTTGTTTGTTGTTTGTGGATTTGTTTCTTTTGGTATTGGGTATTAAACCCAGGGGAGTTCTTTCTCTAAGCCAATCCCCAGCCTTTAGCTTCTGTTCATGCCTCTCTCTGCTCTCTCTCTTCGTTATCCTCCTCCTCCTCCTCCTCCTCCTCCTCCTCCTCCTCCTCCTCCTCCGCCTGTCTTTCTTTTACACACACACACACACACACACACACACACACACACACGGGAAACTCAGAAGTTTCCCAGTGCTTCCCATCAGCCACCTTGGGAACATGAAAGAGGCCAAATATGTCTTATTGCTGGGACTCATGAACTATAAGGAAAAATACAGGGATGGGACCAAGTAGCTTTACTCAAGGCAAATCTGACTAAGAAAAAGTTGCTAGTATAGCTGTGAGTATACTCACTTATCTATGCTTCTACACTTCTACACACACACACACACACACACACACACACACACACACCTCCAATTTGGTGGATGGCCACAAACTCCCAAGTTTTCTCCTATAAATCTCTTTGAGTATTTTCTCTAGTGCTGATTTTGAAGACAAATTCCTTCAGCTTTTGTTTGTCTTGAAAGACTTTTATTTTCCCATCTAATTTGAGTGATAGTTTTGTTGGGTAGGAAATTTTTGCCTGCAAGTTGTTTTCTTTCAAAGTTTGTAATATGCTACTCCAGGCCCTTCTGGCTTTCATGACTTTTTTTGGAATGTCTGGAGTGATTCTAATTGGTTTGCCTCTGAATGTCACTTGGTCTTTTGATTTTGTTACCTTTAAGATTCTCTCCTTGGCTTCTATTCTACATTGGCCAGTTTGGCTATTATGTGGCATGGTGAACATTTCCCTCATCTTGTCTAAAGAGGGTTCTATAAGTTTCCTGTACCTGTGTCTCAACCTCTTGATCTATGCTTGGAAATTTTTCTGCTATTACTTCTTTGAAAAGATTGTTGAACCCTTTGGTTTCAGCTTTTTGTCCTTCCTCTATGCCAATTATTCTTGGGTTAGCTCTTTTTAAATGGGCCCATGAATGTCCAATTCATGCTAATTGTTTTTTTCTAAGTTATATACTATGTGTTAATTTTTGGAGTGATCATCTTCTAGAAGTGAGATTCTATTCTCCATGTGTTCTAATTGATTTTTTTTTTTTGGTGGTGGTACTGGGGTTCCTGGAAGTCCTTCTACCTCCGGGCTACACTCCCAGACCTATTTTTACATTTTCATTTTGGAAACAGGGTCTCCTAAGTCAGTGCGCGCGCGGCTGGCTTCAAACCTGCGCGATCCTCCTGTCTCCGCCTCCCAAGAGCGGGGATTACAAGCGTGTACCACCATGCCCGGCTCTAATTCATTTTTAATAGTTTAAATTGATGCCTTCACTTCAATGATTGAATCATTTATTTCTTTCATACTCCATAAATTCTTTTTGGACGTTCTGTATTATTTCTATAGTTACAATCCTGATTTGACCTTCTGAAGATCTCTGCAATTCTGTGTTGTCAGGTTTTGTTATTGTGGTGTTGTGGGAGGTCATTTCTCCCTTGTTATTCCTCCTTCTCATGATTTCTGAAGTTTGTATATATTGTTTTTTATAGATTTTTCTCAGTCTATAGGTGTCAGCTGGTATACCCCAGAGCAAGTTGTATTGTATTCAAGAGTGAAGGTTGAGTGAGGAGGGAGGTGAAGTCATAAATGGAAAAATAAGATAAAGCCTCATACAGGATCGGACAAAATGAGAGTATTAGTTTGGTAAGGTAGTATATATTAAAGATTAGAGATAGTGAAAATGTAGTAGTATTCTAGCAACCAGTGTAGAGTTTCTGGTATAGTAATATGAAGTGGATTAAAGACAAGGAAGAGAGAAGAGAGAAAAAAAGAAAAAGAGTTAGAAAAGGTATAAAAGAGAATAGGTATGTACAGGGGAAGAAGCTTGGGAGAGGGTTTGGGAAAAGGGTAAAATAAAACAGGCATACACACTCACACAAAAAAAGAACAAAAAAACAAAACAACCCCAATGACAAATTAATACAGCTCTACAAATAAATGACTGTTATTTATAGACTGGCCTCTGCAGTCTCTCTCTGAGATGATGCCAAGGGCCACCAGCACCTTTCCTGCTGTAAGACTGGTTCTCTGAGTCTTTCTCAGTCTATGCAGATGGTCAGTATCAATGGGGCTGGATATAGTGTTAAGCAGAGGTCACCCTCCACACTTTCTACAGATTTGGCATCTCAGTCTCTCCCTGCCTTCATAGGTGGTACATGAGTTTGGGCTGAGACCAAACTCAATGTACGAGTCTCTGTTCTCCACAGCTAGGGCTGGTCTGGTCTGATTTCTCTCTATTCACCACAATTGGGTGGTCTGTGGAGATTCCAGATATCCTACTAGTTGGGTCTAGTGTTAAGTGTAGGTCTCCCCCTTCATTTTCCACTGACCAGAGCCTGTGTCTGTCTGAGCCTCTGCTATGTCCAACAGCAGACTTTCACAACCTTCTCTAGGTTGAACCACAAAGTCTCAGACCTAGGGACTTTATCACAGCTATGCAAGTCCTGAGTGGTGCCATGCTTAGCATTCTCCTGTGGAAACCATGACTTCACTTATGGTGTTATTGAGCACAGCTCTGGATCTCTGGAGGGTGTGGTAATTTCAGCTGCCACTTCTGCAAGTTGTGGACTCCATCCCCTCCTTTGCTGGGTTGAACTGTAAAGTCTTAGACCCCAGGCATTTATCGCAGCCGCGCAAGTTCCTGGGACACGGCACTGGGTGTTCTGCAGGGACCCTGGCTTCACTTACGGTTTTGGTGTGTACCAGTGTGGATCTCTGGAGGGTGTGGTGGGCTTGGCCGCCACTGCTGAAAGCTGTAGCTAGTGCTTGTATAGGAGGAACTGATGACTTACAATTCTGATGATCTGCAGCTGCTTACTTTGGGTCCTTGGATGTTTTCCTGATCATGCCTAGAATCAGGTGCAGTCAGGCAAGATGTGACTGCCATGGTGCCTGTAGCCATGAGGTGGGTGGGTTTCTTTTCTCGTGTTGAGCTCTGCTCTGGATCCCTGGAGGAGGACATGGTGAGGTCAGCCACCACTGCTGGAAGTTGTAGCCAGTGTTTGCACAGAAAGAACTGATAGCTTACAACCCTGATGGTCTGCAACTGCTCATTTCAGTTCCTTGGATGTTTTCCTTTTTGTCTCTGGAGTCTGGTGCTGTGAGGCAAGATGGCTCACCACAGCACCCATCACCGCAATCCTGGTGGGTTTCTTTTCTGCTTTATGATTGGTTTTCTAAACTACTTTTTTGGGGGTGGTACTGGGGTTCCTGGAAACCCTTATACCTCCGGGCTACACTCCCAGACCTATTTTTATACATTTTTATTTAGAAACAGGGTATCTTAAGCCAGCGCAGCTGGCTTTGAACCTGCGTGATCTTCCTTTCTCCACCTCCCAAGCACGGGGATTACAAGCGTGCACCACCACGCCCAGCCCTCTAAACTTCTTTTAACCTGTCCCTTGTATCTATCATTTTTATTCCTCTACTGATAGTATTTTCTGGCTTTGTAGAACATGGGTCCAACCCCCCACTTGCAGACCGGCCAGGTTCATATTCATACATCTTAATGGGATACAATATGCACACAGAAATCAATTTTAAATTATTTTCATTACTCTCCCTCCATCTGCTTTAAAGTTAATTTGGAACTGTTTTTGGTTCTAGAGTAAGGGAAGAGCTCCACCCTATGGTAATATTTTGAAGTGCAGCAAGGAAAATGCCATTATTTACACTTTGAACCCAATTTTTTTGTGTTCTAAGTCTCTCTCTCTCTCTCTCTCTCTCTCTCTCTCTCTCTCTCTCTCTCTCTTTCTCTCTCTCTCTCTGTCTTTCTCTCTCATTCCACCTACAAGAGTTTTAGAATTATCATCTTAGAAAATTATACATAAAAAGCATTTTTTTAAATGCAGGCTATAGCCTCCAAGAGACTATAAATCTTCTTCCACAATATGCTCAAAATGACAAAATGAATAAAACTGAGTTAAGATTAAACAAAACGTTTCACTTCATTATTAAATGTGGTAATGGATAAAAAGTTCCATCTAATGCAGGAAAACAACAATTGAAGATTTTTTTTTACCTGATACCCAACATAATAATAATATCTAACTATTTTCAAAAACCTATCTAATATATATATATACACTCTAATTTAATATAAATTCTATTAGGTAGATACTATTAGCAACTCCACTTATAGGTGAAGAAACTGTGCCCCAGTAAAGACAAATAAGTTGCTTCATGCCACACAGCTAATAAGTGGCAGTCAGGACTTGCCTAGGCTCAAACCACCATATCATAATGCATCTCTATAGCTCAAATTTGATATGATCTCTCTTAAAATAACAAACTAAGGCCATAATCTTGTTCATGCTTTTTCTCAAAATAGCCAAAGGTAATACATGTGCTTGGTTCTATTTCTATTGCTCTTATGACTGCCACAGGCTTTTAACTCTTTGGCCTACCTCCCATATTCTTCCCTGTTCCAAAAATGATTCTATTTGTGAGTTTCAGGAGATCTTGTAGCTGAGAGCCTTGGTTTTGTGTCCTTTCACTATCTATCTGTGTCTTCTCTCTCCAACTCCCTCCCTATCTCAAAAACTTCAAAAATCATATATATATATATATATATATATATATATATATATAGTACTTGGATTATAGGTGGGTGCCACTATGCCCATATTATAGGTGGGCACCCACCTATAATCCCAGTACTTGGGAGACTGAGATAGGTAGATTGCAGGTTCAAGGACAGTCTCAGAAACTTAGTAAGACCAAGACTCTCAGCAACCTACAGAGACCATGTTTCAAAACAAAAAACAAAAAGTGCTGGGAGTGTGGCTCAGAGGTAAAATGCCCTTGGGTTCAATTCCAAGAACCAAATAAATAATAAAATCACATGGAAAATGGCACATTCCTGAAAATCCATTAGTGTTCATAAACCAAGATCAAAATTTTTCCTAAAATAACTATTTCTAAAAGATTTTGTCTCCTGTTGCATTTTTCTTAATGTTATGTTACAGGCTGAACAAACACTAACAAACACTAGTTCTAATAGAAAATATACTTTTTGTGTGTGGTACTGGGGATGGAACCAAGAAGCATTATACCGCCGAGCCACACCATCAGCCTTCGATTTTAGTCTTTTTATTTTGAAACTGGGTCTCACTGAGTTGCAAAGGACCTCACTAAATATTATCTTAGGCTGTCCACGAACCTGGATCTTCCTGTCTCAGCCTCTCAAATGCTGAAATTAAAAGCATTCACCACCATGCCTGACTACTTATAAAAAATCTTAAATGGTCATTTTCAGCACTTTCTCTTTTTTGCATATTTACATGTCACTATTTTTTATTTTTTATTTTTTTCTATTTTTTATGTGGAACATATTGAAAATGGCATACATTCAAACTGTGCTTGACATTCTCCCCACCTTTCCCTTTCCCCCTCCTAATGAGTTACCATGTTAACCATGCTATATTTATATTTTTACACAAATTCAGATGTAACTCCTTCATTGATCAACCTCAGCCTTATTCCTCTCCTATCCTTCCATTCTATCTTTGATGAGGTTTCTACTCCATTGTCTGGAGTCCCTCATTTTCAGCACTTTCAACAGTGCTACGAAAGCCACATTTCATTCAGTGAAAAACTTTATTTATTTATTTATTTATTTATTTATTTATTTATTTTCAGTACAGGGGATAGAACCCAGGGGAATGCTACCTCTGAGCTACACCCCAGCCCTATATTTTATTCTTCATTTTGAAATAGTCTCTCGAGTGAGTTGCAAATACACCACTAAATAGCTGAGGCTACCCTCTAACCGTGATCCTCCTGTCCCAGCTTCCCAAATGGTGTGGTTACAAGCATGCACCACCATGCCTGGCTACTCAATAAAATTTTATTGAGCTTTTACTACTCCTAGGACCTGGGGACACAACAATGAAGAAGCCAAATATAGTCCCTGCAAGATAGAACTTATACTTCTGAATATTATTCAAGACAGGTAATTAAGAAATTATTCTGAACTAGAGGTGCCTTCTAGACAGATATTTTATTTTATTGTGATACTAGGGGTTGAACCCAGGGCATTCTACCTCTGAGCTACATCCATGGCTCTTTTTATTTTTATTCTGAAAAAGTCTTGCTAAGTTGCTAAGAGCCTTGCTAAGATGCTGAGGTTGGTTTTGAACCTGCAATGCTCCTGTCTTAGCTTCCCAAGTATTGGGATTACAGGTGTGTGTCACCATACCCAGATCTAGGTATTTATCTATTTACTTATTTATCACAGTACTGGAGATGGAACCCAGGGGCATTCTACCTCCGAGTTACACCCCTGGCCTTATTTTTTATTCTTTATATTGAAACAGGGTCTCACTAAGTTGCAGAGCCTCACTAAGTAGTTGAGGCTGGCCTTGAACCTGTGATCCTCCTGTCTCAGCCTCCGAAGTACTGGGATTACAAGTGTGCACCACTATTCCTAGCTAAAAAGGTATTTTAAATATAATATCTTCAAACTGGAGTTACCAGTATGCATACCAACCAGCTAGGTGACACAAATATACTGTCTTTGTAACTTAACCAACAGAGAGTAAAACCCATGAATATTCCAATGGGGAAAACAGAATTGTAATCTGTCATTTAAAAATTACCAGGTGAAGAACATAGGTTCAACACTACAACATATTGGCACAGGCAGTAACTTTCTCAACAAAACCTCCAAAGCTCAGGAAATTAAAGCAAGAATAAACAAGTGGGACGACATCAAACTAAAAAGTTTCTTCTCATCAAAGGAAACTATCAATAACCTAAAGAGGAAGCCTACAGAATGGGAAAGGATCTTTACCAGCCACCATTCTGATAGGGGGCTAATATCCAGAGTATACAAAGAGCTCAAAAGGCTCTACACTAGCAAAACAAACAACCCAATCAAGAAATGGGCAAATGAACTAAATAGACACTTCACAAAAGAAGAGATACAAAGGGCTAATAGATACATGAAAAGATGTTCTTCATCACTGGCCATCAGGGAGATGCAAATCAAAACTACACTGAGATTCCATCTAACCCCAGTCAGAGTAGCAAGCATAAAGAAATCAAACAACAACAAATGCTGGCGAGGATGTGGGGAAAGAGGAACTCTTTTACACTGATGGTGGGAGTGCAAACTAGTTCAGCCACTATGGAGATCTGTGTGGAGATTCCTGAGAAAGTTGGGAATAGATCCACCATATGATGCAGCTATACCACTCCTAGGTATCTTTCCAAAGGGGTTGAATTCAGCGAAATACAGCAACATATGCATACCTATGTTCATAGCAGCACAATTTGTAATAGCCAAAATATGGAACCAACCCAGATCACCATCAACAGATGAATGGATAGCAAAACTGTGGGAAATACACACAATGGAATTCTATTCAGCCATAAAGAAGAACAAAATTATATCATTTGCAAGAAGATGGAAAGCCCTGGAGAGCATCATGTTAAGTGAGATCAGCCAAGCACAGAAGGAGAAGATACACATGTTTCCTCTAATATGCCCAAACTAGAAAACACAAAGGATACCAGTAGGACCCCAGATATTAGAGGGGAAATACTAGCTAAGTTTTAATGGAAAGATAGGAGAGGAGAAAGGCCGATCTGGATTAATGAGGGTCTACACCTGAACATGTGTAAAATTATGAATAAGACATGGTTAACCTGGACAACCATTGGTGGGGGGGGAAAGGGGGCGGGGGGGAGAGGGCACCAAATATAGTATAAATGTATACTACTTATGTTCAATAAAAAATTGTTAAAAAATAAAATAAAAATAAAATAAAAAATAAAAATAAAATAAAAAAAATAAAAATTACCAGGTGATGTTTTTCTTAGACATCCCAAACAAGGACATCAGAGAAGACTAAGGCTTCCCTGAAGGCCACTTTTCTATATTATTTTGCCTGCTGAATTTGGGATTCCTTGCTGAGCTAGAGGCAATCTGGAAGTGGCTTAGCCAATGTCAAGTGAAAGCCTTGGGTAAATTCCTCCTTGCTTTTTATGCTCAAATGGCAACCTCTGGCTGGATATCAACAATCCACATTTTCTCAATAGCATTCACACCTCCCCTTTTTACCCAGTGTCTTGCTGCCCCTCGTCTACCAACATTTCCACTACATTGTCTACAAATTACTCCATAGTAAACCAAGTCCATTCCTAAGTTTATTTGCTAACTCTACTTCCTTTTGCTAACTGAAATCTCTACAAATACAACTACACATCTCACACAGCCATCTCTAGCTGTTCTTTCTTTCACAACCTGCATATTGAGTGGGAGTAAGAGTTAGGGAGAGCTATCTTACCATTCTCCTTACTCCCCCATTGTGTTATCTAAATCAGGGGTAACCAAACTCTTCCTTCCTTCCTTCCTTCCTTCCTTCCTTCCTTCCTTCCTTTTATACAAGAAATTGGATCCATTGGCATTCTACCTCTAAGCTATACCCCAGGCATTCTACCTCTAAGCTATACCCCAGTGAGTTTGTTTGTTTGTTGGTTGGTTGGTACTGGGGATTTAACCCAAGCTACACCTCCGACTCCTTTTTTAATTTATTTATGTTTTGTTTAGAAACAGGATCTTGCTACCTCAAATCCACAATCCTTTCTCCACCTCCCAAGTACTGTAATTAGAGGTATGTTGTGTCATTCCTGGCTTTTTTTTCTGAGGTCTCGCTAATTTTCTGAGATGGCCTTAAACTTATGATCCTCCTGTCTCAGGTTCCCAAGTTCTGGGATTACAGGCATGTGCCACAGCACTGCACCTGCCTGAAAATTTGTTTACAGTACCAAATAGTAAGTAGTTTAGGCTTTGTGGGACAAGATTTGAAATATCCATAGACAATATGGATGAAAAAAGCTGGGCATGGGTTTGTTACAACAGAATTCTATTTACAAAAACAGGGAGGAAAAGCAGATTTAGCTCAAAGGTTGTTTGCAGATCTTGACTCTAATCTATTAATCTTTCATAGTCATGAAAATATCCTTCTTATTTGATAATCACACTATATACCCCATCCTCCCGCTTCTCACTACTGTCATATACCCACTTCTGGTCCATCCATATTTATTAAGGATTCTAGCACCTGGTTCATGATCAATCTCTAATTTTACCAACATTCTGAATGATTTCCAACCCCATAAGGATAACTGATATGTTACCATGGCTTCACAGTGTCTTGATTTCCTCAATTTCAATGACTTTCACCTCCACCCCATTTTAACAACTCAGTACTTTAGAAAATACTTCCTTCTTTGATACCTTCCAACCAATATCCCACTGTGACAACAATTCCTATCCTAAAGCCTTTCCAAATTTCTACTTCCCAATAGGTGTGCTCTTTAACCTTGAATTCCCTGTATTTTAATCCAGTTAGTCTTCTTTAAGAGTTTTACTTTCCTCCTAACCGCACTACTTTCCTTTCCTGTACACCATGCTCAAGCACTCTTGCTAGTATCTTCAACTTCCTTGCTCCTTTTGTTTCTTTGACTGCCAAAACCATATTTCAATGCTGAATTAATTGAATTACCAGACTTCTCTAATCTTATAGACAAATGACTGAATACAAATAGAGAAAATTAATTTGGACCTCTACAATTAATTTTAATCCTTGGCTAGAACTCACTGCTTCTAGTCAATTTTTGTAATATTTTTAACTCCCTTTTTATCCATCTTATGCATGACAACATGTTGCTGTAAAAACATCAGAGACTTAGCAAGCAGACAGACCTAGGTTTGAAATATTACTTCACCTTTCATTAGCTGTATGGTGTGTGTGTGTGTGTGTGTGTGTGTGTGTGTGTGTGTGTTACTGGAGATGGAACCCAGAGGCTTTCTAAACTCCAAGATATACTCTAGGACCTTTTTTTAAATTCGGAAACTGGGTTTCACTAAGTTGCTGAGAGCCTCACTAAGTAGCTGAGGCTGGCTTCGCACCTATGCAATCCTCCTCTCTCAGCCTCCCAAGTACTGGGATTACGAGAATGCACCTCCATGCCTGGCAGCAGGTCTTAAGAAAATTATTTAACTTCTCTCTTTTGTACTGGGAACTGAACCCAGGGGAATTATATTTCTCATCTATACTCCTAGCCATATTTATTTTTATTTGAAACAGGGTCTCCCTACATTGCTGAGGCTCTTTTCAAATCTGAAATCCTCCTCTCTTAGCCTTACAAGTACTGAGATTACAGGCAAGGCCCACCATGCTCAGATATTTATGCTCTTTTTTACGTCAGTTTCCTCGTGAGTGTAATAGAAATAAGTAATAGGGAATTCATATGTTAAAGTAAAATAAGACATTGTTATAGTTTGAATCTGGAGTGTCTCCCAAACTCTAATGTGTTGAAAGCTTGGTCCACGATGCAGCTGTGCTCAGAGGAAGGGTTTGAGAAAGCAATTGGATCATGAGAGCCCTGGTGACCTCAGTAGATTAATCCATTTTATGGATAATAATTGAAATGGACTACTGGCAGGTGATGGAAAGTGTAGGTGGTGGAACCTATTTGGAGAAAGTAGGTCAGTGGAGGCATGTGCTAGAAGAGTATTTCTTATGTGTGACTCATCTCATATTCTCTTCTCTTTTCTTCTCTCTTCAACTCTCCTCCCCTTCCCTCTCCCTTCCCCTCCTTCTCAACAACATTTTCTCTCTCTCTCTCTCTCTCTCTCTCTCTCTCTCTCTCTCTCTCTCTCTCTCTCTCTCTCTCCCTGCTGCCATAAACTGAGCAGCTTTCCTCTAACACACCCTTCCACCATGATGTTTGTTCTCTCTTCATTGCCCAAAGCAATGAAGACACCTGACCATGGACTGAAACATCTGAAACCATGAGCCAAATAAATCTTCCCATCTCTAAGTACTTTCCCTCAGATATTTATAACACAGATGAAAAGCTAACAAAATTGTTAAAAAAAACCAACATAGTGCTTGACACTCAGCATTTATTCAATAAATGATAATTACTAATAAAAAAAACTATTCAGATTACCATACGTCTTACTTCACTCAAGTAAGGATTCCTAAGGGTGAGCTCTCCAGAAAGCAGAGCAATGCTCTTTGGGTTATGATTTTGTTAAACCATATGAAAGTGCTGAAGTACAACTATTTAGACATAGGAAGCCACATGTTTAAATTAAATATATTATTATTATTAGAGTATGCAATCCCAGGATAGTGAAAGAGAGGAAAAAGGGAATGATGAAGGAATGACAGAGAATCAATAAAAACATGTGTTAATATTAAGCTTGAGATCCTGGGATCCATTTTTAGAGAGCTGATATAAATATCTCATCGAAGATCAGTCAATAAGCAGAATGAAAAAGAAAATGTAACAACCAATTCCTATCTTTTACTGAGCAAAGGTTTGCACCAATGAGTAGAATTAGCTCTCTTGTATCTTTAAGCTACATGGTAAATAAGTGTTACAGCCAGTCCTGAGGTATATCAAGTCTCAAAATCAACAGAAAAGCACCAGAGCAGGAAGCTTCATGGGCATTCAGTGACAATAAAACTACTTTTGCCTGCGTAAGTTTATCAGAGACCACTCAAAGCAGGGACTGGGGTGAAAGCAATAGCCAAAAATTTCTACTATAGTTTGTCCCTCAGAAGTGTGTGTGCCAAATATAGTTTAGTCCCCAATATAACAGTATTAAAAGGTATTGAAATTTTTTACAGGTAGAATGAAGATGGGTATGGTGGCAAACACCAGTACTCTCAATACTTGGGAAGCTGAGATGGGAGGCTTACAGGTATGTATCCAGCCTCAGCAACTTAGTGAGACTCTCAATAACCTAGAGAGACTATCAAACTTCTTTTCAATATAGTACTTGATAATTTAGACAGAGTAGTAAGGCAAGAAAAGGAAATCAATGGAGTACAAATAGGAAAAGAAGAACTAAAACTTTCACTATTTGCAGATGACATAATACTATAATAAAAAGATCCAACAAATTTAACCAAAAGGTTTATAGATTTAAAAAAAATTCAGCATGGTATCTGAATAAAAAAGGTCAATCTTAAAAATATGAAGCTTTTTTGTATACCAACCATAAATCCACTGAGAAAAAAATCCAGAAAACACTTCCACTCTGCATATCCCACAAAAAATACTTAAGAATAAACTTAACCAAGAAGATAAAAGACCTCTACAAATAAAATTATAAAACATTAAAAAAAGAAATCAAAGAAGACCTTAGAATAAGCAAAAACTGAAGGAATTTATGTCTTCAAAACCAGCACTAGAAAAAATACTCAAATAGATTAACTCCAAAGAAAAAACAAGTAATACATAGCAGAACCATAGAAATAAGAATTTACATCCAGCAGATAACTAGGAAGAGAAGAACAAACAGTATTTCAAACAGAAGTAAAATCTAAACATGCTAGGAATTAAAAATCATCTCTTAATAATCACACTGAATGCAAATGGCATTAATTCCCCAATAAAAAGACATAAAGTGGCCAAATGGATTAAAAAACAGAATTTATCTATATGCTACTTGCAAGAAACACACCTTGGAAGTAAAGATAGAAAGAAACTTAAGGTAAAGGGCTGGAGCAAGGTAATGCATGTCAATGGAAATCGAAGACAAGCAGGAATTGTAACTATGATATCAGTTGTTTGGAGCCATTAAGGCCTTCCCCTAGATTAGTGTCTCTGACTCATCTGACTGACTTCGCCCAGAGTCACAAGGTTTGTGGTTATGGAACGTTCAAAAAGGTCTCAGAGAAGATCAGGTGGTGATGACACGAGGGTACTGATTGGCCGATCTGTAATATGTGATTTGTATTGGTCTTTAATGTATTCTGGTGGTGGTAGCACAAGAATATTGATTGACCTGTAGCTGTGTATAACTACCTTTGGAAAAATAAACCCGGTGTCAGCGCAATAAAGATGAGATTGACCCAGAAGTTGTGTTGGCCAGGAGTGTCGGCGCAATACAGAATACTGACCCAGGCATAGTTGTCAACCCGTAGGAAATATTGACCCACAAACAGGGGTCAACCAGTAGAGCTAGTAGGCTGGCGGCTCCCCCACGTTAGAATTTAAAATTCTCCATCCTCACGCCTCACTTCAGAATCTGTACTCTTGCTGGCTGGCTCCAGCAATTAGATAAGTTAGACTTCAAGCCCAAGCTTATTAAAAGAGACAAAGATGGGGCTTCCGAGAAGATGGCGACCCAGAAAAGCAGTGTTTACGAGTCCTGATAACAATAAATCTCTACTGCCACAAAATCAGCTCTTTTCATAGCCAGAAAACACTTTCAGCAGCGAAATAAAAACTGTGAATACAAGGGACAGATAAAAAGAAGACTAGAAGAACAACCAGAGACCAGAAAAGAAACCAGCCCACACTGCAGTGGTAAACACCGCACTGGCGCCATCGTGCCTCACAGCACCAGGCTCCAGAGAGGAAAGGTGAACAAGGAGCTGAAGTGAGAAGCTGCAGATCATCCAGGTATAATTCAGCAGTTCTTTAAGTGCAAAGAATGTCTAAAACTCCCAGTGGCCAAGCTCACCACGCACTCCAAGAACTCAGAATAGAGCTCAAAACCAGAAAAGAAATAAGCCAGCCTCACAGGGTAGGGCATGGCAGTGGCACCATATTCCCAGCAGTGATGTGTTCACCACGCCCGTGATAGCTTCAGATGAGTGCGCACAACAACCTTAAGTGAAATCGCAGACCCTAAAGGAGAAATCCCAGCACTGCACCACCAGGGACTGAGGAGCTTTGATAATCTCCCTGAGTCTGAGATTTTGAACTCCAAACAAGTGAAGGAGTAGTGGTGGCAAAGATACCACACCCTGGTTGCAGCTCCCTGTGGGGAAATGCCCAGCCCGTCCAGGGTCACCTGCAGTCTTGATTAACTCACTGGGTCTGAGACTTTGTGAAAGAACCCAGTAAAAAAGTAGTGGTGGCTGACATTACTACAGACTCAAGATCCAGAGCACCCTAAGTGAAGTCAAGGTGACCTGGGGAAGAACCCAGAGAAGGCACAAATTCCTAAAATCATGGGAAAGAGAAACAACAATGGAGCAGTGAATGCCCACAAACCTACAATGTCAGAACCTAATAACACAGAAATTCAGCGATCTCTAAAAGATCAAATCAGGAATATGACTGTAGAAATAATACGGGACCTTCAAAAAGAATTAAGAGAGACTCTAAAAGAAATAAAGGATGCAATCATTGAAGTAATGGCATTAATTCAAACTATAAACAATCGATTAGACCACATAGAGAATAGAATCTCACTCCTAGAGGATGATCACTCAAAAAACAAAGCATAGTTTATGACTTAGAAAAAAATCCAACAGCAAGAATTTGAAATGGAAGAAATATGGGCCCATTTAAAGAGAGCTAAGATAAGAATAATCAGAATAGAGGAGGGAAAAGAAGGTGAAACCAAAGGAGTCAATAATCTCTTCAGAGAAGTAATAGCAAAAGTTTTTCCAAACATAGAGCAAGAGGTCGATACACAGGTCAAGGAAACTTACAGAACTCCCTTTAGACAGGATCAGAGAAAACGTTCCCCACGCCACATAATTGTCAAAATGACCAAATGTAGAAGCCAAGCAGAGAATCTTAAAGGTAACAAAAACAAAAGGCCAAGTGACATTCAGAGGCAATCCAATTAGAATTCACTCCAGACTTCCCAAACCAAGTCATGAAAGCCAGAAGAGCTTGGAGTAACATATTCCAAACTCTGAAAGAAAACATCTTCCAGACAAATTTCCTACCCAGAAAAACTATCTATCAAATTAGATGGGGAAATAAGAAGTTTCCATCACAAACAGAAACTGAAGGAATTTATGTTTTCAAAAGCAGTGCTAGAGAAAATACTCAAAGAGATTAACTACAAAGAAGAAAAAGATAACACACACCAGAATCAGAGAAACAAGATTTTCCATCCATCAGACAACTAAGCAAAGAATAAACAGTATTTCAAACAGAAATATAAATAAAAAAATCTTAACATGCTAGGAATTAAAAATTATCTCTCAGTAATCACACTGAATGTAAATGGCCTCAATACGCTAATAAAAAAACACAAAGTGACAAAGTGGATTAAAACCCAGAATCCATCCATCGGCTGCTTACAAGAAACACACCTTACAAGTAAAGATAGTAACAAACTCAAGGTAAAGGGCTGGAGCAATGTAATTCATTCTAACGGAACTTGAAGGCAAACAGGAATAGCAACTATAATATTAGACAAGTTAGACTTCAAACCCAAACTTATTAGAAGAGACAAAAAAGTCATATTTTACTGGTAAAAGGAATAATACAGCAAGGGGAAATAACAATAATCAACATCTATGCCCCAAACATAGGTGCAGCTACTTTCATAAAACAAAATATTTCGTGAAAGAGAATAAAACGGAACTCTCCCAAATACATTCTATGAAGCCAACATCACACTAATATGAAAATCGAATAAAGACAGTTCAAGGAAGAAAAACTACAGGCCTATATCTCTGATGAACTTGGATGCAAAAATGCTAAACAAAATATTAGCAACATGCATTCAAAATCACATCAAGAAAATCACCCCACGACCAGGTAGGGGTCATACCAGGGATGCAAGGCTGGTTCAACATATGAAAATCAAACCATGTAATTAATCATATAAACAGAATCAAAGACAAAAATCAAGGACCATTTCAATAGATGCTGAAAAAGCAACTGATAAAATCCAACATCCATTTATGATAAATACACTGCAGAGAATTGGAATAGAAGGAACATATCTCAACATCATAAAGACAATCTAAGCCGGGCGTGGTGGCGCACGCTTGTAATCCCCGCGCTTGGGAGGCAGAGACAGGAGGATCGCGCAGGTTCGAAGCCAGCCGCGCGCTGGCTTAGGAGACCCTGTTTCCAAAATGAAAATGTAAAAATAGGTCTGGGAGTGTAGCCCCGAGGTAGAAGGGCTTCCAGGAACCCCAGTTCCACCAAAAAAAAAAAAAAACAATCTAAAATAAGCCCACCACCAACATCATATTAAATGGGGAAAAATGTGAAGAATTCTCGCTAAAAACAGGAACAAGACAAAGAAGTCCATTATCACCATTTCTTTCCAATATAGTACTAAAGACTCTAGCCAGAGCAATAAAGCAAGAAAAGGAAATCAAAGGAGTACAAATAGGAAAAGAAGAACTCAAAATTTCACTATTTGCAGATGACATGATACTATATTTAGAAAACTCAACAAATTCAACCAAAAGTCTTATATAACTGATCAACAAATTCAGCAAAGTGTCTGGATACAAAATCAATATTAAAAATTCAGAAGCTTTTCTGTACACCAATAAAAAAACCACTCTAAAATAAATCCAGAAAAAATTCCACTTAGGATCTCGCAAAAATACGCAAAATACTTAGGAATAAAATTAAGCAAGGACTTAAAAGATCTCTACAATGAAAATTATAAAACATTGAAAAAAGAAATTGAAGAAGATCTTAGAAGATGGGAAGTTCTTCCATGTTCATAGATTGGCAGAATAAATATTAAAATAGCCATCCTCCCAATTCACTCCAGACTCCCAAAAGTGATCTACAGATTCAAGGCAATGCCCATTAAACTTCCAAGATAATTCCTCACAGATATAGAAAAATCAGTCCTTAAATTAATTTGGAATAACAAAAAGCCCAGAATACCCAAAGTAGTTCTCAGCAACAAAAACCATGCAGGAGGAATCACAATACCTGACTTTACACTATACTACAAAGCCATTTTAATAAAATCAGAATGGTACTGGCACAAAAACACATGCATAGACCAAAGGAGCAGGATAGAAGATCCAGAAACAAGTTCACAGACTTTCAGCCAATTGATTTTCGAGAAAGGTTCCAAAAACATACACTGGAAAAAGATACACTCTTCAACAAATGGTGTTGGCAAAACTGGTTAACCATATGAAAAAAATTGAAAATTAATCACACTTTCTCACCCTGCACAAGAGTCAATTCATGAGGGTTAAGACTTGGAAATTAAACCAGAGACCTTGAAGCTCCTTGAAGAGGGCATAGGTCCAACACTGCCACACATAGGCACATACAAAAAGATTCTCAACAAGATCCCAAAGGCACAAAAAATTAAAAGGCAAATCAATACATGGGATTGCATGAAACTGAAGAGCTTCTGTTCAGCAAAGGAAACTGTGGAGAACCACAACCAAGAGCCAACAGAATGGGAGAAGATTTTTGCCACCTACATCTCTGATAGAGGACTAGTATCTAGAATATAAAGAGAACTCAAGAAATTCAACAGTAAGAAAACAAATAATCCAATAAAAAATGGGCAAGCAAATTAAATAGACACTTCACCAAAGAAATTCAAATGGCCAATAATTGCATGAATAAATGCTCAACATCATTGGCAATCAAAGAGATGCAAATTAAAACTACCCCAAGATTTCAACTAACTCCTACTAGAATGGCAATCATTCAAAACACAAACAACAACAGATGCTGGCGATGATGTAGAGAAGTGGGAACTCTAAGACATTGTTAGTGGGATTGCAAATTAGTGCAACCACTTTGGAAAACTGTATGGAGAATCCTCAGGAGAATGGGAACACATCTACCATTTGATCCAGCAATACCACTTCTGGGTATCTACCCAAAAGAAAAAAAAAAAGAAAAAAAACCAAACTACCAAACTAATGCATGTGTATCTATGTTCAAAGCTGCACAGTTCACCATAGCCAAACTATGGAACCAGCCAAGATGTCCATCAATGGATGTATGGATTACAAAATTGTGGGGTATGTACACAATGGAATTTTACTCAGCTATAAAGAAGAACACAATTACATAATTTACAGGTAAATGAATGGAACTGGAGGACATTATGCTAAGCAAGATTAGTCAGTCACAAAAAATAAGAAATCAAATGCTTTCCCTAATATGTAAAAGCTAAGGAGAAATGGGCCATAGGAAGAACTCTAGATGAAAAAGGAAATCCTATAGATGAACAAACAAGACAACCTAAAGGAGGGCATGGGAGGGGGGAAGAAGGAAATTCTCTAAAGCACATAATGTACTTAAACATATTGAAGTCAAGCACTAAGCCATGCATGGAAAGGAGGGATGGGGAGGGAATGGGGTGGGAATTGGGGAGGGGCTAAATGGGTGATGTGTACATGTGTTTCCACACAAGCTTTTTACCCCAATATGATGTATAAATATAATGCACCAGTAAAAAATTTTAAAAATAAAGGGTGTAATCATTAAAGTGAAGACATCAATACACACTATAAAAATAGACTAGACCACATGGAGGAAAGAACACCACTATTAGAAGATGATCACTCCAAAAAAGAACACATAGAATATAATTTAGAAAAAACAATTCAATAGCATGAATTGGGTATTGAAGAGATATGGGCCCATCTTAAAAGAGCCAAACCAAGAATAATAGGCATAAAAGAGGGAATAAAAGTTGAAAACAGACTTTTCTGGACTTCCAGGAAGATGGTGACCAAGAAAAGGAGCACTTAAGAGTCCTGATAACACTCTATCTCTATTGGCACAATATCAGTGCTTTTCATAGCCAGAACACTACCAGCAGAGAAATAAAAAATGTTAACACAGGGGACAGAAAAAAAAAGACTAGAAGAACAGCCAGAGACCAGAATAGAAAACAGCTCGCATTGCAGAGCCACACTGGCATCATCATGACTCACAGCACCAGGCTTGAGGGACAAAAGGTAAACAAGGAGCTGAAGTGATAAGCTGCTGATCATTTGGGTGTAATTCAGCAGTTCTTTCAGCACAAAGAATGTCAAAAACTTCCAGTGGCCAAACTCATCACACCTTCCAGTGACTCAGAACGGAGCTCAAAACAAGAAAAGAAATACTCCAGCCTCATAGCCAAGGGTGTGGCAGCAGTGCCATATTGCCAGCAGCAACAGCGAGATCACCATGCCTGCAACAACTCCAGATCAGAGCGCACAATAACTGTAAGTGAAATTGTGGCCCCTAAAGTAGAAATCCCAGCACTACACCACCAGGGACTTGTGCAGCTTTGATAATCTCCCTAAGTCTGAGGTTTTGAACTCCAACCAAGTGAAGAAATCGTGGTGGAAAAGATACCACACCCTAGTCACAGCTACCTGTGGGAAAATGCCCAGCTCGGCACCCCCACGGTCTTGCACATCATCGATTAATTCCCTGGGTCTGAGACTTTACAATAGAACCCAGTAAAGGAGTAGTGGTGGCTAAAATTACCACAAAATCGGGATGCAGAGAACCATAAGTGAAGTCACGGTGACTTCGGGAAGAACCCAGAGAAGGCACAAACTTCTGAAATAATGGGAAAGAGGAACTACAATCGAGCAATGAATGCCCACAACCCCATAATATCAGAACTTGATAACACAGAAATTCAGTGATCTCTAAAAGATCAAAGCAGGAATATAACTGTAGAAATAATACAGGACCTTCAAAAAGAATTAAGAGAGACTCTAAAAGAAATAAAGAATGCAATCATTGAAGTAATGGCATCAATTCAAACTACAAACAATTGATTAGACCATAAGGAAAATAGAATCTCGCTCCTAGAAGATGATCACTCCAAAAATGATTGCATAATTTATAACTTAGAAAAAATCAGACAGCAGAAATCTGACATTGAAGACATATGGGCCCATTTAAAGAGAGCTAACATAAGAATAATCAGAATAGAGGAAGGAAAAGAAGGTAAAACCAAAGGAATCAATAATCTCTTCAGAGAAGTAATAGCAAAAGTTTTTCCAAACATAGAGCAAGAGGTCGATACACAGATCAAGGAAACTTACAGAACTCCCTTTAGACAGGATCAGAGAAAACGTTCCACATGCCACATAATTGTCAAAATGACCAAATGTAGAAGCCAAGCAGAGAATCTTAAAAGTAACAAAAATAAAAGGCCAAGTGACATTCAGAGGCAATCCAATTAGAATTCACTCCAGACTTCCCAAACCAAGTCATGAAAGCCAGAAGAGCTTGGAGTAACATATTCCAAACTCTGAAAGAAAACATCTTCCAGACAAAAATTTCCTACCCAGCAAAACTATCTATCAAATTAGATGGGGAAATAAGAAGTTTCCATCACAAAGAGAAACTGAAGTAATTTAACCAGCGCTAGAGAAAATACTGAAAGAGATTAACTACAAAGAAGAAAAAGGTAACACACACCAGAACAAGAGAAACAAGATTTTCCATCCAGCAGACAACTAAGCAATGAAGAATAAACAGTATTTCAAACAGAAATATAAATAAAATCTTAACATGTTAGGCATTAAAAATTATTTCAATAATCACACTGAATGTAAATGGTCTCAATTCCCCCAATAAAAACACATAAAGTGGCAAAATGTATTAAAAACCAGAATCCATCCATCTGCTGCTTACAAGAAACACAATTTACAAGCAAAGATAGTAACAAACTCAAGGTAAAGGGCTGGAGCAAGGTAATTCATGCTAAGTAGCCATCCTAACAAATGTGAAGGAGTATTTCACTATACTTTTTATTTGTTTTTCCTTAATGATTAGTTATATTATGATAATGATGAGTGATATTCTTGTCTTTATTGGTCATATAAAAATCTTTGGAGATTCATTTTCTATTTTAGTCTTTTCCCTATTTCTAAATTTTATTGTTTGCTTTTATTGTTGCTAATTTTTAGGATTTATATTTGAAATATTGTATACCTTCAGATATTGCATTTGGAAATATTGTATCCAATTATATCAGTAACTTTTTTTGTGAGGGTTTGGGGATGAAACCCAGGGGCATTTGAACTCTGAGATACACCCCCTGCCCTATTTCATTTTATTCTTTATTTTGAAATCAGGTCTCACTGAGTTGCATAGGGCCTCACTAAGTAGCTGAGGCTGTCCGTGAACCGCGATCCTCTGGTCTCAGCCTCCCAAATGCTGGGATTACAAGTGTGCACAACCGCACCCGGCCTATCAGTATATTTTAATTCTGTTTACATTGTCTTTGGATATACAATATTTTTCTATTTTTTATGAAGTTTGTTTGTTTATTCTCCTGTTGCCTGTCCCTTTGGAATCATACATATCCAAGAAATAACTGCCAATTTTAGTGTTGTGAAGTTTCATGACCTTGGTTTTCTTCTAAAAGTTTATAGTCTTAATATTTACATTTAGGTCTTTTATCTATTTTGAGTTAATATTTGTATATGGTGTTAGGTAAGGGCCCAATTTTATTCTTTTTCATGTAGTTATTATTTTTCAACAATATTTAGTGAAAAGATTATTATTTCTTTTACCAAATGATCTTGGAAACCTTGTCAAAAATAATTTGACCATATATGGAAGAAAAAAACTTATCATATCAAAGTTAATCAGGAAACCAAGCATGGGAAGGAGGAAGGGGAAGGGAAATGTTAGGGTTTGGGTAAGGGCTGATTGGGAGATATGTGAATGTATATCTCCACAAGTGTTTTTATCCCATTAAGATGTATGACTACAATGCACCAATAAAAATTTATTTAACAAAAAAGTTGAAACCAAAGGGATCAACAATCTTTTCAAAGAAGTAATATCAGAAAATACTCCAAACACAGTAAAAGAGATCAATACACAGGTACAGGCAACTAATAGAACCTCTTTTAGAAAAAAAATTAGAGAAAAAGTTTACCATGCCACACAATAGTCAATGTAGAAGAAAAGTAGAGATTCACAAAGGTAACAAAAACAAAAGACCAAGTGAAATTCAGAGGCAAACCAATTGCAATCACTCCAAATTTCCAAAACCACATCAGAAAGACAACAGGCCTATAGTAACAGATTCCAAACTCTGAGGGGGAAAAAACAAGTTGCAGCCAAAATTCTCTCAAATTCCAGAAAAACTCTCTCTCAAATTAGATGGGGAAATAAAAATCTTCCACGACAAAGAGAGGCTGAAAGACTTTTTTGCCTTCCAAATCAGCTCTAGAAAAAATAGTCAAAAGATTAACTGCAAAGAAGAAATAAGTAATACATGCAAGAACTAGAGAAATAAGAATTGCCATCAAGCAAATAACCCAGCAAAAAACAAACACTACCTCAAACAGGAGTTAAAACTCAAAATATTAGGAATTAAAAAATCATTTCTCAATAATTCTGAACATGAATGGACTCAAATCCTTAATAAAAAGACATAAATGAATTAAATTAAAATGCATTAAAATGAATTAAAAACCAGAATCCATCAAACTGCTGCCTGTAAGAAACACACCTTACAATTAAAGATAGTAACAAACTAAAAAGGGCTAGAGAAAGGTAATCCATGCAAACCGAACTTGAAGACAAACAGGAGTAGCAACTATAGTAGCAGACAACATAGTCTTCATGCCCAAACTTATCATAAGATAAAAAGCAGGCCATTTTACTGATAAAAGGAACAATCCAGAAAGAGTAAATAATGATAGTCAACATTTATGCCCCAAATATAGATGCAGCTACTTTCATAAAACAAATTCTTTGTGATATTATGTCACACATAGATCTCAATACAATAATACTGGGAGACTTCAACACCCCTCTCACATAGCTAGACCAATCTTCTAGACAAAAAGTCAGCAAAGACGCCTCAGACCAAAAACATAATAAAAATGGATCTAATAGACACATATAGAACATTCCACCCAACTACAACAGTGTTCACATTTTTCTCAGCTACTCATGAAACCTTCTCTAAAATAGACCATGTCCTGGGCCACATAGTGAGCACTAGCAAATTCAAAAAATGTGACATACTTCCCTGTGACTTTTCAGACCACAATGGAATAAAACTAGAAATCAACTATAAGAAAACCCAGAGAAATCACATAACTATGTGGAGAATGAACACCACACTGCTGAATGAAGAATGGGTCATAGAAGAATAAGGAGTGGAATAAAAAATTCCTAGAAACAAACAAAAATAGAGATACAACATAACAAAACCTCACGGACACCTTGAAGGCAGTATTAAGAGGAAAATTCATAGCACTGAGTGCCCACATGAGAAGAACAGAAAATCACAAAATAAATAACCTAATGACACACCTCAAAGCCCTTGATCAACAGGAACAGTCTAACCCCAAAGCCAGTAGAAGACCGAAAATTATTTAAATAAGAGCAGAAGTCAATGAAATAGAGAGTAAAAAACAATAAAGTAAAAAAACAATAAAGAAAACCAACAAATCCAAAAGCTGGTTTCTCAAAAAAATAAGCAAAATAGATAAACCACTAGCCAACTTAAACAAAAAATAATCTATTTAAATTAATAAGATAAGAGATGAAAAAAGAGATATTACCACAAATAGTGCAGAAATCAAAAGGATTGTCATAAAATATTTTGAAAAACTATACCCCAACAAAACAGAAAATATGGAAGAAATTGACAACTTTTTAGATAAATACAACCTTCCTAAAGTAAGTCAAGAAGATATAGAAAATTTTAAACAACCAGTAGCAATTAAAGAGATTGAAGCAGCAATAAAGAGCCTACCATCAAACAAAAGCCCAGGTCCAGATGGTTTCCCAAGTGAATTTATAAAACCTTATAGAAGAGCTAATCCCAATACTTCTCAATCTATTTCATGCAATAGAAGAAATAAGACTCTCCCAAAAACATTTTATAAAGCCAACATCACATTAATACCAAAACCAAATAATAAAGACAGCATAAGGAAAGAAAACTACAGGCCTATATTGTTGTCGATCACAAAGCCAAACATGAGAAGGAGGGAGAGGGGAAGGAATGGGGTGGGAATTTGGGAAGGGCCAATTGGGTGATGTGTGCATATATGGCTCTACCATCTTGCACTTCATTAGGATGTATGACTAAAAATATCCTAAAAAGTATATACAGAAGATCCCTGTTCTGTAAATATTCATTTCTATTTTTAAGTATTTTATATACTAAAATTGATGCTAAGACTATGTAAAGATAGGCAGAAAAGGTCCATAATATTATCTTTACTTTTTATTCTTTTTAAATATTTTTTATTTTTTATTGGTGCATTATATTCATACATCATATTGGGTTAAAAAACTTGTGTGTACATACAAGTACACATCACCAATTTAACCCCTAGCTAATTCCCACCCCATCCCCTCCCCATCCCTCCTTCCCTTGCTTGGCTTAGTGTTTGACTTCAATATGTTTAAGCACATTGTGTGCTTTAGAGAATTTCCTTCTTCCCCCCTCCTATACCCTCCTTTAGGTTGTCTTGTTTGTTCATCTATAGGATTTCCTTTTTCATCTAGAGTTCTTCCTATGGCCCATTTTTCCTTAGCTTTTACATATTAGGGAAAGCATTTGATTTCTTATTTTTTGTGACTGACTAATCTCGCTTAGCATAATGTCCTCCAGTTCCATTCATTTACCTGTAAATTATGTAATTGTGTTCTTCTTTATAGCTGAGTAAAATTCCATTGTGTACATACCCCACAATTTTGTAATCCATACATCCATTGATGGACATCTTGGCTGGTTCCATAGTTTGGCTATGGTGAACTGTGCAGCTTTGAACATAGATACACATGCATTAGTTTGGTAGTTTGGTGTTTTTTTTTTTTCTTTTGGGTAGATACCCAGAAGTGGTATTGCTGGATCAAATGGTAGATGTGTTCCCATTCTCCTGAGGATTCTCCATACAGTTTTCCAAAGTGGTTGCACTAATTTGCAATCCCACCAACAATGTCTTAGGTTCCCACTTCTCTATATCCTCGCCAGCATCTGTTGTTGTTTGTGTTTTGAATGATTGCCATTCTAGTAGGAGTTAGGTGAAATCTAGGGTTAATTTTGATTTGCATCTCTTTGATTGCCAATGATGTTGAGCATTTCTTCATGCATTTATTGGCCATTTGAATTTCTTTGGTGAAGTGCCTATTTAGTTCGCTTGCCCATTTTGTTATTGGATGCTTTGTTTTCTTAGTGTTGAGTTTCTTGAGTTCTCTGTATATTCTAGATACTAGTCCTCTATCAAAGATGTAGGTGGCCAAAATCTTCTCCCATTCTGTTGGCTCTCAGTTGAGGTTTTTGATAGTTTCCTTTGCTGAACAGAAGCTCTTCAGTTTCATGCAATCCCATGTATTGATTCTCCTTTTAATTTGTTGTGCCTTTGGGGTCTTGTTGAAAAAGTGTTCATCTGTGCCTATGTGTTGCAGTGTTGGACCTATGCCCTCTTCAAGGAGCTTCAAGGTCTCTATTTTTATTTCCAAGTCTTTGATCCATCTTGAATTGACTATTGTGCAGGGTGGGAAATTGGGATTAATTTCCAATTTTCTGCATAGGTTTAACCAGTTTTCCAACACCATTTGTTGAACAGGCTATCTTCATAATATTTATTTTCTAATTTTAGGCTTTATGTTTGAAACAATTTCTTCTTTAAATATAAGTTGACAAAGGTGGGTGTGGTGGCACATGCTTGTAATCCCAATATTCAGGAGGCTGACACCAGAGGATCACGATTCGCTGACAGCTTCAGCTACCTAGTGAGGCTCTCAACAACTTATTGAGACCCTGTTTCAAAATAAGGAATAAAGAAATAGGGCAGGGGGTGTAGCTCGGAGGTTGAATGCCCCTGGGTTCCATCCCCAGACCCACAAAAATAAATAAATATAAGTTGACAAAGAAGCAAGTTATACAATATTATATATGAAATTATTTATATGAATAATTAAAATGACACATATATTGAAAGAATCATGCAAAAATGGCTCAAAATGTACACTCAAATTCTTAATAGTGTTTGGCTCTGAAGGATATAAGTGCAACCTATTTCCACTATTTTCATATATTGTCAAGTATTTTGTTTTATTTTCCAAATAACCATGGAATACTATGATAAGCAGTAGAAATTATAAAGTATTTTTTAAGTGCAGGCAATGAAAAAATGCTAGGGGTTCTAAATGTCTTAGCCTTTATTAGCAAATTTTAAAGCAACAACAGCTAAAATGACAGAAAGATACTTGATAATACTGTATTCACCAAGTGTTGTGTGCATATGTCTATATTTCTCTGAAGTTCATTATAATGAATAATTAAAATACACCAATGAAAATCAAAAGACAAAATGAATTAATAAGACTAAACATAAAGATGAATAAATAAATATATGAAATGCCATATTCAAACAATTCCTTTAGAAATTTAGTGTTAATTCTCCATTATGTTAAATGTAGGAAGGTGCCATTGACAAGTAATTGAAAACATAAAGATTTTCTCATATTTACACTAATAATTTCCATTATTTCAATGAGCAATAGTGAAAGAATGAGATGGTAGGATATAATTTTGAATAAAGAGATGTCTGTGCTAACCTATAGCAGCTGGTCTTAAAGATGAAGTCATTCTTAAGCTGTAATTAGATAATGCTGGCTTTGTTGGTTTGAAGTAGAATGCTAATCCAGGGAGTTGACAGTGACAACAAAACAGTGAGATTGCTGGCATGGTAACAGGAAAAGAAGAAAAATGTGTCAATAAACTGAAACAGCCCTCTTGTACATATTTCATGCCAGTGGCATATATCATTTATTTTCTATTAGGTTGCAAGTACAGTTACGTTTAAGAAAAAAACTATACATTCTGAAGTACAAATATCATAGCTTATACAGTAACATGGATATTTTATCTGGAGGCTATGAATTGTAGCTTTTGCAAGAAACTATGAACAATATTACAAAGAATATCCATATGCATACCTCTCTGTGCTATTATGAAATTCTGTAGAATAATTCCTTAGAAACTGGAAAGCTATGTCAAAACTATAAACATTTTTTATTTTATGTATTTTTGAATCTTGTAATATGTGCATACATTAATTTTAATAAAAATAATGTAAAATTAGGACTGCTGGACTGATGCTACTATTTTGTATGAGTACACACACATATGTACAAACTACTTTGAGCATTTTAATTGACTTAGGTCAAATTGTTCAAAAATATATGTCAAAAACGATAAGGTTATTCACTATTGATTTTCTTCTGTTTAGAGGTGTTATGGGCTAAGTTATGTTCTTCAAAATACAGAACTCGAAGTCCTAATGCCCAGTATTTCAGACTGTGACACTACCTAGAGACAGGACATTTAAAATGATAATTGGACTTCCAGGAAGATGGCGAGGGAGAAAAGTGGGACTTAAAAGCCCCGCTAAAAACCAATGTCTATTACCACAAAATCAGCGCCTTTCATAGCCAGAAAACACCATCAGCAGAGAAACAAAAAATGTAAATACAAGGGACAGAGAAAAAGAGGGCTGGAAAAACGAGACACCAGAAAGAAACCAGACCACAGTGCTGCGGCCGGAGCCACAGCGCGGAGCGGCGGGCACCATCTTCACTTGCAGCACCAGGCCCCAGACAGGAGGGGGACTCAGAACGGATCTCAAAGCCACAGAGGAGATATGCCGGCTTCACGCCTGAGGACGCGGCAACAGCGCCTTACTGGCGGTGGCAGCGGCAAGCTCAGGGGACGGCACCAGACCAATGCACTTAACAGTCCACCAGGCCCCAGAGAGGAATGGCGGACAGAGAGGCGAGGTGAGCCACTGCGGAATAGCAAGGCAGGATTCAGCAGATTTTTCAGCGCAGGGAGCATCTAAAGCTCCCAGTGGCTGGGCTCAGTGCACCCTGCAGGGACTCAGAGCAAAGCGCAAAACCAGAGAAGAAATACGCCAGCCTCACGGCCGAGGGCATAGCAGCGGCACCATATTGTCACCGGCGGCAGCAGCAGCGAATTTACCGAGTCCACTACAGTTCCATCAGTGCACTCAACAACAGTGAGTCAAATTGCAGCCCCTAGAGAAGAAATCCCAGTACAGCACTCACAGGGACTTGACCCACTGGGGGAGTGGCAGTGGCAGAGATATCGCACCATAGGAGAACACCCAACCTGGCACCCCCCATGGTCTAAAGCAGCCTCGATTGACTCCCTGGGTCTGAGACTCTGCCATACAACCTAGTAAAGGAGTAGTGGGGACTGAGATACTACAGACTCGAGATCCAGAGCACCTTAAGAGAAGTCTTAGTGACCCAAGGGAAGAACCCAGACAAGGCACAAACTTTGGAAATCCTGGGAAAGAGGAATAACAATGGAACAATGAATGCCCACAACGCCACAACATCAGAACCCGATAAAACAGAAATTCAGAGATTTCTAGAAGATCAAATCAGGAAAATAACTAGAAATAATAGAGGTGTTTCGAAAAGAATTCAGAGAGAGCCAAAAAGAGATAAAGGATACAATTAATGAAGTAAAGTCCTCAATTCAAAGTACAAACAACCGATTAGACCACATGGAGAATAGAATCTCGCTCTTAGAAGATGATCACTCCAAAAATGAATGCATAGTTTCTAATTTAGAAAAAAAAATCAGACAGCAGGAATCTGACATTGAAGAAATATGGGCCCATTTTAAGAGAGCTAACCTAAAAATAATTGAAATAGAGGAGGGAAAAGAATTTGGTGAAACCAAAGGGATCAACAATCTCTTCAAGGAAGTAATAGCAGAAAATTTCCCAAACATAGAGCAAGAGGTCAATACACAGGTCCAGGAAACTTATAGAACTCCCTTTAGACAGGATCGGAGAAGAGGATCCCCATGCCACATAATTGTCAAAATGAACAATGTGGAAACCAAGCAGAGAATCTTAAAGGCAACAAAAACAAAGGGCCAAGTGACATTCAGAGGCAAACCAATTAGAATCACTCCAGACTTCCCAAACCAAGTTATGAAAGCCAGAAGGGCATGGAGTAACATATTCCAAACTATGAAAGAAAACAACTTCCAGCCAAACATTTCCTACCTAGCAAAACTTTCTATCAAATTAGATGGGGAAATAAGAAGCTTCCATGACAAACAGAAACTGAAGGAATTTATGTCTTCAAAACCAGCGCTAGAGAAAATACTCAAAGAGATTAACTACAAAGAAGAAATAGGTAACACACACCAGAACCAAAGAAACAAGATTTTCCATCCAACAGACAACTAAGATTAGTTATCTGTGGAGATTCATTATTTATGTTAGTCTTTTACCTATCTCTAAATTGTATTGCTTGCTTTTATTGTTGTTAATTTTTAGGATTTCTATTTGGAATATTAATATACCTTCAGATATAGCATTTGGAAATATTTTATCCCATTCCATCAGTAACTTTTAACTCTGTTTACATTTTCTTTGGATATACAATATTTTTTTATTTTTTAGGGAGTTTATATACCCTTCTGTTGCCTGTGCCATTGAAATCATATCCAAGAAATCACTGCCAATTTCTTTTTTTTTTTTAATTTATTTTTTATTGGTGCAATGTATTCATACATCATAGTGGTATAAATAAGATACTTTTGTAGACATACATGCACACATCGCCCAGTTAGCCCCTACCCGATCCCCACCCCATTCCCTCCCCATCCCTCCTTCCCACGCTTGGCTTAGTGGTTGACATCTAGTATTATAGCAATTTATACAATATTAACATTGATAATCTCACATAACAGTTTCATTTGTCTGGTACCAAACTTTTGATGACTTAAAGATAACATTTCAATATTTCTTTTTGCTTTCTTTCTTACCAGAGAATATTTTTTTTTCTTTTTTTTTTTAGGTGAAACTATCATACATTTATTTATTTATTTTTCAGAAAAAAAATCTATCCTGATATGGAATATGGGCTCTAGATACCCAAAACAGTCTCAAAGAAGAACAAAGCTAGAAGATGTATATTTTCTGATTTCAAACCATATAAAGCTACAATAATTGAAACAGTGTAGTACTGTTCTAAAGGCAGATATATAAACCATTGGAGCTAAATAAAAGCCTAGAGATAAATTCTTCCATACATTGTCAAGTTATTTTTGACAAGGTTTCCATGAACTTTTGGTGGATGTTGTGAGGTTTTATGACCCAGATCTTCTTCTAAAAGTTTATAGTCTTAAGATTTATATTTAGGTCTTTTATCTATTTTGAGGTAATATTTGTATATGGGATTAGGTAAGGGTCCAATTTTATTCTTTTTCATGCAATTATTATTTTCAACAATATTTAGTTAAAAGATTATTTTTTCCTCCACCAAATGTTCATGGAAACCTTGTCAAAAATAACTTGACAATATATGGAAGAATGTATCTCTAGGCTTTTATTTAACTCCAATGGTTTATATATCTGCCTTTAGAACAGTACTACACTGTTTCAATTATTGTAGCTTTATATGGTTTGAAATCAGAAAATATATATCTTCTAGCTTTGTTCTTTTTCAAGATTGTTTTGGGTACCTAGAGTCCATATTCCATATTAGGATAGATTTTTTTCAGAAAAATAAATATATAAATATATGATAGTTTCACCTAAAAAAAAAATATTCTCTGGTAAGAAAGAAAGCAAAAATAAAAAATGTTATCTTTAAGTTATCAAAAGCTTGGTATCAGACAAATGAAACTGTTACATGAGATTATCATTTTTAATTTTGGATAAATTGCTATAATACTAGATGTCAACCACTAAGCCAAGCATGGAAAGGAGGGATGGGGTGGGGATCGGGTGGGGGCTGACTGGGCGATGTGTGCATGTATGTCTACAAAAGTTTTTTTGTATCCCACTATGATGTATGAATACGGTGTACCAATTAAAAAATATTATACAAATTACCAACAAATAGAATTAGAAGGTTCATGTAAATGATAACACACCTGCAATAATGCATGCCTATAATCCCAGCAACTCAGAAGGCTGAGGTGGAAAGATCACAGGTTCAAGTCCTGCCATGGTGGCGGACACTTTTAATAATCCCCGTGCTTGGGAGGCAGAGACAGGAGGATCCTGCAGGTTCAAAGCCAGCCGCGCTGGCTTAAGAGACCCTGTTTCCAAATTTTAAAAGTATGAAACAGGTCTGAGAGTGTAGCCCGGAGGTAGAAGGGTTTCCAGGAAACCTAGTACCACCAAAAAAAAAAAAAAAAAAAACCACTGGTTCAAGAACAGTCTAGGCTAAATTTTATTAAAAATTTTAAAATTAAGGGCTGAGATTGTATCTCAGTGGTAAAATACCCCTGTCTCCAACCCCCAGTTTGACAAAAAATGAATAACACAGCAGGAGCAAAAAAAAAGTTTTATTTCTGAAAGTCACATGTCACATTTGCTTTAATTTTAGGAACTCCATCAATATAACTCATTATATCAATATACTGGGGAAGAAAAACAAAATTATCATTTCTATATATTCTAATAAGATACTGGACAAAATTGAACATTTCTGATTTAAAATACTCTTAATAAACTAAGGGTAGATATATGCTTGTTTATCATTATGGTGTTTAAAACATTTTGATATGGATGCATTACCAGACAGACATATCACCAGAACAGAATACAGTTCAAAAATAGAATCAAATATATATGGGACTTTAGAGCTGGAATAAAACCACATTTCAATCTCGTGGGCAAAAAAAGTTATATTTAGCAAATGAAATAGCAACAACTGGCTAGACATAGAATGAATACCTACCACATTCCTTGCATCAAAATAAATCCCAGATTGGATTACAGAGTTTTAAGAAACCAAAATATATTTGAAAAGTAGTTGGATATGTTTATGACTTTGGGATAAGGAAGGGTCATTTTAAACAAGATACAAAATGCAAAAGCCATAAGAAATTTTTGATACATTTTACTACATTACAAAATTAAATATCATTGCAGTGAGAAAAGTTATTTAAAAAGAGCAATGCCTTCAACAACTTAGTGAGACTGTTTTAAAATTTAAAAAAATAGGGCGAGGTAGGGTGGCATGGAGTTAGAATGCCCAGGGATTCAATACCCAGTACCAGGAAAATAAAAATTAAAAAATAGTAGACCAAGAATGTGGACTGAGTTCACAGAATGGAAAAGGAAATAGTTTTTAGAATATAAAAATTCTTGAAGCTAGTCAGGCATGGTGGCACTTGTAGTCCCAGTACAACAGGAGGATCACACATTTGAATTCAGCTTGAGTAACTTAGTGAGGCAACTAAGTTACTGAAAGCAACTTTGCAAGACCCTGCTTCAAAATAAAAAATAAAAAATAAAATTGAGCTGAGGATGTTGTTCAGAGGTAGAATGTCCATGGCTTCAAACACCAACACAAAAATATTTACTGAGGCTAATTCATAATAAAAGAAAAAAATATTTAAAATAAGATGCCATTTTCACATATGAAATTTCAAGGATCCAAAAGCTTGATAGAATTATTTTTCATGAGTGTATAGGGAAGTAGACACATTTCTGAGGGAAGTTTAAATTCATGCAATAAGCATGAAGATTGATTTACCAATATCTATCAATTAAAAAAAAACCCAGCCACAGTGGCTGTCCAGGCCATGGACTGCAAGACACAGTGCACAAGTACAGCAACAATTTCCAGCTCCTCTTGGCTGGTCAGGCCCTGAATCTCCTACACAAGTCACTGTTGAAATCTATCCTGTCCAAAAAAACCCTTTTCTTATAGTCCATCAGCAGAATGCATTGCAACATCATCATAAAAAGAGTTCCCATCACCACCACCAAGTCTTGGATAACCAGTCCAGGCCAAGGGTCTACAATTTTCCAACAAATAGCTCCTATATCCAGGATTCTATGGACGCTGGCCACAGTCACCACTCTATGATATCCTTGTCTTCCTCAATGACTTCTTCCTCAACATCTTCCTCTTCTACTGGTAATCAAGGCAATCAGGCCTACCAGAACCACCCAGTGGCTGCTAATATCTTGAACTTTGGAAAGAATGGAGCTAAGGATGTTAATTTGACCATCTACTCCAATCCCCACCAAGAGAGACTGGCCTAGGTGAACATCCAACATACCAGTTTTATGCTAATACAGGTCCTACACATTGCATGCTAGAAGGACATCTGGTAATGAGACAAGGGGCTGATAGAGAAGAGACTCTGATGACAGATGTGTGTGTGCAGCAGAGTCCTGTAGCTGGCTCATGACTACATTGAAACTTGAATTTCTTTCTTGTATGTTTTTATAGAAGTCGTGTTTTTTTTTTTCAAAAACAACATGAAAAACTACTTAAATCCCAAAGAGATTAACACACTGAATCACTACAAAAGGGCAAAACTGACTTTTTTACTTGAAAAGATTGCAAAGGGACAGTGAAGTTTTTAAGACAAATGTCCAAGCCCATCTTCATGAACAACTCAGAGGTGTCCTCTTTTTTCTTCCCCATTTAAACTGCCACTTCCCTTTCATAGAGGGGATTTTTGTCTTTCTCCTCAACAAAATTAATGTTCAAATGTTGATCTTGGTCATTTGCCAACTAATTTTAAGATAAAAAGCACTGCACATAATTTGCATTAAAGGGCCCTATGAGGGTGTTTTTTTTCTTTGTGTTTTTTTTCCTTTTGTTTTGTTTTGATTTGGGTGAGGTATATTTGAGTTTTTAAATCCTCTAAACACACTTTGGCAGTACTGTAAGAAAGAGGGAACTCTACCTTACACCAACATCATCTTCAACTGTATGAAAGGGACGATTATATTGAAGTTTGTAAGGCACAATGAGCATGCTGAATGGCAGGGATCAGAACTCTCCTATCTGAACCTACTGAGGAGCAGAGTAGCAATTACATGGGATCCTGTGGGTCTTCTGTTGTACAGGCCACAGGAAGATAGGAATGGAATGTGACTGGTCTCCTAACCAAGGTACACTGAGAAACAATCAACAGGGCAGTCATGGCTAGTCCTGGAGAGGTCTGAGCAGTAGTCTTTGGGATAAACTTTGGCCTTATAGATTTGGACTCGAAATTAGAAGAGCCTATCATTTCAGATGCAATAATTTGTAGACATGCTTTTGCAGACAGTCCTTAATGCTGAAAACAGAGAATGGGTAATTCAAAGGTCTTTCTTGTGCCAGACATGGTGGCGAATGATTGGAATCCCAGCATTTGGGAGGACGAGACCAGTGGATCACAGTTCACAGACACCCTCAGCTACTACTTAGTGAGGTCCTTTGCAACTCAATGAGACCCTGTTTCAAAATAAAGAATAAAAAATAGGGCTGGCGGTGTAGCTTGGAGATAGTCCCTGTGTTTCATTGCTAGTACCACAAAAAAGTCTTTCTTTTAAAATAGACTTTTGTGTCCCACTAATTGTAAGGTATTGCAAGGTGAATTTGTGTGTGTCTTAAAATTGACTTCCTTATTTGCTGAAGGTCACAGAAGTAGTGGTTTGCTTTGATGAAAATAGCTACAGCTGTGTCCCTTCCTGCTTTTTACTTTTTCTATTGCTTTTTCTTGGCATGTGGTATCTCCATTTCTTCTGCACAAAGATGTCTTCTGTATATATATATATATATATATATATATATATATATACATATAGGTCTATCATAAAAAATGTAGTAGCTCCCACTTTGACACAAGGTGTAACTAGACCATTTTTAAATGTCAATTGACATTTTAAAAAAACAACTCAGCATTTCACCCTGCAAAAGAGTCAGTTCAAGATGGATCAAGACTTGGAAAACATCACTCATTTAGCCCTTACCCAATTTCCACCCCATTCCCACCCCCTCCCTCCTTCTCATGTTTGGCTTAGTGATTTATTTTTATTTTATCCACTTTTGGTACTGCTTAACATTTTTTACTATGTCTATAGCTTTCCTATTTTTTAATTTTATTTTACTTATTTAATAAACACATAGAAATTAGTGTATGCCAATACTACCAACTTTTCAAATATAAACTCAGAAATATTTCATATTTACCGATAAAATAGATAATATTACTATCTCCATTTTACAGATGATGAAACCAAGGCAAACTGGGCTACATTATGATTGGTGGGGGTCCTGGTTACTTTGATCTTGGTGGGGTCCTTCTTCCGTTAAAAAGTAATAAAAAATATATTTCAAGCCAGGCATGGTGGCACACACTTGTAATCCCAGTATGTGGGAGGCTAAGACAGGTTCTTAGACAGCCTCAGTTACTTAGTGAGGCCCTCCATAACTTAGTGAGACCCCATTTCAAAATAAAGAATAAAAAATAGGACTGAGGGTGTAACTCAGAGGTAGAATATCCCTGGGTATAAAGACAAATATAATCCAGGCTGGATTTATTTTCCTCTTTATTTTCAAAGATAAATATTAAAACATTAATATGCTTGTACTATTGAGGATAGAACCCAGGGGTGTTCTACCTCTGAGCTATACTCCCACACCTACTTTATTTTTTATTTTTGAAGCAGGGTCTCACGAAGTTACAGATGGCCTCCCTAAGTTGCTGGGGCTGACCACGAGCCTGCTATTCCCCTGTCTCAGCCTCCCAAGTACTGAGATTACAAGCACATACCACCATGCCTGGCTTAAGCATTAATATTTTAAAATAGGAAAAATAGCTTTGCCTACTGTGCCCATTGCTTAAATCAGCCCTGTAGACAGAGAGGTTAGGTAATATGTCCAAGGTCATACAACCAGTGGAGTGATGGAGCTGGGATTTGAACCAAGGTAGTATAGCTCCATAGTCTGTTATTTTAACCTCTATGGTAGTTGAATAAATCAAATCAAAGAAGGAAAATAATCTACATATTATATATGTTTTGTAAAGAAGATGAACACACATATCTGCTTATATATACCTAGGCTATCTTGAGAAGAATTCACACACACATACATAAAAATATGTCTAGAGAAAGGGACTGAGAACTGGAGGCCTGAGAGGCCTACTTTTCATTGCATGTCCCTTTCCACTGTTGGACTTTCTCTTTACATAGGGATTATTTGTAAAAGAGGAAACAGATATAAACAGGGTTAGGTGTCTTGTCCAAGCTTGTGCAAGTAGTTTAAAAAACAATGACACACAAGCATAAACAACTATTAAGCCAATCAATAATACATTCTCTTTTGTAAGTACAGATCTTATTATGTATCCCTGTATCCCTGTTAAATTTCATTACTGTAGCCCACAGGATCAGTCAGCCAAGTGGTTGTTTGTTTGTTGGTTGGTTGGTTGGTTGGTACTGGAGATGGAATCCAGGGGGCTTCTACCTCTGAGCTACAACCCGAGCCCTATTTATTTATTTTTTAATTTTTTAATTTTAATTTTATTGGTGCATTGTATTTATACGTCATGATGAAGCAAAAAAAAAATTGTGTAGACTTAAATGCACACATCACCCAGTCAGCCTCCACGCAGTCTCCATCCCACTCCTTCCCCATCCCTCTCTCTCATGCTTGGATTAATGGTTGACTATGATATTCTTTATTTTGAAACAGGGTCTCACTGAGTTGCAAAGGGCCTCACTAAGTAGTAGCTGAGGCTGGCCATGAACCACAATCTTCCTGTCTCAGCTTCCCAAATGCTGGGATTTACAAGCGTGTGCTACCACTCCTGGGTAGACAAGTTTTTTTTTTTGTTTTTTTTTTTTTTGATTCATGACTCTGGATCCACTGCTTTCATCTTTATGAGCTCCTTAAATCGGGCAAACATGCTTCCAATGTTTCCATCCAAGTTATTAATGAAAATATTTAACACATGACAGGGCTTAAGCAATGCCCTCATGGTGAGACTGGGGTTCCCTCAAGGATCATATAAATCAACCACTTTGGGCAATGAGCTGCCAGTCCAATTTATTTCACCATCTATCTATCATTCCACTCACATCCCTTCTTCCCCCTTATCCACAGGGTATCTGGAAATCCAAATATTTTACTACAAAGTTTTTAGAGTTTCCTTGCTTGCTATGCTTTTCTGAAACCCTTTTTGCAGTAGGCATTTTAAACTAATAAAGAACTGGGTTTCTTTACTATATTCTGCAAACTTTTAGATTTTACAACTTGGCCAGTTCCCCAGAATACAAGTACAAATTTTTTTGAAACAGCTATAATCTCCCCTCCTCCAAATCTTTCATAACATATTTGTATAGGACATTTTTTGTGGGTCTGGGGATGGAACCCAGGGGCATTTGACCTCCAAGCTACACCCCCTGCCCTACATTTTTTATTCTTTATTTTGAAACTGGGTCTCACTAAGTTGCGGAGGGCCTCACTAAGTAGCTGAGGCTGTCTGCAAACCGTGATCCTCTGGTCTCAGCTTCCCAAATGCTGGGATTACAAGCTTGCGCCACCATGCCTGGATGAATAGGACATTTTCAAATGCAAAGATAGACAACTGTTCTCCCCTCCCCCACAAAGGAATCAACTTAAGGCCACCCAAAATAACCCAGACCAGTGAATACAACAGCTGTCAGGAAGGTGGAGATCTTTCATCCTGGGGGAAGGTAGCTAAATGTACACTGCAGGAAATTAAGAGAGAAGCGCTCTCTATAATCACTCCTTGCTCTATTTCTAGCTACAGCACGCAAGCATAGCCAAAGTGTTGGGAGAAGAACATATTTTCTGGTTTCCTTTGGAATGATGTTGAATGTTTACATAGGTAACCCTAACAACACAACTGCCACGTTTTTCAAACATATACTGCAAAGTATAATCTGCTGAACAAGGAATCCCATTTTTTACTGGCCCTACCAAATTAAAAACACATTGATTGTCCTGGAAAGAGTTTTGTTCCCTGGTTATTAAAAAACAAACTTACAGATGCAGCAGAATTTTCAATTATATTTAAAAGAAAGATAGTGAGTAAAACTGAAATAATAAAATACTTTACTCAAGATGTCACAGCAAAGAATGACTAGTAGAAGAAGTGTAGTAGAAATCCAGGCATAGTGGTGCACAGTTGTAATCTTAGTACTTGGGAGGCTGAGGTAAGAGGATCACAGGTTCACGGCTAGTCTCAGCAACTTAGTGCAATTTTATTTTTTAAATGGCTAGCAGTGTAGCTTGGAGGTAGAATGCCCCTGGGCTCAATATTCAGTAACAATTAATTAATTTAAAAGAGCTGGAGGTATATCTTAGAGACAGAATGTCCCTGAATTAAATCTCCAGTACCCCCCCAAATGTAGTAGAATGTCAGAGATTCTTGCAATAGCCAATATTAACTCAAGATATTGTTCCACTATGAAAGCTGCGTTTCACACTATCATGGGAGAAGAGATGATTCCTAAAAGGGTTCAAGGAGCTCCCAGTGGGTGAGAGAGGAGAACTCAACTCAGGACCCAGAGGTTCCTTGGTTTAATGATGGAAAAGAATTTCAGAATGTGCCAGAAACAATAGACAGAGATTTATTAAGGAAATCAAGGAATACATACTCAAGGAAAAAAGTGGGCCACATGAGAGTGAGAAAAATACTTTCAGGTAAACTAAGGAATATACATTCAAGAGAAAATGCAAGTTATCTCCAGAATAAGAGACACAACTTGGGAGTTTACAGTTTGGCTCTTCTTTTAAAGGAAACTTAGTGAACTGTGGGTATGGAAAAGTAAGGATGACATCAGTCTGGTGATCTCATCCTTCAGATCCTTGAAGTGGTTTCCATTGTCTGATCAATATATATCTCTTTTGCTTAAACAATAAATAGGTTAATAGTTCACATTTGTCAAGGTACTTATCATAAGTGAGTGAATTTCCAGTATGTTGGTCTAATCACCTTCCAGAATCTTGCTGTGGTCTTTAATAAATAGATAAGTCTCCTGCCTCAAGGATTCATTGGTAACATAGCTAACAGTGCTCAAGGTAATGGCCATAAGTGAGTGAGCAAAGACGTGCAAATTCCTCAAACATGTTAGGAGTCAGGAGCTTTAGCAGAAGGCTTTTCATATTAAAGATATTTTCCTCATCCTTCCTTTATATCACCTTTCTACCTATTTCTTTTTTCTTCTATCCAACCTCAACAACATTTCTAATATTTCTCCATTTTATATTTACCATCTCCTTTTCAGACCTCTTTAACAGATAAAGTCTATATGTTTTGCTAAAGGATTTCTTTCAGAAAGAGAAGATAATGTATTAAGTAGGACTGTCTAGATATGCAGATGTTTGGCAGTTGGATAATACCAAAAAATGATAAGATAAATTGTCACTCTATTATTCCCAATCCAATAGTTAGAATGTACCACACCAAAAAAAAAAAAAAAAATGTTTGAGCCTGTAGGCGTAGTTCAGTGGTAGAATGTGTGCCTGTCACATATAAGGCCTAGGGTCAATCCCTAACACTATAAAAAAGGAAAAAAATGGTGTTTTTTTAAGAATAACAGAATGCTGCTTTAGATATTAACTGCTTGCTATCATTTGTTATTCCAGGATAGAATAATCAGAGCTCTCTTTGAGTATTCACTGTGTATCACATACTCTGAAGAGTTTTACATATTTTAATATTTAAGGCTGAAAATAACCCTATGAAGTAGGTAGCACTGTTACCCCAGTTTAGAGTTTATTTTAAATAAATTAACCATGATTACATACCTAATAAGTGATAGGTAGAACATAATATAAAGTCATATTATCTAATTTCAAAACCTAAACTCAACCACTACAACAGAGAAGGAGACTAACATTTCTGTTGATGATGGATATTGGGGGATAGCAGCATATTTGTCAAAAAATAAGGTTAGTATTTCTTACTAAATAATTTCTTTTATGGGTACTAGGTACTGAACCCAGTACCTCTACTTTCTACCTCTGAGCTATACCCCCAGTCCTATTTTGTTTTTTGTTTTGAAACAGGGTCTCCCTAAGTTGCTGAGGGCCTCACTAAATTGATGGGGATTTCTTTGAACCTATGATCAGTTTTTCTGTCTTAGCCTCCCAAGTACAGGCATGCACCACCATTCCTGGCATAAATTAATTTATTGCTTTTAGAGTTTAAATCACTCATGTCAAATGAAAGCTATCCAAATACTTAGGCTGAGCTTTATAAATATTCTCTATATCCATATATGATTTAGATTAGAATTAAACCCCCCAATATAGTAGTTTTGATGCCTTTACAGTAAGTGCATTACTACAGAGAATGACTAGGAAGAGAAATGGGAAAGGTTTTCCTGACATTCTTTTTTTTTTTTTTTTTTTGGTGGTACTGGGGGTGGAACCCAGAGGCTTTCTACCTCTGGGCTATACTCCCATACCATTTTTATATTTTATTTAGAAACAGGGTCTCACTAAGTTGCTGAGAGCCTCACTAAGTAGCTGAGGATGGCTTCGAACTCGTGTGATCCTCCTGTTTCATCCTCCCAAGCGCGGGGATTACAAGCGTGCGCCACCCCACCCGGCTTCCTGATATTCTAGGATCTTTTTTTGTACTGGGGACCAAACCCAGGGGCATTCGACCTCTGGATTACAACCCCATCTTTTTTATTTGTTTTTCAAACAGGAACTCACTAAGTTACTAAAAGTATTGCTAAATTGTGGAGGCTTGCTTTAAATCTGGGATCCTCCTATCTCAGTCTCCCAAGTACAAGGATTACAGGCAGGTGTCACCATGCCAGCTTCCAGGACATTTTATACTGCAAAGGTATACAACTGTTTCCTTGAGGCTTGATTGTGGGATTATGTCATAAAATACCTAGAGGTACACTTGCACATTAGGCCAATGCTGTTAAAATTCAATTTTCTTTTGTCTATAAATTATTAAAATTCTTATACAGCTAGCAGTAACACTCATTCTATACTATATTCAATAGAACATACTTACTATTAAATATGTTAATATACCTAATACTAATAGTTTATACTATTGTTTTATAGTTGAGAAGCCATATTTTAGAATAGGGATTCTAAAACACTAATCCTGATTCTTTTCTGAGTAGTATGATAATAAAAATAATGCTAATAAGTTGAGCTGCATTTTTCATGTCATATGAATTACATGTAGGTCCTTTTTTGTATCCCCTATTTTTGAAATGATCTTAGGTCTCTCTTGAATAAAAATAGACAAATTATTACAAAACAAGTCTTACATCTTCCCCTAAACTATATGAAAATTGCCTATTTTACTCTTACCACAAAAAAAATAGATCTATTTTCCACATCCCAAATCAGTTACTGCTTTTATGCTGCTTCCCTTGATTTAGGGTGGCAACAATTATTATTATTTCTAGTATTAGTCATGGTCTTCTAGAGAATAGCAGGGCTATTATTCATGTTTTACTACAATTGGTAAATCAGGCAAGTGAAAAACAGCAGAAGCCCATAATTTAAATCCTCTCTGGGTCTTTAATCTAAGACTCTGACATTTGAATTAAAATCAGAAATATATGGTTAAAATTAAACCATGAAGCAAGCCTATATAAATTACCATAAAATCTAACTCTATTACCAACAAACTCATAAATCAAGAATTGAGATATCCTACTTTTAATCCTTTTATATTACCACCTTAATACTATCATATACACAGTATAGCTAAATTCATGTAAACTTTGTTTTCACTTATATGGCCTGTTAAAACAGATTTGGGCCTTTTGGTATAAATAAAAATGACTAATTTTCAAATCAAAAGTTATACATTTAAAATGTATTTTTCTAGTTAATGAAATTCCAGAGGCATTTTATGTCATCAAATCTATACTCCATTTATTCTAAGCACTGGGATTCATATTCTATTTTCTCTTAGTTGTGATTTCTTTCCTCTTCTCTCCTTTTACCCTTGGATAGCTATTTTATTTTTTTAATTATTTTTTTATTTTTATGTGGAACATATTGAAAATGGCATACATTCAGACTGTGCTTGGTGCCCTCCCCCCACACACACACTTTCCCTGCCCCTCCCAACAATGTGTGTCCAGGTCAACCATGCTATATTTATATTTTTACACAAATTTGGATGTAGTTCCTTCAGTAATCAACCTCAGCCTTCTTCCTCTTCCATTCTTTTATTCTAGTTTTGGTGAGGTTTCTCCTCCATTGTCTGGAGTCTCTCTGATATCCCTAATACTCCCTAGTTTGGGCATATTAAAGGAAACATAAGTCCCTTCTCTTTCTGTGCTTGGCTAATCTCACTTAACATAATGTTCTCCAGGGCTTTCAATAGCTATTTTCTAAGAATCCTGTATAAACCAAAACTGTGTAGGACTAAACTATCGTTAATAAATTGAAGCATTACCAGCTAATTTTAGATGAAACAAAAGAAGATGACATTGGATTGTGTCACCTAATTACAAAAGAATAGCTGCTGAACTGGTGTAGAAATCAATATTTGCCTTTCTTTCCCTATGTCTCTGGGCTCTTTTATTGTTCTTCATTATATACTACTACATTTCTACCCAGTCCCAGTCCTAACATCTAAATCCTGGCTGACAAATGAAGACAAAAAAAAGAAAGAAAGAAAAAGAAAGAAAGAAAGAAAGAAAGAAAGAAAGAAAGAAAGAAAGAAAGAAAAGAAAGAAAGGAATTCTACTAAAGAGAAAGGGACGAGCTAGGTAAGGTGTCAAATGCCTGTAATGCCAGTACTTGGGAGGCTAAAACAGGAATATTACAGGTTCAAGACCAGCCTCAGAAACAGTACTACAGAGAGAGAGAGAGAGAGAGAGAGAGAGAGAGAGAGAGAGAGAGAGACTGAGACTTCCAGGAAGATGGCGACCAAGAAAAGCAGCATTTAGGAGTCCTGCTAAAGCTCGATCTCTCTTGCCACAAAATCAGCGCTTTTCATAGCCAGAAAACACCACCAGCAGAAAAATAAAAAATGTAAACACCAGAGACAGAAGGATAAAAAAGAATAGAAGAACAACCAGAGACCAGAAATCAAGCCTGCAATGCGGCGGCAGAGCCGGGCCGGTGCCATCTTCCCTCACAGCACCAGGCTCCAGAAAGGAAAGGGCTCAGAACGGAGCTCAAAACCAGAAAAGAAATACACCAGCCTCACGGCCAAGGGTGTGACAGAGGCGCCATACTGCCAGCAGCGCCGGCCTCAAGGCCAAGGGTGTGGCAGCGGCGCCATATTGCCAGTTCAAAACCAGCGCTAGAGAAAATACTCAAAGAGATTAACTACAAAGAAGAAATAGGTAATACACACCAGAACCAGAGAAACAAGATTTTCCATCCAGCATAAAACTAAGCAAAGAAGAATATATTCATGTGTTTATAGGTTAAAATCTTTGGAGATTCATTAGTTATCTCAGTCTTTTACCTATTTCTAAATCGTATTTCTAAATTGTATTGTTTGCTTTTATTGTTGCTAATTTTTAGGATGTCTATTTGGAATATTAATATACCTTCAGATATAGCATTTGGAAATACTTTATCCCATTCTATCAGTAACTTTTAACTCTGTTTACATTGTCTTAGGATGTACAATATTTTTTTAGAAAGTTTGTTTATTCTTTTGTTGCTTGTGCCTTTGGAATCATATTCAAGAAATCATTGCCAATTTCAATGTTGTGAAGTTTTATGATCCAGGTTTTCTTCTAAGTTTATAGTTTTAAGATTTACATTTAAGTATTTTATCTATTTTGAGTTAATATTTGTATATTGTGTTAGGTAAGGGTCCAATTTTATTCTTTTTCATGTAATTATTATTTTTCAACAATATTTAGTGAAAAATTATTATTTCCTTCACCAAATGTTCTTGGAACCCTTGTCAAAAATAACCTGACCATATATGGAAGAAATTATTTCTAGGCTTTTTATTTTACTCCACTGGTTTATATATCTGTCTTTATAGCAGTACTACACTGTTTCAATTATTGTAGCTCTATAGGTTTGAAATCAGAAAATTTACATCTTCTAGCTTTGTTCTTTTTTGAAATTATTTTGGGTATTTAGAATTCATATTTCATGTTAGGATAGATTTTTTCTGAAAAAAATAAATGTACGATGGTTTTGCCTTAAAAAAAGAAAAGAAAAAATATCCTCTGGTAAGAAAGAAAGCAAAAAGAAATACTGAAATGTTATCTCTAAGTGATCAAAAGTTTAATATCAGACAAATGAATCTGTTATGTGAGATTATCATTGTTAATCTTGGATAAATTGCTATAATATTAGATGTCAACCACTAAGCCAAGAATGGGAGGAAGGGATGGGGAGGGAATGGTATGTGGATTGGGTAGGGGCTAATTGGGCGATGTGTGCATGTATATCTACACAAGTTTTTATCCCACTGTGATGTATGAATACAGTGCACCAATAAAAAGTTGAAAAGAGGGAGAGAGAGTGAGAAAGAAAAGAGAAGAGAAGGAAGAAAGAGAGAAAGGCTAATATTCCTTCAAAAATGTTTTTGTGCCAGGCACTGAATCAAGCATTTTACTGATGTCATCTCACTTAATTCTGTAACACCCCTACAAAACTGAGCTATTATACCCTCATTAGACAAATGATGAAACTCAGAATAAAATACATTAAAATATGTTAAACATTTATACAAAAACAGGAGGGTAATAAAGAAATTGAAAAACTAAATGGAAGGCAACCTTTTCTCACCTCACACATTACCACATATTGCCAGCCCTCAACCATAGGGTACCAGTTGCCTTTAGTCACATATTCGCAGAACCTTTAACTATAACTCGTATAATGTTATCTTTAATTTAACTCTTATATGTTATTACAATGCTGTCATATACACAATCTCAGAGACATATTAAAGGATGAAAATTCCTTTAAATTTAAATTTCCCAGAATGTGGAGAACTAAAAATTATGGACAATCATCTGCTATCAAATAATCAGAAATTTCTGTATTTTTAAAATATCTATTTGGTATGTAACATAACTCAAAAAGAAGAGAAATTCTCCCAAAATCAGAAAATGACGAAGATGTATGTGGTGATGCACACCTGTAATCCCAGTACTCCCTACTGAGACAGGAGGTTCACAGGTTTCAGACCAGATTCAGCAATTTAGTGAGACTCTCAATAACTTAGCAAGATCATCTTTCAAAAAAAAATTAAAGGGCTGAAGATGTATCTCAGAGGAAGAATGCCTCTAGAGTCAATCCCCAGACAAGAAAGAAGGAAGAATGAAGAAGAAGGCAGCAAAACAATGACGAATGCCAATGTGTCAATAGCCCTGAGTGGATTTGCACTGCTCAGTAAGCAATACTGATAGAGACATTAAAAGATAATTTTTCAGAATTTATAAAATTTCTAAATCCTGCCAGGTGTGGTGGCGCATGCTTGTAATCCCCCTGCTTGGGAGGCAGAGACAGGAGGATTGCTCAGGTTCGAAGCCAGCCACGCGCGCTGGCTTAGGAGACCCTGTTTTCAAATTTAAAAAAATGTAAAAATAGGTCTGGGAGTGTAGCCCGGAGGTAGAAGGGCTTCCAGGAACCCCAGTACCACCAAGAAAAAAAATTCTAAATCCTCAAATTTAGAAAACACAAATTCTAAAAGCCTATATAAAAGAAGACATGCCACCTCTGAACACACTGCTGTTAAATATCAAAATACACAATATAAGCCAGGCGTGGTGGTGCACGCTTGTAATCCCAGCTCTTGGGAGGCTGAGACAGGAGGATCGCACAGGTTCGAAGCCAGCCTCAGCTACTTTAGTGAGGCTCTCAGCAACTTAGTGAGACCCTGTTTCCAAATAAAATAGAAAATAGGTCTGGGAGAGTAGCCTGAAGGTAAAAAGCCTCTGGGTTCCATCCCCAGCACCACAAACACACACACACACACACACACACACACACACACACATTATATATATATATATATATATATATATATATATATATATATATATATACACAATATATATATTAAAGTGTCCAGAGAGAAAAGATGAATTATCTTAAAAGGAAAAACAAACCAAGAGCAAGCATCTGAACAGTCATGGTGGCACACACTTGTAATCCCAGTACTTGGAAGACTAAGACAGGAGGAGCGTAGGTTAGAGGCCAGCCTCAAACAACTTAGCAAGACTGTGTTTCAAAATAAAAGACTAAAAGGCTGGGGGTGTAGCTCAAAAGTAGAATGTTCTGAAATCAATTTGCAGTACTACATATATATATATATATAATGTATATGTATACACACACACATATATGCATATATATGTCTTGATCAAGCCAAAGAAGGGGAGGGGGAGTTAAAGCAGAATAATAACATACAATAAGATATAGAAAAAAAATCCAAAAGTAACAGTAAATATAATAAATGTATAGGAACTTCAAACAGAAGTATTCGTGTCAGATTAAATATAAATGCAGTCTGTTTTTAGAAAGATAAGTAGATATGTTGTTCTCGTCAGGTGTGATGGTGCACACCTGTAATTCCAGTACTTGGAGGCTGAGACAGGAAGATCACAGGTTTGACGTCAGGCTCAGCAACTTAGCTAGACTCTGTTTCAAGATAAACATTTAAAAATACAGCTGGGGGTGTGGCTCAGAGGTAGAGCACCCCTGCGATCAATACCTAGTATGAGAGAGGGGTGGGAGGGAGAGAGAGAGAGAGAGAGAGAGAGAGAGGGAGAATAGTGAGGGCCTAGAGATTCCCTCAAAAACTTAGACTCTATTTCCAAATAATAAAAAAAGAAAGTAAATCTATGAGTATAGCTCAGAGGAAGAATGTCTCAGGGTTCCACTCCCAATACAAAAAAAAAAAAAAAGACTGATTTCTCTGTGCAAAGGCCTATGAAAAGGGATAAAATAATGAGACAGAAATATTTTAGATAATAACTATTCTGTTATAACCAAATCCCACAGAAATCTATGGCATTATCCCCACACCTGTCAACAAAGGCCAGGAGAGGAGCTTCAACTTCTATCCTCTCTCCAGCTTGTAGAAAGATCCCTTAATTGCCTCTCCAGGATGGCATCAGAAAAAAATAAGGCTGGAAGCCAGAATTTTCACCTATGGTGGGTGATGAGAGCCTCTTTCTGCAAATTGTGAAAGGAGAGATCACAATGGGAGACTAACAGTAACAATGGACCCCTCCTTCTTCCAACTGGGATGACCTCAGAAGGGGCTTTGCGCAGTCACTGCCCAGTGATAATGAGACTACTCCCTGCTGTGATGTCACTAGAGAATCTGTGGACAATCACCAGGTAGACATGTGTGGAGGCCTAGGAGAGACTGGAATTCCCACTCCTGTTCAGCAATGGCAAGGAGTAAGCACCTACGGTAACTGTCACCAGAGGCCAAGTGGGAAACCAGTAATCCTTCAACTCAGCCTGCAGTAACAAAGCAGTGCCCTTTTCCCCTTGTTGTGTGGTGTCAGAGGAAGTCAGTTCAAACAGAAAATTTAAAGAACCAAAATCTCATAACCTAGTACTCCAAATGACCATATTTTAATAAAAAAAAAAAACCCATACCTTATACCAAGAATCAGGAAGATCTCAAGATACATTAAAGACAATCAGTCCCAAAACAGTAGTACATGCCTACAATCCCAAGTACTCTGGAGGCTGAGGCAAGAGGATAACAAGTTCGAGGCCAGGCTGTGCAATTTAGTAAGACATTGTAAAAAATAAACTAAAAATGGCTGGGGGTACCTCTCAGTGATAGAGTGCTTACCTAGTATGTGAGAGTCCCTAGAGTCAATCCTCACTGCTACAGAGAAAAAAGGCAAGAAAACAAAACAAAATCCAGAATCAATAGATGCCCACATCAAGATGACAGAAATATTAGAATTATCTGACAAAAAGTTTTAAGTAGCCATTATAGAAACAAAAATGTTTCCACAGCAATTATGAATACATTTGAAATAAATGAACAAAATAGAAGTCTTAGCAGAGAAACAGGAAGATATAAAGAATAACTCTGGGAAATGTGTAATTGAAAAACAAAATAATAGCTGGCCATGGTGGCACACACTTGTAATCCCAGTGCTTGGGATGCTGACAGGAAGATTTCAGGTTCAAGACCAGCCTCATAAACTTAGGGAGTCCCTATGCAACTTAGTGAGACCCTGTTTCCAAACAAAAAGTAAAATATAGCTGGAGATATGGATTAGAGGTAGAATGACTCTGGGTTCAAATCCTAGTACCACAAAAATAAAAAATAAAAAAATCATTGAATGAGCAGAGTGAGGGGCAGAGGAAAAATATCAGTATGCTAAACGAGATTAGTCAGTTGCAAAAAATAAGAAATCGGATGTTTTCCCTAATATATGAAAGCTAAGGAGAAATGGGTCATAGGAGGAACTCTAGATGGAAAAGGAAATCCTATAGAGGAGCAAACAAGACAACCTAAATGAGGGGATGGAAGGGGGGAAGAAGAAAATTCTATAAAGCACATGATGTACTTAAACATATAGATGACAACCACTAAGCCAAGCATGGGAATGAGGGATGGGAAGGGAATGGGGTGGGGATTGGGCAGGGGCTAACTGGGCGATGTGTGCATGTATGTCTACACAAGTTCTTTTTATCCCATTATGATGTATGGATACAATGCACCAATAAAAATAAAAAAAAGATAAAACACTGAAGTTTACCCAATCTGAACAAAAGAGAAAATGAACAGAGCTTTCTGGGACTATAATTTAAGGTATACCATCATGTCATCAGAATTCAGGAAGGAGAGGGGAAAGAGGGCAAGGCTGAAATGTACTCAAATAAGTAATGGCTAAAAACTTCCCAATTTGGCAAAAGACCAGAAGCCTATAAATCCAAGTGTGAATTAACCGAAAACAGGATAAAGTCAGAGTCCAAAACGACATTTTTATTGTTTCATTTGTTCTTTTGTATGATGATTTCCTGTTTATGATATATTTATATTATTGTAATGTTCATTTTTTAGTTTTTCTTATTGACGTATGATAGCTTTCTATATAATATGAATATTAACCCAAGTTTAACATTTGTCTGGCAAGGATGTGGAAAATAGAAACTCTTCTACACAATTGGTGGAAACAGTGTAGAAGTGCAGCTACTATGGATATCAGTGTGGAGATTTCTCAGAAAATTGAGAATAGACTCACCATATGTTCCAGCTATACCACTCCTGGGTATCTTTTCAAAGATATTGAAATCAAAATATATCCATGTTTATAATAGCACAATTCGCAATAGCCAAATTATGGAACCTACCTAGGTGTACATCAACAGATAAATGGATTACAAAATTCTGGGATATACACACAATAAAATTATATTCAGCAATCGAGAATGAAATTATGTCATCTGCAGGAAAATGGATGGACCTGGAGAACACTATGTTAAGTGAGCTCAGCCAGTCACAGAAAGTGAAGGGTCATATGCTTTATCTCATATGTGTAAGCTAGGGAGTAATTGAGATATCAGAGGGACTCCAGACAATAGAGGAGAAAGCTTAGTGGAGCCAGGGAGGTCCTCCAGTTTCCTCCTCCTGAATGGTGGGATTACACGCCTGGAAACTATTTTTTCCTTTTTGTTTTCTGTTTTTCTTCATACTTATAATAGTCTTCTATATGCTATTTATACAAAATTATGCTGTTTATACAAAAATATGTATCTACCTGTTATTATATATTTTAATATTTTAAGTATTTAATATTTTTCATTTTTATTTTGGTGCAGGATGTATATATACTAAAGGTCTTTTTCCAAAATGGTAAGTTGCCCTAAGATTCTGGCCCCCATTTTTTTGGTACTGGGGATTGAACCCAGGGGTATTCTACCTCTGAAGTACACTCCCAGAACTTTTTACTTTTTTATTTTGAAAAACAATCTAGCTAATCTTCTGAGGGGTCTCACTAACCAATCCTCCTGCCCCAACCTCCCAAGTACTGAGATTATAGGCATATGCTACAATGCTCATCTTCTGGAACCATGTAGAGTGTGTGTGTGTGTGTGTGTGTGTGTGTGTGTGTGTGTGTGTTACTGAGGATTGAACCCAGAGGCTTTCTACCTCTAAGCTATACCCCCAGCCCTATTTTTTTTAATTTTGAAACAGAGTCTTATTAGGTTAATCACTCTCACTCCTTGCTGAAGCTGGCCTCACACCTGTGATCCTTCTTTTTAGCCTCCCAAGTAGTAGGATTATAGGCATGTGCCACTACGCCCAACTCCTGGAACTCTTTTTAGTATAGTATTAAAATATTAAAAATTTAGCCAGCCTCAGCTACTTAGTGAGGCTCTCAGCAACTCAGTGAGACCCTGTTTCCAAATAAAATTTTTAAAAAAGGTCTGGGAGTATAGCCCGGAGGTAGAAAGCCTCTGGGTTCCACCCCCAGTACCACACACACAAAAAAATAACAGTTTTCCAAAACACTATGTTTTAAATGTAATGACTGTAAGTGACTATCACAAATTTCTCTTATTTCCATCATTACACAAACTTTAATTGTGTGTGTGTGTGTGTGTGTGTGTGTGTATGTGTGTGGTACTGGGGTTTCTGGAATCCCTTCTACCTCCTGGCTACACACCCAGACCTATTTTATATTTTTTTTATTTTTGGAAACAGGGTCTCTTAAGCCAGCGTGGCTGACTTCGAACCTGTGCAATCCTCCTGTCTCCGCCTCCCAAGCGCAGAGATTACAAGTGTGCACCACCACGCCTGGCTACACAAACTTTAAAAAACCCAGGCCTAATCAAATATCAACCTTGAAGGCCCATACTCAACTGGATTTAAGGAGTCATAAACAGAAAGGACCCTTGTAGCTTTATCTATGGAATAGTAGTAGAATATCTGATAATTCCCTCTGCCCTGTGTCATACACTCTGACCATTCCCCAAAGATCAATGAAAAGGCCACAATCTCCTACCAGTTTTGGTAGTCATGAAGAACTTCCAGTGCCTGAACACAGGATGAAAGCATCCTTGAGTTGACCCAGGAATGTTTTAGAAAGCACAGATGTGAGTCAGGCATGGTGGCACAAGCTTGTAATCCCAATACTTGGGAGGCTAAGACAGGAGGTTCAAGGCCAGCCTCAGCAACTTAGTGAGGTCTTCTGTAACTTAGTGAGACCCTTTTTCAAAATAAAAGAATAAAATAGAGATGGAGATGTATCTCAGAGGTAGAATACCCTGGCTTCCATCCTCAATGCCACACACAACAAAAAGAAAGCATAGATGTCAAAATTGCAGGTTCTCTTTGGCTGAGACATCTTCAAGATGTTGGACAAAGTACCAATTATTTTGGAGTAGAAACCCCCTGAACTATTTAGATAAAGCAATTGCTGGACTTACCCCAGTATTCGATGCTAACAAGCCTATTATCAGTTTTTCTCAAGAAGAAGGAAGACTTGCTCCTTCTTTCTTTTTAATTTTCTTTTCTTCGTGTGTGTGTGTGTGTGTGTGTGTGTGTGTGTGTGTGTGTAAGATACTAGTGATTGAACTCAATTGCATTCTACAAGCCTTTTGTTGTTGTTGTTTTTAATTCTTATTTAGAGACAGGCCTCACTAAGTTGCTGAGGCTGACCCTGAACATACAATCTTTATCTCAGTCTCTCAAGTATTAGGATTTCAGGCATGGGCACTGCATCTGGTAGGTTTGTTCCTTCTTCTGAGCCATCAACCTGCCATCCAGACTAAGGAAGAATGAAAACCTTTGATGCCATGTAAGCCACAGCCACGGCCACATTTGGCAAGATGATGGCCTGCATTACCACAGGCTTGAATTTGAAAAATGTCACCCAGATTATCTTGGGGACAGTTGGCAAGGTGGCACTACTAGTTCAAAAGAAAATATAGTTTCTGCCCAACTGTAAACTTGATAAATCATGGAGGTTGTTCAATCAGCAGGCACAAGTAAATTGCAAAAAAAAAAAAAAAAAAAAAAAGACTGGAACTGCTCCCATCATTGGTATGGTACCTTTGGGCTACTACAAGTTCTGGAGAAGATCCCAAAGTAGCCTGTCATAATAAAGGTCAAATTCTTCAGAAAGCCACTTGTGATCCTAGTTCTTGGGAGGTCAAGACAAAAAATCACAGGTTGGAGGCCAGCCTTGGCAACTTAGCAAGACCCTGTTTCAAAATAAAATAGGGACAGGGGTCTAGCTCATTGGTGGAGTACACCTAGGTTCAATTCATAGTACCACAAAAAAAAATCTTCAGCATAAGACCTGAGAAGAAGATTAAAGGTGTTGGATAGGGACTTTCTTATGGCTTGAAGCCACAAATAAGTTCATTAAATGCTAAAAAAAAATGCATCCCAACAAAAAAGTAGGAGGGCTTTTACGTAGTCCATGGCTACACCCACAGCATGCCAGCAAGTAAAATTCCTGTTTACCTGTTTATATCCTCATCAATCCTACCTCAACATGTTCCTAATCAAACTCTGATCATATCAAAAAACTATTTTATCACATGCTTCCTCCAAAATATATTACTTTATTCTTGAACCTATTTCTTAAGGAACCTGATTTTGGTTAAATTTAAGAACATACTATAGAAACAGGATGGCATCAAAGTCTTCAAATTCCTGTGATACTCAGTTCGGAAACCATTGGCTAAAGTAAGTCAGCAAATTGAGTTTTTGACAAATAAGGAAATCAGTTTTTATAGATATATTTAAGATTCATATCACTAAGCAGATGCCCTATCATATAAGCCAAAAGACCAGGGAGACCCAGCCACTGCCCCTACCTCCAAGAGAACCCCTGGCCTAAAAGTTTGTATCCAATTAGCATCAGATGGGATTAAAATAACCCAATAGGGAGAGAGGAAATCATTAAGGAAAGTATGCATGGCTGATATCCAGGGATACCCAGGGCATCCTTTTTAGAGACAGAAAAGAAAATGAGAAGATGGATTATTTCCCAAAGTGTCATCTCTCATTTTCTCTAATGCAAGAAGACCACACATAAGTGATGCATTTCTGCCACAGGCAACTCCCACAGTTATCTGCAACAGTATCCTTCCAAATGCCCCACACACACTGTAAAACACATACCTGGATCAAGAATGCTCGAATCCAACAAGCACTAAGCATTGTTAACGTGCCATGCACCATATAAAGGATGAATTCGCAATGTTAACTAGATTGTGGTTCTGCTCCTCACAATATTTAGGGTATAGTGAGGATAGACATATTAAACATACAATTATAATTAAGTTTATGACATTTCTATAATTCAGAAAGTACTGAATAGACTCAGAAATCCCAGTGAGTTCCCATATTTGTTCATAATATCTAAAAGCCCCTAACAAACTGCCCTCATTAATAACATTATACAGCTTTTCCTAAAATGCAAATCTGGAGCTGGGTATATAGCTCAATGATAGAGTTCATGCATGAGGCAATAGACTTCATCCTTAGCTCAACAGAAACACCACATTAACCCATACTAAGTACTCCCACAAGGCACTGTGTGTTAAACTCCATTCCAACTTTTTACATGGTACATTAAAAAAAACCTTCAAACAAAATTTATTGTGTATAATTTGAGGTATACAACATGATGTTATGGGATATATGCAGAGAAAAAACAGTGAAAATGTTCCTATAGTGAACCAAATTGGCATATTCATCATTTCACATGATTATCCAATTGTCTTGTTATTTGTTTTTGTGGCAAGAACAGATTAAAAATCTCACTTAGCACAAATCCCATATATAGTACAAGTTTATTACTTATAGTACTCATGATGTACATTAGATCTCTATTTACTTCTTTTGGTAGTGTTGAGGATTCAATCCAGGAGCATTCTTTGAACTACACCCCCAGCCCATTTTTACTTCTTGTTTTGAAACAAGGTATTGCTAAATTGCTGAGTCTAGCCTTGGACCTGCAATCCTCCTGTCTCAGCCTCCCAGTTACTGGGATTATAGGTATGTGTCACCATGCCCAGTTTACATTAGATGTTTATGTGTGTTCATCCTACATGTCTGCTTTTTATTTTATTTTTTGCAGTACTGTGGATGGAACCCAGGAGCATTCTACCTCCAAGCAATGCCCTCAGCGCTACTTTTTATTATTTTTTATTTTGAAACAGAGTCTCACTGCTTTGCAAAAGGGCCTCACTAAGTAGATGAGGCTCTCTGCAAACCGTGATCCTCCAGTCTCAGCCTCCCGAATGCTAGAAATGTCTGCTTTTTATACTATGACCTTCATTCCCCCATTTCTTCTCCTCCTCACCCATCCCAGTAACCACTGTTTTGTTCTGTATCTCTGAATACCTGAACTTTTTAGAGGAATGTTCTTTTAGATAAGTGCATCAGTGAAGGCCTCTTTCAAAGAGACATATGACAAATCTAAATAAAGAAATGCAAATAGCTGGAGGTGAAGTGGTCCAGGCCAAAGAATCAGTACATTATGATACCCTTGTGTTTGCAACAATAATATGGAGATCAGTGAGTCTAGAGAATCAGTAGCTGGGGGAAACTGGCAGGCAGTGATATAAAAATAGTATGCACAGGCTAGATTAGATGGGACCTTATAAGACAAGGATTTCATTTCATTCTGAGGGAATGAAGACATTTTAACTGCCTTGCTATCTATCTCCATGCCTTGTTAGTATATTCCTTGAGAAATAGTCAATATTTACAATTTCTTTTGTATTGTTTACTCTTAAAGTAAATTAAATCAGACCCTAACAAGTATAAAATCATCTCCTAATTCAGTGTCAGTTTGAAATGTTCATCCCTTTAGACTCTTGTAAGCTCTCAATGCCTTTGACCTTTATTTACAAATTCTCTTCATTTTGTCACATGATAAAACATTACTTTGACATCCAGGAGCATGATAATGTAGTGGCATGTTTTGTTACCAAGAAAGCATTTGCAAGTCATATTTTCTTTTTTGCTTCCAAAAAGTAATGTTCAATTTTATCTTTCTCCTCTTCTTTTCTGCCTCTCTCCAGGTCTTCCTCTCTTCTTTCTTTTTGTCCCCTAGAATGTGTACTTCATTGAATATGTACAGTATTAGTAGGAAAACATGTAAAAGATGTATTTTCCCTTGTCATTTAATTATGGCATTATTCCTGTTCTATTATCAAAGAAATAGTAATTTTATATTTGATGTTAATTACCCATGAACACTATTCAGATTAAAACGTTGTTAATATTCACAAATTTAGTACTAGTCCTAGAAAATCTAATCAAGTTTAAATGTGATATATATGGTGACAAGGAACTTTTTATTAATTTTTGCATTTTACTTCATCTGATAAATACAAGAACTTAAGTAATATCTTTCCTTCAGGATGATTTACTGGAACCAGTAACAATAGTCTTTCCAGTTCCTTTTTATATAAAATCAAAGAGAAATAAACAAAATAATATTTTTTAAACAGAAATTCTCTTCATCTATTTTAACTCAGTTCCAACAAATGTTAGTCCTGTGGCCCTGGAAAAATTGATTAATGTCCCTGTTCTTCAGTTTCCTTATCTGATTATGAGGGCTAAGTCCAAACTCTACAGGGAAGGCTGGCAGGGTGGAGGTCAAAGTACAAGTTGCTATAGTCATGAGTCTGGAGTCAATGGGCAGAGAGAAGTCCTTCTTCTCTATCCCAGTCTTATTTAGCTTTTTTCTTTTAAAAGTGCCCATTAAAATTTATTATTTTTTGCGGGTTTGGGGATGGAACCCAGTGGCATTCGACCTCTGAGCTACAGCCCCTGCCATATTTTTTATTCTTTATTTTAAAACCGAGTCTCACTGAGTTGCAGAGGGCCTCACTAAGTTAAACATATCATTGTAAAATGTCCACCTTACTATGGAATTCTCCTCTGCTATAGTTTGGATCTTAAATGTTCCCCCAAAGGCCAATGTATTGGAGGATTGGTCCCGGGGAGCACAATTGGGAACTAGTAAAATCTTTACAACTTGGGGCTTAGTGAGAAGTCCTCAGATCATTGGAGTAGTGCCCTTGAAGAGAATAGTGGGACCCTGCTCTCTTTTTTTCTCTCTTTCTTTTTGTTGCCTGGCCATGAAATGGGCACCTTTGCTTTGCCACAAGTCACACCAGGATGTATTGTCCCCAAACCAGAGGACTAAAAACAATGAGTCTGCATGATCATAGACTAGAACATCCTAACTATAAACAGAAGCAAATATTTTCTCTTATTAAGTTGATTATCTTGTGCATTTGTTATAGTGATGGAAAGCCAACACATTCTCCTTAAAGCCCCTCAGTGGTTCCCCTTCACTTGAAAGATAAAGCTCAAATTTTAAAACAAGGACTGTAGGGCCATCCATGAGGCAGTCTTTTCTTGCCATTCTAGTAAAATTCCTTATCATTCTCTGCCTTACATTTTTGCTCTGGCCATTAAAATTGCTTTTAGTTTTCTATTTGCACCTTGTAATTTCCCATCTCCATCTTTGCAGGTAATCTCCTTCTACAAATGCTTTAGCTATGCACATCTCTTTCATTTGCTTAATTCCTATATATTCTTTTTTGTGCACAGTACTGGAGATTAAACAGATGTTTTCTACCTCTGAACTACACCTCCAGCCATTTTTTTTTTATTTTCTATTTTGAAACAAGTTCTCGCTAAGATGTTGAGGGTCTTTTTAAATTGTTGAGGTTGACTTCAAACTGCTATTCTCCTGTTTTAGCCTCTCAAGTGTTGGGATTACAGGTGCGCACCACCATGCTAAGTCTTATATATTCTTTTTTTTTTTTTTTTGGTGGTACTGGGGTTCCTGGAAGCCCTTCTACCTCGGAGCTACACTCCCAGACCTATTTTTACATTTTCATTTTGGAAACAGGGTCTCCTAAACCAGCGCGCGTCTGGCTTCGAACCTGCGCGATCCTCCTGTCTCCGCCTCCCAAGCGCGGGGATTACAAGCGTGCGCCACCACGCCCGGCAAGTCTTATATATTCTTTAACACACATATATAACTTCCCAGATATAACTCAGATATAACTTCCCAGAAATTAATCTGCTACCTTATCCTCAAAGGCTGAGTTAAGGCCGGGCGTGGTGGGGCACGCTTGTAATCCCCGCGCTTGGGAGGCAGAGACAGGAGGATCGCGCAGGTTCGAAGCCAGACGCCGCGCGCTCGCTTCGCTTAGGAGACCCTGTTTCCAAATAAAAATGTAAAAATAGGTCTGGGAGTGTAGCCCAGAGGTAGAAGGGCTTCCAGGAACCCCAGTACCACAAAAAAAAGGCTGAGTTAATAATCTGTCCTGTATCTTTCCATAATACAAAATGAAAGTTTCTTCCACAATTCCTAGTTCATTGTATTATAACTATATGTTGTTCCAATACATCCATTTGATTGGTAGCTCTCTAAAGCGACAGACATTGTCTTATAACATAGTATATTACCAAGGTCTAATAATATGTACTATACAAAACGTGCTTGCTGATTCAATTAACAAAGTGTATCCCATTATTTGATAGAGAAAGTAATTCTCCTCCCCCAATCCAACAATGAAGAGGTGCCTTGAGGAAAAAAACAATATACTACAAATCCAGTCATAAACATATTTTGAGAAGTTTGTCAAATCTGGCTAAGACTGCTTAACACTGTATCTCTTCCATACCCAAATACTCTAATTGCCTAAAGGAACCAACTATTGTTGTCCGAATAGTTGTCCGAACCAACTATTCTAGTCTAATAAAAAAAAATTGTATTCTACCTCTTATTGTGATTATCTGTATATATGTCAGTCCCTCCAAGTCTGAGAACTTCTTTGTGCGTGGAGCAGGGGTAGAACCAAGGAACATTCTACCTTTGAGTTACATACACTCCCAGACCTATTTTATTGTTTAGTTTGAAACAGGTCTCACTAAGTTGCTGAAGGCCTCACTAAGTTGCAGAGGCTGTCCTTGAACCTATAATCCTCTGGTGTCAGTCTCTCAAGTACTGGGATTACAGGCATGTACCACCATGCCCAACTCTAGAAATACTTTTACACTCCCTCTTTTTTCATCTGATAAAATTTATACTTTTCCTTTAGGTTGAACTCAAATGTCAACTCTTTCTGACTCAGCACAAACAGAAGGAATTACTTCCTTCTCTGGACTAGCAGAGTTCATTATACATACAGGTCTTGTAGCATCTCTCTTAATATAGTGCAGTTAAATTTAAGAACATTCACCAACTACTTGGGAACTTTCAAAAGCAGCAATTCTGATTATTTACATTAGTATCTCCACATACCATACCTAACACGAAGAGTAGTCGTTTGTCAAATAAGGTAAAATAGTAAGAATAGAATAGAGGCAAGAGGACAGACACCAAATCAAGAGGAGCTTCTGAATAAAAGTAGTGTGAGGGAGGAGAGAAGTAGAGAGGAAATCAAGGATGATTCAGGGAATGAAACCTGAATTACTAGAATAATTGAGTCATTTGAACATGAATATCAGAAATAAAGAAATGCTGGCTAGGCACAGGTTTGTGCGGGTGTGGTAATTAGGAGTTCACACTTGGCTTTGGACATGCTGAATTTAAAGTCCCAAGGAATATCCAGTCAGTATTTAAAATTTGGACCTAAATTTAAAGTGCAAAAGATGTGAGTTTAGCAATCTTCTGTGGTTGAACTACTGGGACTAAATGACAAGAAAAATATTACTATCACCAGTTTGGTGTTAATACAGAAAAAATAAAATAAGAAAAAAAGAAGCAAGTGCTAAATATTGTAAAAGAAGAGAAAATGTACTTGCTGATGGTATGATAATCTAATTGTAAAAGTGAAAAGAATAAAATAGCCAGGTGTGGTGGCGCACGCTTGTAATCCCAGCGCTTGGGAAGCTGAGACAGGAGGATCGCACAGGTTCGAAGCCAGCCTCAGTTACTTAGTGAGGCTCTCAGCAACTTAGTGAGACTCTGTATCAAAATAAAATATAAAATAGGTCTGTGAGTATAGCCCAGAGGTAGAAAAGCCCCTGGGTTCCACCCCCAGTACCACCAAAAAAATAAATAAATAAAAGAATAAAATAAAAACTATTAAAATCATAGGAGTCAAGATAAAAGTTGAATTTAGTATCCTAATAATATTTAATTATTACAATAGAAATGTAAAGAATATCTTTAAACTAGAAATGCATACCAAATTCCATGATAGAGTAACATAACACTTGAATTAAATAAAATATTTTTCCAATATAAATGGATAAATCTAACACAAGTTCTTGTCAAAAACCTAAAGAATTTTTTTAGAAGTATAAAAAGTTAGCCGAAGCCAGGCGTGGTGTCACACGCTTATAATCCCCGCACTTGGGAGGCAGATACAGGAGGATCGCGCAGGTTAGAAGCCAGTTGCGCTGGCTTAAGAGACCCTGTTTCCAAAAATAAAAAGTATAAAATAGGTCTGGGAGTGTAGCCCAGAGGTCGAAGGGCTTCCAGGAACCCCAGTACCACCAAAAAAACAAACAAAAAAAGAAAAGAAATATAAAAAGTTAATTCTAAAGTTCATCTGTAAATGTTCATTTTAGAAATTTTTGAATATGAAAAATATTAGCTCTATCAGAGAGTAAAACATACATAAAGCAGTAACAAAGAAAACAGTTCAGTAATATATTTGTATCTCAGTTTCTAGTATATAATAACAATTGAGTTTGAATTCAGAGAGGAAGAAAATGATTATTACAGCTGTGTGTGGTGGCACACACCTATAATCTCAGTACTTGGGAGGCCGAGACAGGTTCAAGGCCAGTTCCAGCAATTTAGTAAGACCCTTAGCAACTTAGCAAGATATTGTTTTCAAAATAAAATAAATAAAAAGAGGTGAGGGTGTAGCACACAGTGTAGCATGCCCCTGGATTCAGTATCCGCTATCAAAAAATAATTTTTAAATTAATTAATTAGCCAGGTGTGGTGGTGCATGCTTGTAATCCCATTACTTGGGAGGCTAAGACAGGAGGATGGCAGATTCATGGTCGTTTCAGCTACTTAGTGAGGTCCTCTGCAACTTAGTGAGACCCTGTTTCAAAATAAATAATGAAGTAGGGCTGGAGGTATAGTTCAGAGATAAATATCCCTGGGTTCATTCTCCAGTACTATAAAAAGGTTAAAAATTAATTATTTAAAATATTTTATATAACCTTTGACTGAAAAGCCTTCCTTAGCAACATTAAATTACGTGAGATTAGTCACAAAAGTGAAGAGTAGTATTTTTTTTTTTTTTTGGTGGTACTGGGTTTCCTGGAAGCCCTTCTACCTCCGGGCTACACTCCCAGACCTATTTTTACATTTTTTTATTTGGAAACAGGGTCTCCTAAGCCAGCGCGCGCGGCTGGGGAGAGTAGTATTTTTTCTCTCATATATGGAAGGTAGGGAGTAACTTGGATATACTGGGGACTTTAGATAACTCCAGTGAAGCAAAAGAGGTGGTCTTGGGGAGGAGGAAGGAAAGGGAGTGTTAATGAAGGAATCACTTCCACTGACATTTCTACATATGTAAGAATACCAAGGCCAATCTCAATATCTTACATGAGGAAAGGGAGAGTGGGGAGGGAGCCAGGGGAAAGCCTATCAAGTGCTATGTGCATGTACGTCACTATCACTGTGAACTACATGATGATGTGAGACTATAATACACCAATAAAAGTATAACAATGATAGATTTAATGATAAACATTTAAAACATCTGTACAAAAGGTAATTTTTAAACATTTTTTATTGGTGCATTATAGTCATGTATCTTAATGGGATAAAAGACTTGTATAGACATGTATGCACACATCACCCAATTATCCCCTACCCACTCCCCACCCCATTCCCTCCCCTCGTTCCTTCCCATGCTTGGCTTAGTGATTGACTTTGATATGGTTGTTTAAGTACATCATGTGCTTTAGAGAGGTTCCTCTTACTCCCTCCCATCCCCTCAGAAAGCTAGGGAGAAATGGGTAACAGGAGGAACTCTAGATGAAGAAGGAGATCCTATAGAGAAGCAAATAAGGTAAATAATTTAAAAGACAAAAGATAAACTAAGACAAAAAGGAGGAAGGAAATGTATCTACTATGTAAGAAAAGGATTAATACATTAAATACACAAATAGCCCTATAAATCAGTGGGAAGAAACAAATAGCCCATCATAAAAATCAGTAAAGAATATCAACATATAATTTACAGAAAAATATAACCAGTTAACATGTAAAAATTTAATCCCACTAATATTTAGGAAATAAATTAGCCAATAAGAGAATGCTATTTTTCACCTATTTGTTGGCAAAGATTTAAAAAATTGATGAAATCCAGATTTGGAGAGAGTTCAGAAAAAAGACTTACATTGCCTGCGCAATCCTCCTGTCTCAGCCTCCCAAATGCTGGGATTACAATCGTGTGCCACCATGCATGGCTTAGAAAAAAAAATTATAATGAAATAGGATCTTCTTAAATTACCAAGACTGGCCTCAAACCTGTGATCCTCCTGTCTCAGCCTCTCAAGTACTGAAAATAACCACCACACAGCCTACACACAGCTTTTAAATGAATTTTCAATTATGAAATTTTCCTACTAGAATGCTAGGTGCAGAAAGTAAAATTAAATGCCTATGAACAGACTGATTAAATATGTTGCAAAACAGTCACAAAGTAAATTTATTCTTTAAAAAGAAGATGGATTGACATGAATCTAGTTTATTATTACATTTTTAATCAACAGGCAAATCAATCTGATAGTATGGTTTTGTTTGTGAAAAACTGTGTGTATATAAAAATATTTTGAAAGAAACTCCCTAAATTGTTTATTATGGTTACCTCTTTGATGGGAATGTGACTGGAGAAAGAGTAACAATCATAGCATTTAATTCTATATTATTTGAATCTTCATCAGTATATATCCAAAATGTGTCATTTTAATACAAAAAATGTTAATGATTGTATAGTCAGTGGGAGATTCTTGCAAAATATATTTGATAATTTCCAATTTAGTATAAGTTTAATTGGGACCTCTTTTATGAGTAATACAGATTACTTTTGCCAAAGCAGCCTATGGATAATAGAGGATACAATCACAAAATTATATATCTGAATCCTCTTTCATCTGCTCTGCAGAAGATATAAACAACTCTTTTTAAGTTTCTCTTGGATATTTATGGAAATAAGTGCTCAGAAACTATTACACATGTGCTCTGGAAATGAATCTACTTTGCTACCATGTGGTGTCTGTCTCCAGTAATGACATCTCCTGTCCTGTCATCACCAAAAGTAGATAGTATGTCAACAATGCCCATGAAGGCTGCATGTGTTAATATCTGAGCTGAACGCACTGATGTGTGCATGTATGAATGTATCACTTTGAATTTCACCATGTTTTACAATTACAATGCAGGAATAAAAGTATAAAAGAGAAATGTAGTATGTACTTGTCACTAGAGGGCTGTCAGGTAAGATAAAAAAAAGGAAGAAAGGATGTCTTCAAATTTTCAGGGAATCGATCTACTCCCATAGTTCCTATCACTTTAATGAATGCAAATATAAACTTTCTATCTCCATTCCTGTCTACTTTTCAAATCTCCAACCCTGTATATTCAAGTACATTCTACCAATTTCTTCCTGATTGCTCATTCCCTCACTTTTTTTTCAGCACTGGGGATTGAACCCAGGGGCATTCTACCTTGAGCTACACCCCAGCCCTATTTTTTTAATTTATTTTTTTATTGGTGCACTGTATTCATACATCGTTATGGGATTAAAAAAAAAAAACTATTGTAGACATACATGCACACATCGCCCAATTAGCCCTTACCTGATCCCCACACTGTTCCCTCCCCATCCCTCCTTTCCATGCTTGGCTTAGTGGTTGACATCTAGTAATATAGCAATTTATCCAAAATTAACAAGGATAATCTCACAGAACTGTTTCATTTATCTGAAGCCAAGCTTTTGATGACTTAAAGATAACCTTTTGATATTTCTTTTTGCTTTCTTTCTTACCAAAGAATATATTTTTTCTTTTTTTGGTGAAACTATCATACATTTTATTTATTTTTCAGAAAAAAATCTATCCTAGTGTGGAATATGGACTCTAGATACCCAAAATGATCTCAAAAAAGAACAAAGCTAGAAGAGGTATATTTTCTGATTTCAAACCATATAAAGCTACAATAATTGAAACAGTGTAGTACTGTTATAAAAGCAGATATATAAACCATTGGAGCTAAATAAAAGCCCAGAGATAAATTCTTCCATATATTGTCAACTTATTTTTGACATGGTTTCCACGAACATTTGGTGGAGGAAATAATAATCTTTTAACTAAATATTGTTGAAAAATAATAATTACATGAAAAAGAATAAAATTGGACCCTTACCTAACACCATATACAAATATTAACTCAAAATAGATAAATCTTAAGATTATAAACTTTTAGAAGAAAATCTGGGTCATAAAACCTCACAACATTGAAATTGGCAGTGATTTCTTGGATATGATTTCAATGGCACAGGCAACAAAAGGGTAAACAAACTCCCTAAAAAATAAAAAAATATTGTATATACAAAAACAATGTAAACAGAGTTAAAAGTTACTGATAGAATGGGATAAAATATTTCCAAATGCTATATCTGAAGGTATATTAATATTCCAACTAGATATCCTAAAAATTAACAACAATAAAGGCAAACAATACAATTTAGAGATAGGTAAAAGACTAACATAAATAATGAATCTCCACAGATAACCAATCTTAGTTGTCTGTTGGGTGGAAAATCTTGTTTCTCTGGTTCTGGTGTGTGTTACCTATTTCTTCTTTGTAGTTAATCTCTTTGAGTATTTTCTCTAGCGCTGGTTTTGAAGACATAAATTCCTTCAGTTTCTGTTTGTCATGGAAGCTTCTTATTTCCCCATCTAATTTGATAGAAAGTTTTGCTGGGTAGGAAATTTTTGGCTGGAAGTTGTTTTCTTTCAGAATTTGGAATATGTTACTCCAAGCCCTTCTGACTCTCATGACTTGGTTTGGGAAGTCTGGAGTGATTCTAATTGGTATGCCTCTGAATATCACTTGGCCCTTTGTTTTTGTTGCCTTTAAGATTCTCTGCTTGGCTTCCACATTGTTCATTTTGACAATTTTGTGGCATGGGGATCCTCTTCTCCGGTCCTGTCTAAGGGGAGTTCTATAAGTTTCCTGGACTTGTGTATCGACCTCTTGCTCTATGTTTGGAAAATTTTCTGCTATCACTTCCTTGAAGAGATTGCTGATCCCTTTGGTTTCACCAAATTCTTTCCCCTCCTCTATTCCAATTATTCTTAGGTTAGCTCTCTTAAAATGGGCCCATATTTCTTCAATGTGAGATTCCTGCTGTTGGATTTTTTTTTCTAAATTAGAAACTATGCATTCATTTTTGGAGTGATCATCTTCTAAGAGCGAGATTCTATTTTTCATGTGGTCTAATCGGTTGTTTGTACTTTGAATTGAGGCCTTTACCTCATTAATTGCAACCCTTATCTTGGCTCTCTCTGAATTCTTTTTGAAATACCTCTATTATTTCTACAGTTATTTTTCTGATTTAATCTTCTAGAAATCTCTGAATGTCTATTTTATCAGGTTCTGATGTTGTGGGGCTGTGGGCATTCATTGCTCCAGCATTATTCCTCTTTCCCAGGATTTCGGAAGTTTGTGCCTTCTCTGGGTTCTTCCCTTGGGTCACTAAGACTTCACTTAAGGTACTCTAGATCTCGAGTCTGTGGTATCTCAGTCCCCACTACTCCTTTACTAGGTTGTATCGCAGAATCTCTGACCCAGGGAGTCAATCGAGGCTGCTTTAGACCATGGGGGGTGCCAGGTTGGGCGTTCTCCTATGGTGCGATATCGCTGCCACTGCCACTCCCCCACTGGGTCAAGTCCCTGGGAGTGCTGTACTGGGATTTCTTCTCTAGGGGCTGCAATTTGACTCACTGTTGTTGAGTGCACCGATGGAGCTGTAGTGGAGTCGGTGAATTCGCTGCTGCTGCCGCTGGTGGCAATATGGCGCCGCTGCCACGCCCTCAGCCGTGAGGCTGAAGGATTTCTTCTTTGGTTTTGCGCTTTGCTCTGAGTCCCTGCAGGGTGCGCTGAGCCCAGCCACTGGGAGCTTTAGATGCTCCCTGCACCGAAAAATCTGCCGAATCCCGCCCGGCTGTTCAGCAGCGGCTCACCTCAGCTCACTGTCCACCGCTTCTTTCTGGAGCCTGGTGAGCTGTTGAGTGCGTTCGTCTGGAGCTGTCCGGTGAATTTGCCGATGTTGCCGGCAGTAATGCGCTACTGCCGCGTCCTCGGGAGTGAGGCCGGCGTATGTCCTCTGTGGCTCCGAGCTCCGTTCTGAGTCCCCATCTTCTTTGGGGCCTTGTGCTGCAAGGAAAGATGGCGTTCGCCACTCCGCACTGCGGATCCAGCAGCAGCACTGCGATCTGGTTTCTTTCTGTGTCTCGTTTTTCCAGCCCTCTTTTTCTCTGTCCCTTGTAATTACATTTTTTTTGTTTCTCTGCTGATGGTGTTTTCTGACTATGAAAGGCATTGATTTTGTAGTAATAGCCCTATTTTTTTTATTCTTTATTTTGAAACAGGGTCTCACTAAGTTGTAGAGGGCCTCATTAAGTAGCTGAGGCTGGCTACGAACCTGCAATCCTTTCTCAGCCTCCCAAGTAATGGGATTACAAGCATGTGCCACTACACCCAGCTCTATTCCCTCATAATTAAACACTAAAATCAAACACATGAAAGGGATCTGAAAAAGGAAGAGGAGAAGGAAAGGGGAAGTGTGGGAACTAAAACAAACCAAATAATGTTACATGTATATATTAATGTGTCATTATGAATCTCACTATCACATACAATTACATTATAGCAATAAATTGTTTTAATTTTTTGTTGTACTCGGGATGGAATCCAGGGCATTCTACCTCTGAGATACACCCGCAGCCCTATTTTTTATTCTTCATTTTGAAACAGGGTCTCACTGAGTTGCAATAAGCCTCACTAAGTAACTGAGGCTGGCTGTGAACCATGATTCTGTCTCAGCCTCCCAAAGGCTGGGATTACAAGTGTGCACCCCCATGCCTAGCAATTGTTTTAATTTTAAAAATAGTATTAAAATAAAATCAAATACATGCCTCCCCAAAGTTGGACTTCCCTTTTTGAGCTATGATTCAGTCCATGTTTTATTCTCCCAGTCACCCAAATAAGAAACTTCAGACTTATGCCTTTTTTCCCCATGAGCCCCCTCCTTCCCTGCTATGAGCTTAGTTTACTGTTCAAATATGTCTCTGCCGGGTGTGGTGGCGCACGCTTGTAATCCCCAAGCTTGGGAGGCAGAGACAAGAGGATTGTTCAGGTTCAAAGCCAGCCTTGCTGGCTTCAGAGACCATTTCCAAATAAAAATATATAATAGGTCTGGGAGTACAGCCCAGAGGTAGAAGGCCCTGGGTTCTACCCCCGGTACCACAAAAAAAAAAAAAAAAAAATATATATATATATATATATATATATATATATATATATGTTATAATCTCACATTTGTTTGTTCCCTGTATCACCATAACCATGGAATAAATTGAGACCTACAAGGCTTCTTGCTTGGATAATGCTAAGGACCTCCTAACATTTCTTTCTGACCCAGTTTGGGGTTGTCCACTTCTTCCTCAACATGCCGCTAGAATAAGTTTTTAACCTGATCATGATCGTGGCAGGCCTGTGCTTAAAACCCTTCAGTGGTTCCATAAAAAAAAAAAAAACATAAAGAAAAAAAAATGTCTCTATTCAGAATCCTTTATGATCTGGCTACTGCTTACTTCTCTAAACACATTTTACTTCTCTTGCATATCAAGATCTAATATTTCCAAACTTGCAGTTCCCCCATGTGTGCCTTTGCAAATGCTATTTTATTTGCCTATATTGCCCTTCCCTCCCTAATTCTCTCTCACATCTCTCTCTTTGTGGTACTGGGCATTGAAACCAGGGGCATTCTACCTCAGAGCTATGCTACAAGTCCTATTTTATTTTATATTTTTATTTTGAAACAGTGTCTCACTGAGTTGCTGAGGGCCTCACTGCATTGCCGAGGTCCTTTGATCCTCCTGTCTCAACCTCCCAAGTATTGGAGTTACAAAAATGCGCCGCCATACCCAGCTCCTTCTCTTCTTAATCTAGTAAAGTATTCAGCATTCAAGATTCAGCCAAGGAGTTTCATTCCCTTTCTAGGTACACTCTGATGCCACCTGGACATCAGGACCTTCAAAAGCTATCCAAATGACTCTGATGTGTATTCCAGGTTAAGAACCACTGTTCTCATATGTAGTGAATATATGACATGCAGTATTTTAACCAGTTTTCAGTATATCTGAAACTACGGGATAAAGAAACAATGTCTTATTTATTTTTTTTAATTCTAGTAACTGTTGAAAACAAATAATGAATGAATCTGAATTGCCTGACTGATAGAGACCAACTATTATTAATGATAGCACAAAAGATCAAGGTTGTCCTCACTGATATCAACCTAAACCTGCTCAACAATATACCCATAATGATTATAACTTCCTTTAATTATTATAAAACCACTATAGGTAAATTACTAAATTTCTGCAGAAGTTAGTCACATTTTAGCTAGTTGTATTTCCTGGGGATAATTTTACTGTTGGAAGGCAGCAACATTCCAGGGCCTGGTAATGGACTCAGAGTGCAATGAAGCCATATAAGATTCTCTTTTATAGATAGAACTTGATCCTTGGACTAAGGACAATTTATCCCCAGAGCAGCTTCCCTACATGACTTCATTACACTATCACATTCCTATCAACAGCTGCTTAGCTAAAAAGTCCTGAAGAGAGATCAGCCAACCCAGCCCAAAAAACTTGAAGATATTTCTAGAAACGCAGGAGAGACATTTATGAGACCATGGAAATAGAGAACATCTGTTGCTGTCATTCCACAACAAAGAAGACACCAGAAAACTTGAGCCTTATCCTAGGTAAGAATGTCTAACCATAGTTTGGACAACTCTGGACATGTGAAACATAGGAACACGTGAAAACCTAACCTGAGTTGGGCCTGGGACATATATTCTTCTAACCTGCACCCTAATTTGGGAGGTGTGTCCTGTTAAAGGGCCTTTTAAACTCTTTTCACCTCATTAACATATACATACTTATGATATTCATGGGCTGATACCACTCTTCCTTTCCAAAATAACAAGGTCTTGAATATTTAATAGTCATGAACTGACAGCAAGAAAAGAGCCCAGGTGCATGTGTAGTCAGATCAAAAAAGACAGGGTTTAAAAGAAACTGGAGTCATGTATGGTAGCACATGCCTATAGTCCCACTACCTAAGAAGCTGAAACAGGAGGCTTGTAGGTTCAAGGCCAGTGTGCGGTAACTTAGTGAGACTCTGTTGCAAAAAAAAAAAAAGCCTGGAATGAAGCTCAGAGGTAGAATGCCTCTGGGTTTAATCCCCAAAACCACACTCAAAAATGTAAACCGGAATACATATCAACAAACGCTTATGCAGAAACATAGTCAAAGCTATAAACACCAAACAGGTAGATGTTGTCTCAGCCCTAGTTCTAAGGAGAACTGTTTTGAAAAAATAAATGGCAAATATGCTGGGCGTGGTGGAACATGCTGCAATCCTAGGACTTGGAAGCTAAGCCAGGAGGATTGCAGGTTCATGGCCAACCTCAAAAACTTAGCAAGACCCTCGGTAACTTAGTGAGACCCTGTTGCAAAATAAAAAGTAGAAGCTAGGCATGGTGACACACATCTGTAATCTTAGTACTTGGGAGGTTGAGACAGGAGTACTACAGGTTTAAGGCTAACCTCAGTATCTTAATGAGGCACTCAGCAACTTAGTGAGATCCTGTATCAAAAAATAAAATAAAGTAAAGCAAAATAGGGCTGGGGTATAGCTCAGAGTTGAATGTCCATGAGTTCAAACCTCAGTGTCACAAAAAATGAGCATAATGTTTTTTTTTTTTAATGGAGGTCCTATGGACCTAGCCACTCTGGCTGGTTTCTCGTTTTTTTCCTCTACCAAGCAGCTCCCTTAATCCACTCCAGTACACAACAATCTGAAGGCACTGAGAAGAAAATTTGGGGAAAAGTTACTTATTTTGCAATTGTAGCAAGCATGGTTGAACTCTGCACAGGTGAAACTACTAAGCAGGTTATTTTCACTCCCTTAAAACAGAGGCATGCAAATAGTCCCTAGAGCCCCAACTTGTCCTGAATTTCACATTTATCTTCCTAACTTCTAACTTCCAGTCACAGATCATAGCATAGGCTTTAACTTCCTTTTTGGTCTCTCAAGGGGCAAAGTTCTTTGTTATCTGGTCTTCAGCACACACAGTTTTTGGCTTTGGATTGAAACCGCAGTAGCTTCCTGTCTACCGCTCACCACCCACTTGGCTAGTTTCCCTCTGGCTGCTCCTAGGATGTCCTGTTCTCCCTATCTCCTCCTCCCTGCTTGCAATAGAGGCCCTACTCCCACACTCTTCCTGGTCCTTAGCTCCAGAATTATAACATCCAGCATAGGCTGCAGTTTCTCTCTATGGCCTCTCCAGACTCTCTCCCTGGCTCCTACACTTTGCAACCAACATCACATATTCTATACCTGTCTCTCATGAGCTTCTTCCAATTCCTGGCACTGGTCATCCTATATGTTTTCTGTTTTTCATTCATATTCTCCCTCCCTCTCTTTTAACCCCTTTCCCTCCCCTCTCTCCTCTCTCCTCTCTCCACATTCAATTTTGGATTTGTTTTTTACAAGTATATCCTTCTATATCTCCCACCTGTCATGTCAGACTGCATTTCCATAGCTCCTTTCAGTTAATCCTTTCTCCTTACTCCAGAAATAGCACTAAGCATCTTCAAAAGCATTCTTACCACAAGTAATTACCATCAAGCATGTATGGATATGTAAAATTCTTGTTTTTGTCTTTGTTTCTTGGTTGGTTAGTACTGGGAATTGAACCCAGAAGCATTCTACCTCTGAGCCACACCCCAGTCCTATTTATTTATTTATTTATTTATTTATTTATTTATTTATTGGTGGTACTGGGGTTCCTGGAAACCCTTCTACCTCTGGGCTACACTCCCAGACCTATTTTTATATTTTTATTTGGAAACAGGGTCTCTTAAGGCAGCAAGGTTGGCTTCAAACCTGCGCTATCCTCCTGTCTCTGCCTCCCAAGCATGGGGATTACAAGCGTGTGCCCACCACACCCAGCTTAATTTTTTTAATTTTGGAAGAGGGTCTTGCTAAGTATCTGAGGGTCTTGCTGAGTTACTGAGGGTCTTGCTAAGTAGCTGAGGGTCTTGCTGAGTTACTGAGGCTGGCTTCGAACCTGCAATTCTCCTATCTCAGCTTCTCAAATACTGAGATTATAGGTATAAGATTCTTATATCTATATATCTTAATATTCCCACTTTAGACTTCCCTTCCCTGATTGTAGTCACTTGGAGGAGTGAAGACATTTCTCTATAAATGTCTCTAAGTGTTTATGGCTGGTGTCCTAAATCTGTTGGTAAAAAGGCAAATCCTTATGAATAAAATTTAGCATGAAATTGGGCATCATTGCTTATTCCTGTAATCCCAGCTACTCAGGAGGCTGAGACAGGAGGATTGCTTGAGCCCAAAAGTTCAAGGCCAGCCTGGGCAACACAGAAAGACTCTATCTCTTAAATAAAGCTACCCAAAACAAACCTTGTTTAAAGTGCCTAGAACCACCTGTAAAACAGTCACTTTGGGGATGCTTCTTAAAATGATTTGAGGATCTTTCTAAGATATCAAAATTCAGTCGAGCTGGAGTGAAATCCAGTAATCTGTATTTTAACAAGCTGTCCACGGCTGTATATAGCTTAAAAACCATCATAGAAAGAGATGTTGCTAATATAGCTTTGTTCACTTTAAACATCAAAACGTGTGTGTGTTTGTGCATATGTGTATGTATGTATGTATGTGATCTTGGGAATTGAACTCATAGATGTTCTACCTCTGAGCTACACTCCCAGTCCTATTTTTCTTTTTCTTTTGAAACAGTTTCATTAAGTTTATGAGAGTTTTGCTAAGTTGCTGAGGCTGGCTTCAAACCTACAATCCTCCTGTATCAATTTCTCAAATTCTGAAATTGCAGGTGTGTGTAACCATGACCAACTGACATTAGGATATTGACCATGGTCAACAGGCAACTCATAAGAGTATATGGTAAACTATGTAACTTGAGACTTTACAAAGACAACAAAAAATTGGTTGAGATTAACTGAAACTAAACTGCAATAATAAGAACTATATACTTAGGTACATGTGCACTCATGCGTGTACACACATGTACAAACTACTGGTGATTGACCCAACACACATATTTCACAAGTTCAAGGACAACCTTAGCAAGTAGTAAAACTCTCAACAACCCAGCAAGACCTTATTTCAAAACAAAATATAAAATTGGGCTGGGAGTGTAACTCAGAGGTAGAAAAGGTATGAGCTAAGGCTGTATTCTCGTTCAGGGCTTGGAGTCCTCTTCTAAGTTCATTCAAGCTACTGGCAGAATTCAATTCCCTGCAGTCATAAGACTAGGTCCCATTTATTGGCTGGCTATCATTCAGGGCCATTGTCACCCTGTGGAAACTGCCCACAATCCAAAAATCTTGGCTCCGTAGGCAATTCACAGCATAGATGTTTGCTTTTTTCTAGGCCAGCCAGTGCACATTTCTCTGACTTGCTATTTACCAGCCAGAAAAACTGATTTTAAAGAACTCAAGTGATAAGGTCAGATCCAGCTGTATAATCTCTATAATCTTAAAGTTAACTGTTTTGGCATTTTAATTACATCTACAAAATCTCTTTACAAAAGCATCTAGATTAGCGTTGTATCGAAGAACTGGGAGAAGATGAGTATGCGCCAAAAGCTAGGGACTAAGAAATTCACCTCCTACAGCCCCCAAATGAGATGTATCCATTTAGATAAAGCATACCATAAAAATGAAAAATATGAAAGAATTGCTTTTTTACTTGAAATGTTATTATTTCAGATATTTCACTTATTATCATGAGTCATTTATTACAAAGTAGTAAAACTACAGCAAAATCTAGGGAGAAAATGAAAAATTGAAATAATGAAATAAAACAGATATGTGACCTTAGGCATATCACAACTCTGAATGTTCCAGTTTCACACTTACAAAGTGAAGATGATAATATTATCTTTCTTAAACTGAAGTCCTATTTTATGTAGTGGGGATTGAATCCAGGAGCATTCTACCTCTGAGCTTTACTCCTAGCCCTGTTTTTATTTTTTATTTTTGAAAAGGGTCTCCCTAAATTGCTGAGGCTGGCCTTTAATCTGTGGCTTTCCTGTCTCAGCCTGCCAAGTACTGAGAATTACAGGCATATATAACCATACTCAGCCTTACCCTCAAGTTTTTAATAGTTCAAGCTCTGAATTTAAATTGATTTGGGCTCAAATCCCTAAACACTAACTGTGAAATTTTGGGTAAATTACTTAACTATTTCAACTTGTTTTCCTACCAATAAATGGTGATAATAATAGCATCTTTCTCACATAGTATATGGATTAAGTTGAATAATATATGCAAAGTATATAGTGCATATATTATATAGAACCTAGTAAGCAAGGATTTAATGATAGTGTTATTTTTCATTAAATGAGATAGCATAAAGCATGAGTTGCTATTTTAATGGAATATATTGCCTCTAGGCACACAAAGACATACAATTAAATAGGCACCCTCTATATATGTTGGACATGTTTAGTGTATACATATATTACTGCATATTTAACATACTGACTTAAATTTATAGTTAAAATTTTTATTTCATTCCTGAACACATTCATAAACATATCATTATGTATTCCCAATATAAAACATAAACATTGCTGATAATCATTGCTGTGGTTTGAAATTTGTCCCCCAAAGTTCACACATGGCAAATAATCTCTTGTGCAACAGATTTGGAGATGGGACCTAATAAGAGGTAATTAGGTTATGAGGACACTGCCATCAAGAATGGATTATTGTTATTATTGTGGGGTATGGTAGTTATTGGGAGAGTTGATTTGATATAAAAACAAGTTCAAGCTGGGAGTAGTGGTGTACTTCTGTAAAGTCAGTACTTGGAAAGCTAAGACAGGGGGATGACAGTTTCAAGGTCAGCTTCAGAAACTTAGTGAGACCTTCAGCAATCTAGCAAAACCCTATTTCAAAATAAAAAGTAAAAAGGGCTGGGAGTATAGCCCAGAGGAAGACTGTCCCTTGGTTCAATACTCACTAACAACAACAACAACAACAACAACAACAACAAAAAAGTAAGTTCAATCTCTTTTTGCTTCGATTTTGTATGCCTTTTTGCCTTCTATTAAGGGATGGTGCAACCCTTCTTAGATGTGGAACCCTCAATGTTTGTAGCCTCTAAAACTGTAAGAAACAAAAATCTCTATTCTTTACAAATTACCCAGTGTCAGTGTCAGGTACTCCATAATAGCAGCACAAAACATTATAATTGGCTGTGTGTGTGTGTGTGTGTGTGTGTGTGTGATTTACTGGCAGTTTAACCCATGGATGTTCTACACTGAACTATACACCAGTCCTATTTTTTTATTATTAAACAGGGTTTTACTAAGTTACCCTGTGCTGGCCTCAAACTTATGATCCTCCTGTCTCTCTAACTCCCAAGTACTGGAATTATAGGTGTGTACTAACTTGACAGGCTAAGAACAATATTTAAATAGATAAGGACCCCAGTATGGTGGCTCATGCCTGCAATTCTAGTACTTGGAAGGTACAGACAGGAGGATTGCAGGTTCAAGATTGCCTCAGAAACATATCAAGACCCTCAGCAACTTACCGGAGACTGTTTCAAAAAAAATTTAAAAAGTACTGGGGATGTATCTCAAAGGTAGAATGTTCCTGGGTTCAATCCCCAGTCTCAAAGAAATAAATGAATTAATAAATAATTAAATACTGGGTATTGAACCCAGGGACATTCGACCTCCGAGTTATACCCCAATTCCTATTTTTTATTCTTTATTTTGAAACAGGGTTTCTCTAAGTTGTGGAGGACCTCTCTATATAGCTGAGGCTGGCTGTGAACCAGCGATCCTCCTGTCTCAGCCTCCCAAGTACTGAGATTACAAGCTTGTGCCACCATACCTGGCAGAAATACAGATTTGGTCTGAAGAAATGTTAACATTTGAGGTTATCAAAAGATTGATTGGGTAAATATTAAGTTCCATATCCTTGAATGACCATTTATCAGGGAAGTTTGTAGAAGGAATTCATGCATCAGATATGAGCTTAGACTAGTGACCTTTAAAGTTCCTTTCCACCTCCAAATACCATCACACTAGGGATTAGATTTCAACATATGCATTTTGAGAGAACACAAATAGTCAACAGCACCATAAAATTCTAGTTGTTGCTATTAAGTGTGTTTATATATGTATTAGCCTATTGATTGATATTTCTAAATTATGTTTGCCATTAGATTCAGTTTCAACAATTAAAAAAATTTAAAATACATGTATACAGATGCCACATATGGAAGGTACAAAAGAGGTGGCACACACCTGTAATCCCAGTACTTGGGAAACTGAGACAAAAGGATCAAAAATTTAAAGCTCAGCAACTTTGTAAGACCTTGTTTCAAAATAAAAAATAAAATAGGGCTGAAAATATAACTTGGAGGTAGAATGCCCCATGGGTTCAACCCCAGTCTGTCTGTCTGTCTGTCTGTCTGTCTGTCTGTCTCTCTCTCTCTCTCTCTCTCTCTCTCTCTCTCTCTCTCTCTCTCTCTCACACACACACACACACACACACACACACACACACACACACACGGAATTGAACCCAGTGGCCTTCATACTTCTGAGCTATACCCACAGCCCTACATTATTTTTATTTTGAAACAGGAGCTCACTAAGTTACCACATGCTGGCCTTGAACCTGTGATCCTCCTGTCTCAGTCTCCCAAGTACTGGGGTTACAGTGTATGCTGACATACCTGGCTCCAGAGTGAGGTTTTTGATGCATAAAGTTCATATAAATTTACCTCTATATCAGGCCATATATACTGTGTATTTTTTAAGAAAAAATACACTTAGTTCATTTTATTAGGAGTTATCTTTAATATTATACCTTATTCCTAAAAACTCCACTGCAATCCATAATTTTACAGTTGCTTTAAAATTACCATCACTTATTTTCTTTACATGTCAGGTTTGCAGTGCAGAAAGTATGACATTTTACCAGTAGACTAGTTTCATTCCAAGATTTGTTTATGGGTATTTTTTCCAAGCTTAGATTCTTGGTGCTAATTAATGAACTCTTCCAGAGACTAAAAAAAGGGGGTCTTAACATTGTATGCAAGTCTATCTTATAAATGATAGCTTATGTATCTTCTTTTAATATTATCACCTGGTTTATAAATGAATACCTAGTCAGTGTAGAAAATCTAATCATTACAAAAAGGTACAAATAAGACACAAATCTCTCATACTTTTTTTTTTTTTTTTGCGGTACTGTGGATTGAGCCCAGGGGCATCTACCTCTGAGCTATACCCCTAGCCCGATTTTTTATTCTTCATTTTGAAATAGCGTCTCACTAAGGTACACAGGGCTTCACTAAGTAACTGAGGTAACTGCAAACCTGCGACCCTCCTGTCTCAGCCTCCCAAGTAATGGAATTATAAGGGTGCACCACCATGTTAGTTGCAACCAACGACAATCACCATGAATCCTTCCAGAATTCTCTTTACAAACACAGATTAACCAATCAATGGTTTTAAATAAATGAATTATATATGCAGCATTCTATTTTCATCTACCACATCATAAGCTCTTATCATGCTAAAGCATATAAGAATTTACTCCTTAATAACTTACGTTAAGGATGTGTTCCTGTCTGCTAGTAATCTTTTTTCTTAAATAAACCACTCACTGCATATTTTATGCAGACTTTTTGAGGAAGGTAATCATAGTATTCTCACTTTAAGTGTGGCATGGCATCAATTAACCCAGGTATGACAATTGAGAGTTATCTATACTGCTAGTTAGAAGGGCTTCATAAGATCAATCTACATCTTCCTAGAGATTTACTATATAAAGAACACTAGGGGTCAGTTCTGGTGGTGCATGCTTGTAATCCTAGCATTTGGGAGGCTGAGATAGAAGGATTGAGGTTTGTAGACAGCCTCAGCTATTTAGTAAGGCCCTTTGCAACTCAGTGAAACCCTGTTTCAAAATAAGGAATAAAAAATAGGGCTGGGGGTGTAGCGTGGAGGTAGAATGCCCCTGGGTTTCATCCCCAGTACCGCAAAAACAAACAAACAACAAAAAAAAAACTGCGAATCTGGGAGTGGTGGCACACACCTATAATCCCAGTATTTGCGAAGCTGAAAGAGTCGAATCACAGGTTTGAGGCCAACTTCACTAACTTAGTGAGGAGACCCTCAGCAACATAGCAAGACTGTTTCAAACATTAATAAACATATCAAAGTCAATCATTAAGCCAAACAGGAGCAGGAGGAAGAGGAGGGGAATGGGTTTGGAAGTGGGGAAGGGTTAAATGAGTAAGTGGTATGTGTAGGTATGCCCCCACCATCTTGTAACCCATTGATATGTATGACTACAATGTGTCAAAAAAAAAAGAAAACAAAAAGAAGGCCCCTAGGTTCAATAAAAAAGATGATTCCAGAGTCCTGAACAGTAACACATGGTTACACTGTATTTGATTATATAATAATGATACATTTTAAAATTGCAGGTTGGCCTTTTCTGTATCTATCAATACATTTTTTTTTGTGGTACTGGGGTTCCTGGAAACCCTTCTACCTCCGGGCTACACTCCCAGACCTATTTTATACTTTTTATTTGCAAACAGGGTCTCTTAAGCCAGCGTGGCTGGCTTTGAACCTGCGCGATCCTCCTGTCTCCACCACCCAAGTGGGGGAATTACAAGCGTGTGCCACCCTACCCGGATATCAATACACTTTTAGACTCTAATTTCAGTACTTTTGTGTTTAGAGATGATAATCTATTTTACTATTCATGTAAACCAATTATGAGAAAATACACTAGCTCTCTGAAAAAAAATATAAAGATTCAAAAGCCAAATAGAAACAACTTTTAAAACATTTACTATTATAATTTACAACTCAAATGACTTTTCAAACAGATCATAGAATGTTATCTTAGTCCTGACATATTTGGGACAGTTTTAGAATGTTTTTTATGGATTCTGATATTTCAAAATCCATTAAAAAAAAAAACTCTGACAGACATGCTTGTAATCTCAGCATTTGGGAAGCTGAGACGGGAGTATTGCAGACAGCCTCAGCTGCTTAGTGAGGCCCTTTGCAATTCAGTGAGACACTGTTTCAAAATAAAAGAATAAAACATAGGGCTCGGGGTGTATGCAACTCAGAGGTAGAATGCCCCTGGGATCCATCCCCAGTACTGAAAAAAAAAACTCTCATAGAAATTGCAATGTTAAATCTTTTTATATCAATATTATGTCCCTGACTACCTGCCCTGTAAATATTTTTTCCTGAGCTCTTTTTTTGTAACAAATGACTATATCAATTACAAGATATTTGGATTATTAATCTTCTGAAGAAATCACCCTTTGGGTTGGCACAAAATTGGCTCCAAGGATACTGAGAATTTATATTATTCTTGTCAAGGGGAGAAAGCAAGCATCCCAAAGACAAGTCATTTCTCATGGTGGCCATGACTTTTACCCTTAAGAGTTAGAGGCTTTACTATGTAGAAAAGGAAGTTAGCCAAGCATAAACATTGTTCCTTCAACACACATTAGCCTTAGCTCTCTGTAGTTTTTATACTCACTGGGAATAAGCCAAGTGAGGAAAGGGTTTTATCATTATTTTAATCCATACATATGATTTTGTGGCATATAACTTAGTTGCAAAACTAATTCAAATAACCATTCAATTTAAGGGTAGTTTTAGTTCCAGGGTGCCCTATGGACCAAGGGTCGGCACATGTTTTCTGCAAATGGCTAAATATTTTAGGCTTCACAGTCCATATAATCTCTCTCTCAACTATTCAACTCTGCCATGCAAACAGCCTATGCACAAAACATAAACAAATAGGTTTGGTTCTGTTCCAATAATATGTTGTTTAGGAAAACAGACAGTGTGGACCATAATTTGCTTACCAGTTTTGGACCAGACTTTGGCCCAGACTTTAGAAAAGACATTTTCAATACTTTCTTTTTTCTTTCCTTTTGTTTTTTCTTTTATGAAACATTATCATCATCTATGGCACTTAGGGAAAGCCACACAGGGGCCTGAACTATCCCTGCTTCAAATTGAACAGTTTTTATTTTTATGATATGTGGACTTTTGCATGGAATTGTGCTTGATTAAAGGGCTCTATTTCAGCTGAGCATGGTGACACACACCTGTAATTCCAGTATTTGGGAAGCTAAGAAAGAGGATTGCAGGTTCGAGACCAGCCTTAACAACATAGTGAGACTCTCAGCAACCTAGTGATACCCTGTTTCAAAATAAAAAATTTAAAAAATGGGTTGGGGGTATAGCTTAGAGGTAGAATGCCCCTGTGTTCGGTTCCTAGCACCACACACAAAAGGGTTCCATTTCCAATGCAAGGAAAGACTTCAAAGCCACTGCATTGGACTAACTCTAAATTCTGATGCATTAAAACTCAAAAACAGATATTTCAGGAAAATAAAGACATCTGTTGACATCTTTAAAAATGATGATAGGCCATATGCATATGAGTTTTAATGTTCCCAGAAATAAGCTTTTTCATGCAATTGATAGAAGCATATAAATAGATCATATTAATAGCTCTAAATATGTTAGCTGCTTATCATTCCTATTACCTTTGACTTTTTCTAACCATAATGTTTAACTCACTATAAGAGATGTGGTATGTTATATTGAAGTAAAGCTGCAAACTAGGATTCAATATTTGTCTTCATTGCTAGACTGAACTCTTGGTAGGCTGAAATTATTTTTTGTCTTCTTTATCTTTGAATTTTCATTCGAAATTTTTATCTGTGTTTTATCTAGAAAAGCACAGGACACCAAACAGTACATGAATTGAAAAACATTTACAAACATGGCTTTTAGAAATATTTTTAGTATGCCAAAGGAACAATAATTCTGCAATTTAAAGAAAGTCCCTTTAAGGAAAACATATTAATTTAATTTTAGTTGACAAATAATAATTTTGCATTTTTTGTTAGTATAAAGTATTGATCTATGCCTATACTATAGGAAGATTCAGTCAAGCTAATTAATATATCTATCACCTTACCAACTTTCATTTTTTCTGGTGACAATGTTAAAATCAATTCTTTTCATTAACATGTTTAAAACATATAAGCCAGGCATGGCGGTGCATGCTTGTAATCCCAGTCCTTGGGAGGCTAAGACAAGAGGATTGCAGATTCAAAGCCAGCATCAGCAGCTTAGTGAGGTTCTCAGCAACTTAGTGAGACCCTGTTTCCAAATAAAATATAAATTAAATCTGGGAGTGTATTCCAGAGGTAGAAGATCTCTGAGTTACATCCCCAGTACCATACACACACACACACACACACACACACACACACACACACACACACTCAAAACATATAAAACCTAGCTTGGAGTGGTGTTAAATGCCTGTGATCCCAGTACTTGGGAGGCTGAGACAAGAAAATTGCTGGTTGGAGGACTGGGAAGTAACTTAATAAGACCCTATTTTTGTGTGCGTGTGTGGTAATGGAGATTGAATCAAGGAGAATTCTAACTCTGAGCTAAACCCTCAGCCCTATTTTTAATTATTTATTTTGAAACAAGGTCTCACTAAGTTGTGGAGAGCCTCACTAAGTAACTGAGGCTGGTCACAAACCCGCAATCATCCTGTCTCAGTTTACCAAATTCTTGGATTACAAGTGTGTGCAACCATGCCCAGCACTAAGACCTTATTTTAAAAATAAAATAGGCATGATGGCACACACCTGTAATCCCAGTACTTGGGGGGGCTGAGACAGGAGGATCACAGGTTTGCCACCAGCCTCAGCAACACTGCAAAGCCTTCTGCAACGTGAGGTCCTGCTTCAAAAAAAAAATAATATACTGGGCATGGTGGCACATGCTTGTAATCCCCTAATCCCCGCTCTTGGGAGGCTGAGACAGGAGAATCGCGCAGGTTCGAAGACAGCCTCTCTGGCTTAAGAGACCCTGTTTCCAAATAAAATATAAAATAGGTCTGTGAGTGTAGCCCTGAGGTAGATGGGTTCTATCCCTAGTACCACCAAAAAAAAAATATATATATATATATATATATATATGTAAACAAATAAATAAAAAATAACAATAATAAAACAGGGCTGGAGGTGTAGCTCAGAGGTAGAATACTCCTGGGTTCAATCTCCAGTACCGATCAATCAACCAATCCATCAATCAATAGGCTGGGGCTATAGCTTGGAGGTAGTGTATCTGAGTTCAATCTCTAGTAGGACACCCACACATACACACAATAAATTTGCTTTTGATGAAAGTTTTACACACAAGAATCCACAAACCCCTTGTGTACACTGCTGAAATCCCAAAAGATCTAGAAATCAGGTTTTTGAGTTGTTTTTGTTTGGGCGGTGCTGAAGTTAGTATCGAGAGCCTTGCGCATGCTGGGCAAGCACTCTACTACTGAGCCACATCCCCATCCTTTGCCTCCAAGCTACATCCCCAGTCCCTTTGTCCCTTTTCTGATTTTTTTTTTTTTTTTTTTTTTTTTGGTACTGGGGATGGAACTCAGGGCATCTACCTCCGAGCCACACCCCCAGCCTGATTTTTTATTCTTTTTTATTTTTTGAAACAGGGTCTCTTCTTAGGTGCAAATGCCTCACAAAGTAGCTGATGTTGTCTGTGAACTGTGATCCTCTAGTCTCAACCTCCGGAATGCTGGAATCACAAGTGAGTGCCACCACGCACCGCTAGTCCTTTTTTTTTTTAATTAATTAATTAATTTTTGCGATACTGGGGATGGGACCCAGGGGCATTCTACTTTCAAGCAACAACCCCCCAGGCCTGTTTTTTATTCTTTATTTTGAAACAGGATCTGACTGAGTTGCAAAGGGTCTCACTAAGTAGCTGAGGCTGTCCTCAAACCGATTCTTCTGTCTCAGCCTTCCAAATGCTGCGATTACAAGCGTGGGCCACTGCTCAGCTCCCATTCTGTTTTTAAACAGGGGTTTTTCGCTAGGTTGCTGAAAGTCTAAGTTTCTGAGGCTGGTTTCCTACCTGTGATCTTTCTGTTTCAGCCTCCCAAGTACTGGGATTACAGGTGTGTTTGTTTTACTTTTTAAGGAACTTATTTGACAATCAAATTGATCTATACTACTTGTCAGTGTTCTCTAATCTGAACTGAATTTATGTACTCATATTTATTTATCCCATATGAACAATCATGTTGTATTGCAAAAATATTTACATATTTTACGCTGCAGTGTTTTTGGTAAACCCTGTGAGATGTTACAGAATATACAGTATATGGCATTGAATTTAAACAAATCCACCAGACCACACCAGTCTCTGCCTGGGTTCTTTGACAATGATTCTCGAGCCCCTTTCTAGCCTCTCTGTGGCAATGCCCCTGGCCCTAACCCAGTCATTTTTGTTACCATCTTGAGTATCAGTACGTTGAGGCCACACAAACAGCTCCCAGTCTGCTTATCATGACGTCAGTGGGAGAAAAAAATGTGCCTCGTGACTGTACTGAAAATCAATGTTACCACTTTGATGGTCAATGACCCATTGTTTAAGAAAGACTGTCTTTTATAAAGTACCTTTCTATTTTCATCACTGGACATTGGGCAGTTGAAGATAAGTTACGACCTTAAGTCTGCAGCGGTATCTGCCCAATATACATCTACCATTTAGCTGACTCACATTTTGGACAGTATGTAAGAATTTCTCTCACAGTAAGTGTGGGCAGCGCTAGATATGCGAGGAGAAAAAGTAACCCGAGGCTTTATACTGGCTCGGCTTCAGCAATAAATTCATCATTATTTTATGGAACTGGGATACTCCCGGTGTATCTCTCACAGACCCCACCCTCTGACCGTTCCCATCTATGTATGGATCTCAGTTAGAGCCCATGTAGTTAATAGGGCTCATTACTTCGATAACTGTAAAGGTGGTGGACTTACCGACCCCCTATGGAGGGTTATTTCGGGACCGGGTAATAAGACCACGTAAATACACACCAAAATGCCCACCCCAGTGTTACCTAGCAACATTTCCTCAAAAGACAAGAAGCCGACTTTAAAATCATCCCTTTTAAAATGCCTCTTTTGGGAAATGCAGAGTTAGTAGACTTCGTAAAACGTTGTGTTAGACCCCACCTTCACTGGGCACGCGCCCTCAGAGTCAGAGCTCCGCGTTGCTACTGCGCAGGTCCTAGACTCCTCCCGGCAAGAGGATCATACCCTCCTTTCTAGGCTACTTCCGGCCCCTCCTGAACGCCCTCAACGCGCTTGCGCCGTTTTGATAGGCTTCTTCGGCGTAAGTAATCACAGTGCCGCCTCTCTGGGACCGCCCCCGCCACCTCTTCGCCCTGCCCACGTCTTACTGGCCCCTCCCGAAATCTCGCGAGGTTAGGTGCGCGTCGGTATTTTGCGGGCGACTAGCTCTCCCAGCTGCTGTAATTGCTGCTGCGGGAGAAATTGGAGCCCTGTCGCCGGCACGCCCGCCCTCCCCCACTTAGAAGAGCCACCGCCTCTTCGCTCGCGCTCCTCATACACCTATCGCCCAGAGCGGCAGCAGCAACAGTCCCTGGACACACTGCCGCCTCTTCAGGCGGCCGAGCTGCCGGTCATTCCCGCAGTCCGACAACTGCGGGCGGCCCCCTGTCCCTAACCGGCTCCTCTCTTCAGATTGTCTGCTCCCTCCTTAACCTCGCCTGGAACCCACCTCCCCACAGTCTTGCCGGGGTGGAGGACGACGAGGAGGAGACGGGAGAGTCACCCTTTCTCCAGGCGGCGCCGGCCCCCTCACCCGCGGGTGTGTCCTATAAATGGCGTCGGAAAGCGACACTGAGGAATTCTATGATGCCCCTGAAGATGTGCACCCTGTAGGGTAAGTAACTGGAGCTATAGCCCAGAAGCCGGTCGTCACAGTTCCCTGGCTTCTCCTGTGACTTCCCCTATACCCCTCTCAGGTCCCGCTGTGTCCTCCACAGCTGTTCCTCTGAGTCTCAACTCCAATACTTGAAAGCCCAGACTTGGGGCTCCTTAGCACAGGGTAAATTGGAAGAGGAAAAATCGTCCACCTCGGAGACCTCCCTGTCCCTAGCAAACAGCCCCAAGTGTCCTCTTGTATCTCCTCTCTAATCTGGTTCACCCTTTAAGTGGTGCCGCTTATGTGCCTGAGAGCCAGAGGTTTGTATTTATGGGGTTCATAGCTTACCTTTCAAACATCCGTTTTTGGCCTCGGGGACCATATATTAAGGAGCGTTAACTGGAGAAATTGCACTTGGCAGGTTTTTTTTTTTTTTTCCTTTTACCGCTAACTTACCTATTTGTTTCAGAGATGGCTGTAACTCTTCCTTAGTTGCTGTCCACTTTTCCTTGCACAGAAAAGGAGTGGGATATAGGTGGGGTGTTTACTTAAGGAAGTCCTCTAGCTGAGATATTCTGGAGCAACAGTGTTTTAATTAAATAGCACCTTACCGTGAAGCAAAGGGAGTCGAAGACAAGGTCCTTAGCATTACAGAGAATAACGTGGTCTAAACTGTAGCAAGACATAAATAAACACAACCGACTGCAGAGGTAGAAACAAGTGCTGAGTAATCTGGTGCTTTGGAAGGAGACTCCCAGCTTTGTACCCTTTATCTAATTCTGCAAGATGAATTAGTGGTGATTAATATCGGTGATTCTGAATAGAAAGTACAGTACTTGGAAAGCTTGCTTGACCAATACTTCTACATACTTTTCCACTTCTTCAATTTTACAAAGTTGAAATAATGTTTAAAGTGCTTCCGCCGAACTCTTATACCAACGGGTGGAACTGCAAGCAATGACATACATTATTTTAATGCTGTAAAAGCTTAGAAATTGGTTATATTTTTATATTAGTGTAAATCACAAATACAGTTCTGGGAATTCAACAGCCTTCAATTCTCATGTTTGCCCAGTAGAAGAAATAAAATTCGATGCAAATAAAGTTACCTGTGCATTCTGGAAAGTCATTCTAAAATCTAGTATATATTAACACAGTATTTACCCCAAAAGTTACAGCAACAAATTGAGAAATCAACATATGTAGATAGATTGCAAATGTGTGTGTTTCCACCATCCTTCATATCACTATTGTTAAGATTTTGGGGGTGGTAATGACTAGTCTTAAGATGGTACTGAATCTCCTTCAAGCTCAGTATCTGACACAAGTTCATGGTTATATAGAGGAGTGTAGAAAATACATTTGAATTTTCAAATATGTTGGATTCCCTCGAAATTAAATTTTTGTGTGATTTTCCTTTCAAAGTAATGAACTGTCAATTCAGGTTAAATAAGAAACCTAATCCTTTAGTATTTTTGTGCATGTGCGTTTACTGGAGTGGAAGAAGGAAATAACAGTGAATTTACATAATTATTATCGATCTAGAAATATATGGTTATAATTCCTTTTCATTGGGTAAGTTTAATCTCCAAGGACAGTTATCTAAGGACCAGTGTAAACTGGTTAACCCAGTACCTGGTACAAAAACTGTTGAAATATTAATTCCCTTCTTGGCATTAGCAAATTTGTTAAATATATTTATACAGTGCTTACTTTAGGAGGACATATACAGAACTTGGAGCTATTTAACTTATGTAAACTGGATGAGTCATTTGATAGAATTGATAGTCACTTCCTACCTCTTTGATAATATAACTACTAAAACACTTTGATACTGGGTGAAAAGTTTTGTTTTAAATCCCTTGAGACCAAGGTTTGGATTTCCTAGCTCTATGCTATATTAGTGATATTAGTGACAGGATTTGGAAGAAAATAAACTCATCTGGGAAGCTGCATCTGAAAAGAACTAACAATACTGAGACACGAGAAAAAAGGTTATTATTTACATTTGCCTCTGTCCTTTGTGGCAGGTTTTGTCCTTTGGGAAAGGTACTGTGAGCGGACTTGGCTGTCTGCTGGCCAGCTAACCACCTAGAAATGCAGTGAGAAATTTTGATTTGTGGAAACAGATGGTCATCAGAACTGTCTTCTGTCCTTTTATATGAACAAGAGCAACATACTATACAAATACTAACAAATAAATAGGCTAAATTTGGACACTTTAAGAAATATCCCTTGCTCTGTGTGTTTGAGAGTACACAAATCATATCACCAAGTTTAAAACTCAGGAAGCAGTGGAGAGTTCTTTTATATGTTTTGTTAATCATTAGAATCCAAATACTCATTCCATTTCCTAAAATGATTTGTTCTTCCATTGACCCTTCCATTATGTATATATTCAGCTTTGTTAATCTATTCTTTGAATACAAATTTAATAAACTAAAAAGCATCCCATGTTTCTATAGAAAGAGTTTTGAGTGTAAACAGCCTACTTTCCTGCAGTGGCAGATCATCTCTTTCCCAAGTTTGTAATATGTAGTATATTTTGAGGCTTTACTTTGATACTTTAGGTCCAGAGTCCTTATTCCATTCTCCAATTTTACATAGAAGGAAGCTTAGGCTCAGAGAAATAAAGTGAATTGTTCTTTTGAAGATAAAGCTTGAAAGTGGCAGGAATAGGATTTAAAAACAAGTCTTCAGAATTCTGGCCCAGCATTTTTTTTCTAGCACATCATAGCTGCCCCATTGGGTGTGGAACAGGGTGGGATATATTTTCCCCTAATAGATTCTGGAGTAAAATGCTTCAGGACCAACTTGATGAATTAAACTGCTGCATATATTTAAAATCAGCAACTGAGCCTAGAATGGTGCTATGCACTTGCAATTTGAACTACTTTGGAAGGCTTAGGCAGGAGGATCACAAAGTTAAGACCACTCTCAACAACTTAGCAAGACCCTGATTCAAACTATAATAAAAAGGGTTCAGAATGTACCTCAGTGGTAGAGCACTTGCCTAGCATTTGCTAGGCCATGAGTTCAAAAAATAAATAAATCCAACAGGCCATACTTTTGGTTTCCCTTGGCTAAAATTTATACTTTTCTCATTCAGGAATATACATTTTTATTTTGTCAGGGAAAAATTTTATAAGATCATAGTCTATTAACAACATCTAGTTAAACTCTTTTTTACAAAATGATGTGAAAAGTTGAGGCCAAGAAAGGAAAAAATAGCTTGTCTGTGGTGCCGCAGCAAGGGCTAGAACTACAGCTCAGATCAGTTTCACAGTCTGTCATTCTTTCTGCTGTCATGCTGAATACAGCAGGAAAGGGAAGAGGAACTGTGGTATAGTAGAAAAGAGTCCTGGACTGTGAGTCATTTCATTTCCTTATCTTTATGTTGAGATTACATTTTGAGAACTCTTCAAACTTTAAATGTCAGTCATTGTATTGAAATTCAGTAGTCTGCTTTTATTGAAAAGCTTTTGTTCTTAGAAAATTCCCCCACCCCTTTATTTTGTGATACTGGGTATTGGACCCAGGGGCAAATTACCTCCAAGCCACACTCCCAGCCCTTTTTAGTTTTTATTTTGCAAAAAGGGTCTTGCTAGGTTGTTGAGAGTCTATGTTGCTTGAGACCATCCTCAAACTTGAGATCCTCCTGTTTTAACCTCTCAAGTACTGGAACTACAGGTGTGTACGACCATGCTCAGATAATATATATATATATATAATCATCTGATCTTTATTTTAATATCAGATCTTTATTTTAAGCAGATTTGGTGGCATTGATACATGGTTTAAGACAAATAGATCTGAGATTATTTTCTGGGTAAATTATGTATATGTAGAATGGCCCTGCTAATTCCTGTGGATTATACCTACACATTGTGTGTGTGTTTGTGTGTGTGTGTGTGTGTGTGTTGGGAATTGAACCCAGAGGTATTCTACCTTTAAGCTAAACCCCTATCCTAATTTTATTTCCTATTTGGAAACACGGTCTCACTAGGTTGATGAGAGTTTACTACTTACTAAGGCTCTCCTGGAACCTGCAATCTTCCTGTCTTGATTTCCCAAGTACTAGGATTACAGGTGTGCACCACCATTCCCGGTTTATACCTACACATTATAAAGGCCAGCACTTATAAGATGTTATAATGATAAATAAATCCAGACATGGTGGTAATTGGCTATAATCTCAGTATATGGAAGGCAGAGACAGGTGAATTTCAGGTTCAAGAACAGGGAGCAGTAACATAGCTAGACACTATTTCAAAATAAAGCCTGAGGGGTGTAGCTTACAGATAGAGTGCCTCTGGTTTCCATCCCTAGGACCACAAAAATAAATAATTAAATGTAACATTTTCATCACTCTTTGTTTTTTTAGTGGCAGTCAAAATATTTTGTGTGTGGTACTAGAGATTGAACCTAGAGGCATTCAAAGTTCACTAACTTGAGGAGGACCTTGCTAAATTGCTGAGGTTGGATTCGAACCTTCAATCCTCTTGTCTCAGCCTCCCAAGTGCTGGGATTACAGGCGTACATCACCACACCCAGAAAACCAAATATTTTGAGGCCTCAGAAGGATAGAATTATATTTCTAAAGTAGCAGAGGACTCAATATTATTTAACCCAGTTCTCACATTTAACTGAAAGTGAAACCTAGGCTCAGAAAGAAATAATATATTGTTGATTAGTGATAGACTTTGAACTAAAATACAAATATCTTGGTTCCTCATTTCTATCATGGTGCCATGTGTCTGGAAAGAGGGAGAATAATGCTAGGTATCACTGTTAAAGGTTTTTGATGTATCTTATTAACCAGGCTTCTTTTTCTTTCTTTTTTTTTATTTTGGTACTGCAGATGGAACCCAGAGGCATTCTATCTTAGCATTACACCCAGTCCAATTTTATTTCTTATTTGGAAACAAGGTATCACTAGGTTTATAAGAGCCTCAGTACTTGCTGAAGCACTCCTCAAACCTGCAATCCTCCAGTCTCAGCCTCCCAAGTACTGGAATTACAGGCGTGCACCACAACCCTGGCTCAGCTAGGTTTCTAAGAAGATCTGCGTCTATCTGGCATTGCAGTTTTCTTCACACTTTGCCTATCAAGAAACATTGAGTCTTCTAGGTTCTTAACTATTGCTCACTAATTTTCTCCAAATTAGAATGAAAAACATGGCAGAATAGCTTAAGAACAGTGATTATTTTCATTTATTTTATTTATATTAATCTAGTGTTAACTTTAGTATACCATGTTTAGATTGTAATAATGGCAAAATTATGATTAAGTATTTGGAGCTGAAATAAAAGTGCCTACAAAAATGAGGGATGGGGAGGGGATGGGGTGGGGATCGGGTAATGGCTAATTGGGTGTTGTGTGCATGTATGTCTCCACAAGTCTTTTATCCCATTAAGATGTATTACTACAATGCACCAATGAAAATAAATAAAATAAAATAAATGCTGTTTAGAAAACAAAGTAGCCCAGCTTGTTGGTGCAGGCCCAGTATTTGGCAGGTGGAGATGGGAGGATTACAAGTTCAAGGACAGCCTCAACAATGTAGCTAGACACTACTTCAAAATATAAAAAGGGCTGGTTCTCAGGGAAAGGTAATATGCCCCTGAATTGAATCCCTAGTACCACAATAAGTGACATGGTTGCCTTTGTTGAAAATTCAGCTTTCTCAATTTACTTAGGCATCAGAAATATTTCTCTCTGAATTGAAATTTTATATGTTTTCATTTAAAATATTTCTATGATGGGAAATAACCTTAGGAAAGATTTTTTTAAATGGCTGTTTCTGAGTTGGCATTTAATCATAGATTATATTAGATTGCTGTTGGCTTTGTGGATAGATAGAAATATATTTATGAGCCAAGTGTGGTGGGAAGCTGAGACAGGAGAATTGGAGGTTTGAGGACAGCCTCAGCAATCTAGTGAAACTCTCAGCAACCTAGCAAGACCCTGCTTCAAAAATAAAAAAATAAACAGGTCTAGGTGTGTAACTTGGAGGTAGAACTCCATAGAGTCAGTGCCCAGAACCACAGAGAAAGATACATATTTATAAATGCTGTTTGTCACAGTCAAACCTTCTACATATTAATTAGTAAATTTAAGTTCTAAATTTAGTGACCTCCAACTGTCAATTGGTGACTCATGGAAGTAGGACAGTTGGTAGCAGTATGGCAATTTGGGGGGTTATTTGAATCCCCCAATTTGAGGGGGTTATTTGTATTTACAGTACAAATTGCTGTAAATTGAAAACTTTACTCCATTTTTATGATAATCTATTTCACAAAATAGGGTTGATAAGCATACAAAAAACTAGACTTATTTTAGGATAAAAGCTCATTGAGACTAGATGATGATGTTGATGATGATGATGATGATGATGATGATGATGATGATGATGATTAATTATTTTTGTGGTACTGGGAGTGGAACCCAGAGGCTTTCTACCTCCGAGCTATACTCCCAGACCTTTTTTATATTTTATTTGGAAACAGGGTCTCACTAAGTTGCTGAGAGCCTCACTAAGTAGCTGAGGCTGGCTTCGAACCTGTGCGATCCTCCTGTCTCAGCCTCCCAAGCGCGGGGATTACAAGCATGCGCCATCACGCCCGGCAGAAACTAGACTATTTAAGGATAAAAGCTCATTGATTGTCTTATAGAATAGAAAGTAATTTCTAGTTTGGGGTATATAACCTTTACACATACTTTCCGTGTTCTCTTCATATAGTTCATTGTTTATGACTTTGACAAATTCAGATGAATGTGCCAACCAAGTCCCAGGAAGAGTCTGTTTGCTCCCTACACTCTGGCTGCATTTTGAGAGTTACTTATTGGAGGTGTAGTGGAGATGGTAGTGGAAGTAGAGGAGTTATTGAGGAGTAGCTCATAGAATTTGTAGAGATGGACGTGGAAGTGGTAAAGATAGCCCCAGCAGTGGATACAGAGACCAGGTTTTGAGGCTGCTTCTTGAGCCTGGATAACTGAAATAAGACAATATCCACCATTTAGTATTACTTATTTAAATTTTTTGGTACTAGGAATTGAATCCAGGCGTTTTGTACCTCTGAGGTATGCCCCAAACTTATTTTACGTTATTTTTAAATTTTGAAACAGGGTGTCCCTAAATTAGCATGCACTAGCCTCAAACCTGAGATTCTCTTGTCTCAGCCTCCCAAATAGTGGGATTATAGATGTGTGCCACTACACCTGGCTTTTAGTATTATTTTATTAATTAGTTATCTTGCAATACTGGGAATTGAGCTTAGGGGCATTCTACTTCTGATCCATAACTCTATCCCTATTTTATTTTTTATATGAAAACAGGTTCTCACTAAGTTTCGGAGGCTGCTCTCAACCTATGATCCTCCTGTCTCAGCCTCCCAAGTACTAGGGTTACAGGCATGTGCCACTGTGCCTGGCTTCCAGTATTGTTTTAGATACTCAGATACACATGATGTGAATTTAATAATCCTTTCTGCAAGAAATTAATAACCTGTATGAAATATCTCAAGTATTCATTTTTCAAACAACATTTGAAATTATAAAAATTGTAGGTGTTTTATGATGCCCTACACATATTTGAGTTGAATTGACAATCAACCTACATCTCTGTTCTCTGGAGCAAAGTTAATTTCTACAAACTTTCATAAGGTCTCTTCTCTGGCTTTTGGATATTATTCAGCTAACCCAGTAAATCTTTATTTTTTTTTAATTGCGTGCACTCTTTACTCTCTTGTTTCAAACTGAATAGTCTTTGTGTTAGTCTGTCATCTCATGATTCAAAATTGAGGAAAAAGCACCTAAGACATATTGTGGGCTTCCTAACTGATGGCAACCCCAGTGTTTTCCTCTAGTCAGTATACAGATTTATCTTGGTTACTATAGCAACCAGTCTATCAGTTATTCTTCTTACTCTTTTTGCCTTTTCTGAGATACTAGGATTACCATATAATCAGGTTCTGCTGAAGGCTTCAGGTCTTAGCATTTTTATTACCAGCTGCAGCTATCTGGCAGTTTAGTTTGGCATTCCATCAGGGTAAGTTGCTTTCAAGTCCACACAACCATTTTTTCTCCATTTTAAAATATTTTAGACATACAGAATGTAACAAAAACATGTTCAGGCAGCAATTTCCTCATGGTAATTTTCTCAGTTCCAATGTTAACCATTGTCTTAAAGATGGAATGCATTGTATCATTGCTATCAGTTGGCCATTCCTTTTTAGTATTACACATAGAATAAATTTCAAGATCAAAAGTGATCATTTAGGAAATATATTTGCAAATAGGATTTTAGACTGGGTGTCATCACAAATTAAGTGAAGTGCCTTAAAAGCATCTTGATTCATTAGCAACTACCAAATCAATAATCTGACATTTTTAAATTGGGGAGTGTACCTAAGGGCATGCTACCTCTGAGCTACACTCCCAGCCCTTTATATTTGAAACAGGATCTTGATAAATTGCTGAGGTTGGTTTAGAACCTGCAATCCTCCTGTCTCAGCCTCCCAAGTACTGGGATTATACCTGTGTGCCGCTATGCCCAGCTTAATCTGGCTTTTAACAAAAATGAATTCTATATGTTTTAGAATGTTTAGCCTTTAGATTAATTCATTCTAATTTGAGAAATCTGTTTAAAAATTTAATCAGAAATGTTATCTTTCTGCCTTTGAATAGGCAGGAGCCTATTAAGACTAAATAATCATATGTGTCTTTTAAGTTTTTCATGATTGCATAACAAATATTTTTATCTCTTAAATACTTCGCAATACCATATTTCTCCAATGGGTGTACTAATTTAAATTCCCATCAACAATGTACCAGGGGTTCCATTTTTTTTCACATCCTCACTAGCACTTGTTATATCCCCCCCACCCTCTCTCTCTCTCTCTTTTGGTGATACCAGGGGTGGGGGGGACCCAGGGGCTTTTCTACCTCCGGGATATACTCCCAGACCTATTTTATATTTTATTTGGAAACAAGTTGCTGAGAGCCTCACTAAGTAGCTGAGGCTGGCTTCGGACCTGTGCGATCTTCCTGTCTCTGCCTCCGGAGCGCGGGGATTACAAGCATGCAGCAGCACGCCAGGCTTTTTTTTTTCTTTTTGATAAATGCCATTATGACTGGAGTGAAGTGAAATATCACTGTGGTTTAGATTTATATTTCTCTAATGATTAGTGAAAGTGAGCAATTTGTCATGTAACTGTTAGCCATTTGTATGTCTTTAAGAAATATCTATTTCTGAATTGTCATTTTTGGATTGTTGGGGGGGTTTTGCTACTAAATTTGAGAGGTTTTTTTTGGGGGGTCTGGGGATGGAGCCCAGGGGCATTCGACCTCTGAGCTACCCCCTGCCCTATCTTTTATTCTTTATTTTGAAATAGGGTCTCACTAAGTTGCGGAGGACCTAAGTAGCTGGGGCTGTCCATGAACCACGATCCTTAGGTCTCAGACTCCTAAATGCTGGGATTATGAGTGTGCGCCACCACACCCGGCTAAATTGATTTTTTTAATATATTTTGGTTATTAACCCTTTGTCAAATTTATAGTTTGCATATACTATCCCCTGTACCATAGATTATCTATTCACTCTTTTGATTGTTTCCTTTGCTGCACAGTAGCTTTTAGTTTGATGTAATTCCATTTCTCTATTTTGGCCTTTTTCCCCTGTGCTTTTGGAGTCTTATCCAAAAAAATCTTTGCTTATTCCATTGTCCTGAAGCATTTTACCTGTTTTTTTCCCAGAAGTTTTATAGTTTTAGGTCTTACATTAAGGTCTTTAACTCATTTGAGTTGTATTTTTAATTGGTGGGAGATAAAAGTTCTGTTGGGTGTAGATATATGAGTTTACTTTTAGGCTCATCTTCTGTTCCTGGTCTGTCTTTGTGCCATTACTGTGCCATTTTAATTGCTATACCCTTAGAGTACATTTTGAAGTCAGGTAGTGTCAGTGCCTCCTGCTTTCTTATTTTTGCTCAAGATTGCTTTGGCTCTTTGATGAGTTTTTTATATGTGTATAGTTCCATATGGACTCTATATTTTTATTCTTATTTTTGTGATACTGAAGGTTTAATGTAGGGACATTCTACCACTGAGTTATACTCCCAGACATTTTTACTTTTTATTTTTTTTTATGTATTCTGAATTGAAAGGTCATTATAGTAAGCTTGCTAGTTTATACTTTTGTCAGTGAAATGATTAAATCTCCTTGGCTGGAATTATTTAAACCATGATTTGGATGGTTTTAAGACTAGTATATCCTATACAAGACTATAGTTAAATTTTGATAATGCTCCCCTAGGATAACTTCTTTTTTATGGTGGTAATAGGGATGGAGCCCTTCTACCTCCAGGCTACACTCCCAGACCTATTTTATATTTTATTTGGAAACAGGGTCTCTTAAGCCAGTGAGGCTGGCTTCTAACCTTTGCGATCCTCCTGTCTCTGCCTCCCAAGCTCGGGGATTACAAGCGTGCGCCACCATACCCAGCCCCCTATGATAACTTTTAATTGCACAAGTAGACTTTAAAAAAGAAAGTTGCCAGGCATAGTGGCAAATGCCAGTAATTCCAATACTTGGGAGGGTGAGACAAGATGATTGCAGGCTGAAATCCACCATCAACAACTTAGCAAGATCTTATTTCCAAATAACAAATAAAAGGGGCTGCAGATGTCACTTGGTGATAGAATGACTCTGGGTTCAATGTGTAGCACCACAAAAGAAAAGAACAAAAAGTTTTACTTTCCTCCACAGGAATATGATCCTTAAAATTTTTAAAGAGAAGGGATTAATTTTTGGAAATTTGCAGGTAGAGTATCAGATTTTTCTAATTTTTTTTTTTGGTGGTACTGGGGTTCCTGGAAGCCCTTCTACCTCCAAGCTACACTCCCAGACCTATTCTATTTTATACTTTTTCCCCGTCTCTGCCTCCCAAGCGCGGAGATTACAAGCGTGCGCCACCACGCAAGACTTTTCTAAATTTATAATGGAAAACTTTAACAACTTTTTTATTCTGTAGACTCTTTCAGCACAAAGCTCTTTAAACCCTGGCAATTCTTAGAAACCACAGATTAAACTTTTTAGAGAACCATAACTACTAGGGTGTGCTGTATTCAAACTCACTTTGTCCCAAGTAGGCATCCTGGTCACTAAGGAGACTTAAAAAAAAGGGATAGTAATATTCTTTCTAGTATTGTTCTTTTTAAAATTTTTGATTAGTGCATCATATTCAAACATCATATTGGGATAAAAAAAAACTTGTGTGGACATACATGTACACATCATCCATTTATCCCCTACCCAATTTCCACCCCATTCCTTCCCCATCCCTACTTCCCATGCTTGGCTTAGTGGTTGACTGTTCTTGAACTGGTAAGAACACCTATGGATGGATTTAATATCCATAGTCCTTTCTTAAATCTGTCTCTAAAAGTCTCTATTTAAATTAAAAAGACTGAGAAAATCATGTTTCAGTTATTAGCAGTACTGTTAACAATTTGATTTTTAAAGCCTCTATTTTAAAATATGAATATCTACTCATGTCAAAATGACATGGCAGGTTGTTTGAACATTGCCCCCATCTCCAATTCCACCCTTCCCTGTGAATTTTCTTTTTCCCAGCTTAAGCAGTATCGTTAGTACAGAGATTTTCCAGCATTAATAGTTTTCGTCCCTTATAACTGAAAAGGGACAGAGATGGGTGGAATATCAAGGGTAGGAAGCTTGGGAAGGAGTTTTAAAAATAGGTTAAATTGGATAGAGTATATGTATTGGTAAATGGGGTTGGTTAGTATCTCAGGTGGGATTTGGTTACCAGATTAGTGAAAGATAGATGAGCAGAGCAAATTCACTTGATAAAATTATTATATTGATAAGCTATTTATCTCTATTGGATTGGCTTAAGGGGGAAAGGTAAATGACTAAGATCAGTCCTTTTCTCTTTAAGTGAATTTTACTATCTTTGTTATACCTCAGCTCATAGTACTTGGCTGTTGACATTTATTTTAGCTTTTGCCCTATTTCTTAGCCTAGAGGGGGAGGTCCACAGTTTGTGTAGCAGCAGCTAAAGGTTTAAGTGGGGATTGCTCTCTGGTGTTCCACTTCCATTCACAATTTCTTATACTTTTGAACTTCCTGGTTCTCTCATTTCTCTTCTTAATCGACCCCCCATATACACATACTAGTTCTTATAAAAGGAGGGAGTTGAGGGATGAAGCTGAAACAGGACAGTGGTTTAGATTTATGGAACATTTGTAACTTGAGGGCATCCTATATCCAGTACATATTAAATCTCATATCAGTTACTTGTTACTTTGTTTTCAGGGATGAATGTATTCAAAATAAGAAAAAAGTGTTACATAGCCCTCCAAGTTGTAACATATAGAGAAGGATAAGGTCAACTAATGTTGGACATTATTTTTCTATTTTCCTTCTTTTTATTTATTTACTTCTTTGGTTCTGGAGACTGAACCCAGAAGCATTCTACCTGTAAGGTACATCCCAACCTTATTTTTTTATTTTAAATATAATATACATAATTTTTAAAAATCTGGTTGTCATTTTAGACAAGATATAGTTTTAGGTCCACTTTAAATTTGTAATTTACCTTATGTGTGAACAGATTTATTTTTTACCACATTTTTTTATTTTATTAAAGGTTATTTACAAATATTGCCACAAAACTTGCTTTCAAAAAACAGGTAGGCATGGTGGCACACACCTGTAATACCAGGGACTCATGAGGCTAAGGCAGGAGGATTGCAAGTTGAAAACTAGCCTGGGCAACTTAGTGAAACCCTGTCTCAAAATAAAAATAAAATGGGCTAGGGATGTCACTCAGTGATAGAGCACCAATGGATTCGATCTCTAGTTCTGGAAAAAAATCATCAAGAGACAGAGCTATTGTGCCAAATTTTCTCCCTTTTTATTTTTTAATATCATTGATAAATAGGTATTATTTTATTTTATTTTATTTTATTTATTTTTTGTAGTTCTGGGGATGGAACCCAGGAGCATTCGACCTCCGAGCTTTAACCCCTGCCCTATTTTTTATTCTTTATTTTGAAACAGGGTCTCACTGAGTTGAGGAGGGCCTCACTAAACAGCTGAGGCTGTTCGCGAATCGTGATCCTCTGGTCTCCGTCTCCCAAATTCTGGGATTACAAGCCTGCGCCACCAAGCCCAGCTTAAGCATTTTTAGATATATTCTACTTCTAGCCTTTCATAGTACTTATAGATGAAGATAGTCATTCAAAGGATAATAAAATGGGGCTAAACCTAAAGATCAGTGGTAGAGCACTTGCCCAGCATGGGTGAAGCTTTAGATTCAGTTCCCAGTATGGCCTCCTAAAAAGGACAATTAAAGCAACAATTCACATCTTGAAAATTCAATGAATTCCCTCTTACACAATGTTTTAACTATATTCTCAGCTTTTTATTAGTCTTGTTAGTAAACCAGCATTGCTGTGTAACTAGGGGAATTTGAGTGATTACCATTTTCCACTGCCTATTTAAAATATGACATTTCAGGATATACAAGGAAAATAATACTAATTTGGCTAGGTTTAGTAGCACATTCCTGTAATCCCAGTGTTTAGGAAGCTGAGAAAGGAGGATCACAGGTTCAAGGATAATGCATTGTCATTTAGTGAGACCCCACTTTAAAATTAAAAAAAAAAGGGGCTGGAGTATAGCTCAAATGTAGAACACCCTGGTTTAATCCCCCAGTACCATAAAAAAGGAAAGAAAAGAAAACTAAGTTATAATGTGTAGCACTGACATTTTCCTACCATTTAAAGACTTTATAAGATTGTCAGTTTTTTGTAATAGCAAACTTAAAATGGGACTATAAGAATGGATGTGATATTATCATAAATGATTTAGGTTTGAAAGGCCACCAAATGATTTCCTCTTAGATATCATTTTTTTCAATCTGAGTACTACTGTTTGGTTGAAGGTGCTTTATGATTTTCCAGGTTCTATGAGAGATTTTTTTTGTGTGTGTGGTACTGGGGTTTCAGGAAGCCCTTCAACCTCCAGGCTACACTCCCAAACCTATTTTTTTTTTGGTGGTACTGGGGTTCCTGGAAGCCCTTCTTCCTCCGGGCTACACTCCCAGACCTATTTTATATTTTTGAAACAGGGTCTCTTACGCCAGCACGGCTGGCTTCGAACCTGCGCGATCCTCCTGTCTCTGCCTCCCAAGTGCGGGGATTACAAGCGTGCGCCACCACGCCCGGCCCCAAACCTATTTTTGGAAACAGGGTCTCTTAAGCCAGTGGGGCTGGCTTCGAACCTGCATGATCCTCCTGTCACCGCCTCCCAAGCGTGGGAATTACAAGTGTGTGCCACTATGCCCGGATCTATGAGAGATTTTTCATGTTTAACATATAGTAAAATGTCCCACAACAATATAACTTATAATCACCATATATACTTTAAAGTATAGAAAACTGCATTCCATTTTTTTAAAATGCACTTAAAGATGTTAAAAACAAAACAGTTTTTTTCTCTATTTTTTTTAAATTTTTTATTGGTGCACTGTATTCATACATCATAGTGGGATAAAAAAAAAAAAACTTATGTTGACATACATGCACAGATCGCCCAGTTAGCCCCTACCCAATCTCCACCCCATTCCCTCCCCATCCCTCCTTCCCATGCTTGGATTAGTGGTTGACATCTAGCATTATAGCAATTTATCCAGAATTAACAATGATAATCTCACATAACAGTTACCATAAAGTACCAATATACCCGCCTTAATTACCATTTTATTTTATTTTTTTGTGAACAAATAGTGATTTTTAATTTATTTTTATAATTTTTATTGATGCATTGAAGTCATACATCTTTTTTTAAATTTTTTTACTGGTGCACTGTATTCATACATCATAATGGGACAAAAAAAACCTTTTATAGACATACGTGCACACATCACCCAATTAGCCCCTACCCGATCTCCACCCCATTCCCTCCCTATCCCTCCTTCCCATGCTTGGCTTAGTGATTGACATCTAGCAATATAGCAATTTATCCAGAATTAACAATGATAATCTCACATAACAGTTTCACTTGTCTGATACCAAGCTTTTGATGACTTAAAGATAACATTTTAATATTTCTTTTTGTTTTCTTTCTTATCAGAGAATATTTTTTCTTTTTTTAGGTGAAACTATCATACATTTATTTACTTATTTTTCAGAAAAAATCTATCCTAGTATGGAATATGGATTCTAGATACCCAAAACGATCTCGAAAAAGAACAAAGCTAGAAGATGTATATTTTCTGATTTCAAACCAATAAAACTACAATAATTGAAAGAGTGTAGTACTGTTCTAAAGGCAGATATATAAACCATTGGAGTTAAATAAAAGCCTAGAGATACATTCTTCCATATATTGTCAAGTTATTTTTGACAAGGTTTCCACAAACATTTGGTGGAGGAAATAATAATCTTTTAACCAAATATTGTTAAAAATAATAATTACATGAAAAAGAATAAAATTGGACCCTTGCCTAACACCATATACAAATATTAACTCAAAATAGATAAAAGACCTAAATATAAATCTTAAGACTATAAACTTTTAGAAGAAAATCTGGGTCATAAAACCTCACAACATTGAAATTGGCAGTGATTTCTTGGATATGATTTCAATGGCACAGGCAAAAGAAGGGTATATAAACTCCCTAAAAAATAAAAAAATATTGTATATCCAAAAACAATGTAGAGTTAAAAGTTACTGATAGAATGGGATAAAATATTTCCAAATGCTATATCTGAAGGTATATTAATATTCCAACTAGAAATCCTAAAAATTAGCAACAATGAAAGCAAACAATACAATTTAGAGATAGGTAAAAGACTAACATAAATAATGAATCTCCACAGATAACCAATCTTAGTTGTCTGTTGGGTGGAAAATCTTGTTTCTCTGGTTCTGGTGTGTGTTACCTATTTCTTCTTTGTAGTTCATCTCTTTTGAGTATTTTCTCTAGCACTGGTTTTGAAGACATAAATTCCTTCAGTTTCTGTTTGTCATGGAAGCTTCTTATTTCCCCATCTAATTTGATAGAAAGTTTTGCTGGGTAGAAAATATTTGGCTAGAAGTTGTTTTCTTTCAGAGTTTGGAATATGTTACTCCAAGCCCTTCTGGCTCTCATGACTTGCTTTGGGAAATCTGGAGTGATTCTAATTGGTTTGCCTCTGAATGTCACTTGGCCCTTTGTTTTTGTTGCCTTTAAGATTCTCTGCCTGGCTTCCACATTGGTCATTTTGACAATTATGTGGCTTGGGGATCCTCTTCTCCGGTCCTGTCTAAGGGGAGTTCTATAAATTTCCTGGACCTGAGTATCGACCTCTTCCTCTGTGTTTGGAAAATTTTCTGCTATTACTTCCTTGAAGAGATCCCTTTGGTTTCACCAAATTCTTTTCCCTCCTCTATTCCAATTATTCTTAGGTTAGCTCTCTTAAAATGGGCCCATATTTCTTCAATGTCAGATTCTTGCTGTCTGATTTTTTTTTCTAAATTAGAAACTATGCGTTCATTTTTGGACTGATCATCTTCTGGAAGTGAGATTCTGTTCTCCATGTGATCTAATCGGTTGTTTGTACTTTGAATTGAGGCCTTTACTTCATTAATTGCATCCTTTATCTCTTTTTGGCTCTCACTGATTTCTTTTCGAAACACCTCTTATTTCTACAGTTATTTTCCTGATTTGATCTTCTAGAAATCTCTGAATTTGTTTTATCGGGTTCTGATGTTGTGGTTTTGTGGGCATTCATTGCTGCTTTGTTATTCCTCTTTCCCATGATTTAGGAAGTTTGTGCCTTCTCTGGGTTTTCCCTGGGTCACTATGACTTCATTTAAGTTGCTCTGGATCTTGAGTCTGTGGTATCTCAGTCCCCACTACTCCTTTACTGGGTTGTATCGCAGAGTCTCAGACCCAGGGAGTCAATCGAGGCTGCTTTAGACCATGGGGGGTGCCAGGCTGGGCGTTCTCCTATGTTGTGATATCTCTGCCACCGCCACTCCCCCACTGGGTCAAGTCCCTGGGAATACAGTACTGGGATTTCTCCTCTAGGGCCCACAATTTGACTCACTGTTGTTGTGTGCGCTGTTGGAGCTGTAGTGGACTCAGTGAATTCACTGCTGCTGCTGCCAGTGGCTTTATGGCGCCGCTGCCACGCCCTCGGCCATGAGGCTGGCGCATTTCTTCTCTGGTTTTGAGCTCTGCTTTGAGTCCCTGCAGGGTGTGCTGAGTCCAGCCACTGGGAGCTTTAGATGCTCCCTGCGCCAAAATCTGCCAAATTCTGCCTGGCTGTTCCACAGCGGCTCACCTCGGCTCACTGTCCGCTGCTCCTCTCTGGATCCTGGTGGGCTGTTGAGTGCGTTGGTCTGTAGCCGTCCGGTGAACTCGCCGCTGTTGCCATCAGTAACGCGCTGCTGCTGCGTCCTTGGGCGTGAGGCCAACGTATCTCCTCTGTGGCTCTGAGCTCTGTTCTGAGTCCCCCTCCTCTCTCTTTTTTCTCTAAATTGAAAGTCATTTTCTTTGTTTTTGTTGTTCAATCTGAGATTGGTTATCTTTATTTTTTAATTTTGCTGCTACTGCTTTTTTTTCTGCCTTACCTCAGTGGGCAAAAAAGTCATTGTGCCAGTGTTTTCTGAGCATCAGAAACCTTCTGATTTCCTGCTTAGACTTAGCACTTATTGTTGGTCTTGGCTTACTATCAGATCTTACTGTTTCAAGCTTGCTAGGCTTTAGAAATCAAAACCCTTTAATTAGCTGCTTACTTTAATGACTGGCTAAGCCCTTATCTCTGTTCTTATCCTGTTCACCTCAAGGACCTTAGAATCTCAATACTTTCTTTCCAAAGGCAAGCTATTCTTTGTACTACTTGTTAAAGTTGGTTAAACCACTGCTTAAGCTCATGCCACTTTTTTGTTATTATTGTTGTTTTCCTTATGGCAAGGCAAAAATGGGGGACAAAAATAAAACTATAGACTAGTTCTCTGTTAAGCCCTGTAGTCACCTTCCGAGAAGAAAAATGTTGCCCAAGCAACCGGCTTATTTCAGCTGACTCACACTTTACTCCTTCCTTTCATTTCATTGCTTCTTTTTACCTCCTTAGGAGTCTGTCCAGGATTTTGCAGCCTGACTAGAGGCTTCTTCAGAGCCAACAACCTTTTTTTCTGAGCTTAAAATAGTGAGTCCTCTTACTGACAAGAAGAAAAGACCTTGGTAGTTCATTTTTCTGTTGTACAATGGTGTTGGTATATTCTTTTATGAAGTATAATGAAAAGTTTGGAAATGGGGATATTAAGAACGAGATTGCACTAATATTTTATTTCTGTTATGTAGGAGGTAGTTCTTTGAGTTCCTAATTATTTTGTTGAATGTGAAACAGGTGACAAATGTAGGTTTAGTCCGCATACTGATCCCTTCCTATTGGTAGAAGGTTTACAGAGAGAAGAGAGAGAGAGGTTTATTGATTGTGTGTGTGTGTGTGTGTGTGTGTGTGTGTGTTTGTGTTGGTTGAAGGTTTATAAAAGGTGTGTGTATTGGTAGAAGGTTTACAGACTGTGTGTATGTGTGTTTTCTGATAAAGGGTAGAGAAACACAAAGCCCATAAGGCAGAGAATCTACTTACAGCTAATGAGTGAAAAACTGAACATAGGCTGGCTCCTGAGGTCTGGCCTTTTGAAAACATTGAAATTTTTTTGGGGGGTGGTACTGGGGTTTCTAGAAGCCCTTATACCTCCGGGCTATACTCCCAGACCTATTTTTACATTTTTATTTGAAAACAGGGTCTCCTAAGCCAGCGCGCGCGGCTGGCTTCAAACCTGCACAATCCTCCTGTCTCTGCCTCCCAAGCGCAGGGATTACAAGTGTGCGCCACCATGCCCGGCAAAAACATTGAAATTTAATGTTGCTTTTTATGCCGGGTGTAGTGTCGCACACCGCGCTTGGGAGGCTGAGACAAGAGGATCGCACAGGTTCAAAGCCAGCCTCAGCTACTTAGGCTCTCATCAACTTAGTGAGACACTGTTTCCAAATAAAATATATAAAAAAAGAAGGTCTGGGAGTATAGCCCAGAGGTAGAAAGCCTCTGGGTTCCACCCCCAGTACCACCAAAAAAAAAAAAAATGTTGCTTTTAAAAAGTAGATTTAACGCTGGACATGGTGGTGCATGTTTGTAATCCAAGCATTTGGGAGTCTGAGACAGGTTCACAGTTTGTGGACAGCCTCAGCTACTTAGGCGCTTTGCAACTCAGTGAGAACCTGTTTCAAAATATAAAATTATGAATATGGCATGATTACCCTGGACAATCATTGGTGGGAGGGGGAAGGGAAAACAGGGGCAGGGGGGAGAGGGCACCAAGTATAGTTTAAATGTATACCATTTATGTCCAATAAAAATAAATAAATAAATTAAAAAATACTTTACATATATAGCTCATAATAGTATATAAGTCAGTGGAAAAAGGAAAATTAGGAAGAAATATTGTAAGACAAGATTTTTCTAAATTAAGAAATATTTAGTCTACTAATTTCTAAGTTATCATTATGCTTTCCTTTTCATTTTTTAATTTTAAATGACATTTTTCGTTAAGATACCTAACTAAAAATATACTTTCTTGTTACATTGCAAATTTTCAAAATACTGAGTTTTTGAAGAATGAAACAACAAAGATGAAAATAATGAGAAAAAATCTGCATTTTATGCACATACTATATATATTTTACCATGAGTTTATATGAAATAGCCCTTTATTGTCTTTTAAATTTCAAGTTTGTCTTTTGTAAAATTCCATATTATTAAGTCTCTCTGCTTTAAGTCTTCTAAAAAAATGTAGCACTATCTTTCACCTAAATAAGGTATAAGTTGCCTTTTAGGAAGATGCAATAGTTGAAACCAATAAAGTAAATTATAGCTTAATTACATAGACCAAAGAACAGAGTATAACTAGAGCCATATTACTGAACTTTATTCTTACCAAATGGTAGTCTATTTATTTACAATGATGTATTTTTATTCTTTTGGGGGGGAAATAGGAATTATATATGTATTTCTTATCTTCATGTCAGGATGTGTACACATACATGGTTTAAGTGATTTGTGTCTAAGTGTGTATCACATCTGTAGAGGTAGTTGCCTGATAATTCATGTGAGGGTCTTTAATGTTTGCTAGTAGATGATCTTTTGATTATGGCAGAATTAAATAAGTTACTTTTTTGCTTCAGAGCTCATGCAATTCATATAATACTGTGTTGGATCTATCTTACTATATTTTTAAGAACTTTGTAAATAATTAAACTATGTTTATCAATTAAAAAAGAATAAAAAATAGGGCTGGGGGTGTAGCTCAGAGGTAGAATGTACCTGGGTTTCATCCCCAGTACTACAAAAAATGTAGACTTAAGCACTCATGTCATAATTTTAGATCTTAATTACCCTAAGGCTTGAGTGTTGAAGATCCAGTAATTGCCTGCAGAGAAACCCATCACTGAAAGTCTGAAATGCCAACTTAAATTCTTACTGTTTGCCAGTAACTGATTTTAAAATGTTAATTTTGCATTAAGCATGGTAAAGCAGTACAACTAACTACTGTTTGGGTAGTCTAATTGGTATAGTCTCTTGTACACATTTCTTTCAGAACTAAGCTAGGCATGGTGGCACATGCTTTTAATCCCAGTACTTGGGAGGTTGAGATATGAGGATTACATGTTTGTGGCCAGCCTCGGCTACGTACTGAGGTCCTCTGTTTCAAAGTAGAGAATAAAAAAAATAGGGCTGGGGTGTAGCTCGGAGTTAGGATGCCTCTGGGTTCAATCACTAGTACCTACCAAAAAAAAAAATCTAGGAGCTATTAGTACTGGGTTGTAGTAGGATGTAGAGATAATGAGTTGACAGAATTGAGAAGCAAATTCTAACTAATATTTCATAAGACTCATCAATTTTTTGTGTGTGCTACTGGGGGTGGAACCCAGAGGCTTTCTACCTCCAGGCTATACTCCCAGACCTATGTTATATTTTATTTGGAAACAGGGTCTCACTAAGTTGCTGAGAGCCTCACTAAGTAGCTGAGGCTGGCTTCGAACCCGTGCGATCCTTCTGTCTCAGCCTCTCAAGTCCGGGGATTACAAGCATGTGCCGCCACGACCAGCAGACTCATAAATTTTTGATTGATATAGGAATAATGCATCTGAAATGTTATTATTCTTTTTATCAAAGGATAAGAGTGTCTTAAAACAATCTGGATAAATAAAACAATCTTTTTTAAAATATATACTTTTAATTGATAGTCATCTAGAAAATTGGCTGTTGATGTTTATTTGACCTATATTAGCTAACCTCATTTTAAACATGTTGAATGAAGACAGTTTTGTATAAATATCTGTATAAACAATGGCTGTAGGTCAATATACATATCCAGATATTTTACTGGGGCTGGGCATGGTGGTGCACCACTATAATCCCAGTCAGTACTTGAGAGATTGAAACAGGAGTATTGTAGGTTCAAAGTGAAACCCTTAACAACTAAGAAGACCCTGTTTAAAAGTAAAAAAGGTCTGGGAGTCTAGCTCTGAAGTAAAATGCCCCTGCAGTTAACATACCCCAGTACCACACAAAAAGAGAAAATTTCGTCAGTTTGTTACAGTAGTCATCTTAAGTTTTTTGTTTTTGTTTTTGTTTTTTTTTTGCAGGGGGGAGCAATCTGAGACAAAATAATGAAGCTATTAAAATACCTTCATACTGTTCACTGAACATTTCTGTAACTGCACATAATATATATCTGCATTTGAACACATAGGCACTGACTGGAAAAGCTTTGACTGACTATACATATGTGCAGATCTTTTTCTCCATTCAAGGAATACTGTAAAATATTTAGATAAATATTTCTATAATGACACTGGCCATGCAGTTCCTTCTGCTTCTTCCTTTTATCGCACACCAGCATATCATAAAATGAATTGCCCCACCTATTTGCTTGAAGATGAGGTAGAGTTGCTAGATAAAGTACATGGCAGTCAGTTAAATTCCAATTTCAGATAAATATTTAAATACTTATCTGAAATTGGAATTTAACTGGATATTCTGTATTTTTAGTTACTAAATCTAGCAGCCCTAGGTTGGGGGAAACCATAAGAATAGCAGATGTGGACACAGTTATGAGATTTAAGTGCACATAAATGACAAGCATGACCTTTACTCTGACAAGAATACCAAGATATTTTAGTGCAGTGTTATTTAGTGTCCAACACTTTTTTCTTTGAAGTGCATCAGTGAAAACAAAGCTCAAAAATAGCAAAACTTGCCATGCAAGGTGGCACACATCTGTAATCCCAGTAATTGAGAGGCTGAGACAGGATGTTTGCAGGGTGTTTGTTTAACCATTGCAGGTGTGAGACCAGCTTGCAGCAACTTAGACCCTGTTTGTTTCAAAATAAAAAGGTCTAGGGGTTTAGCTCAGAGATAGAGTGCCCCCTAGTATCGCCAAAAACAATTATAAAACTTAACGTTATATTGCTTAAAGACACATACAGGCATGTTTGATGGAACTTTCTTTTTTTTCTTTCTTTCTTTTTTTTTTTTTTTTTTGGTGGTACTTGGGTTCCTGGAAGCCCTTCAACCTCCTGGCTACACTCCCAAACCTATTTTTATGCTTTATATTTGGAAACAGGGTCTCTTAAGCCAGTGTGGCAGGCTTCGAACCCGCGTGATCCTCCTGTCTCCACCTCCCAAGCATGGGGATTACAAGCGTGCGCCACCATACCCGGCATGGAAATTTCTAAAAATTAAGAAATAAGGGAATCATCACATGAATCTGGGATAGTGGTTACTTCTATGGGAGAGATAAGCAGATAAAATAAATAAAGCATACAGTAAACTGCTGTATTGGTACTGTTCTAATTCTAAGGTAAATTGATGAGTCACAGGAGTTAATTTATTATGCTTTATAATTAACTGTGCAATTTCAACATCCATTTTCTAAAATGCTTGGGATTCGGTTTGAATATTTTTTATTTTGGAATATTTACATGTACATAATGAGATACCTTGAGGATTGGACCAAAGTCTAAACACAACAACACTCATGTATGTTTCTTATACACATAGATTGAAGGTAGAATGCCTTCAATCTCCAGTACCACACACACATACACACACAAAAAAACATAGACATCAACAATATTAGCCTATATGTAAAGCTTCACTGTATATACTTTTTTTTTTTTTAGGTACGGGGGATAAAACGCAGGGGCATTCTATCTCTGAGCTACACCCCCAGCCCTGTTTTTTTTTATTCTTTATTTTTGAAACAGGGTCTTATAGAGTTGGAAAGGGCCTCACTAAGTAGCTGAGGCTGTCTGAGAACCGTAATCCTCCGGTCTCAGCCTCCCAAATGCTGGGATTACAAGCATGTGCCACCATGCCTGGGCACTGTATATACTTTACAAAATAAATTCAAAAAGTAAAAAAGCATGCATTAGTTTAACACATATTAGATCAAATAATGAATAGACATTATAGTGATTACTTGTCTGTTGTAAAATCCGTAAAATAAACTCCTCAGTTCATGAAATTTTCATTTTTATTATTTGACCTGTACAGGGGCAAAGTTTCACTTGGAAAAATTAATGGTTCCTATGTCAAGTTAAAGGAAAGAAGAAATCAGCTACAGCATACCTAAAAATTTCACTTAATCCAATTACCTAGGTATAAATTTTAAGATTCCTAAAGCAGAGCAAAAATCACAAAGAGCTCTGCTCTCCTTGACTAATTCTTAAAAATTAGACTTAAATAAAACAGTTCAAATAATGCTGTTTATATATAAGTGTTATTAATACTAGTCTCAATAATATATTTGTGAGGAGAGAGAGTAGGGTAGGATCCAGAGGGAAACACATCAAGTGATATGTACATGTATGTTTCAATCACTCTGAACATCATTATGATATATAATTACAAGCCGGGCGTGGTGGCGCACACTTGTACTCCCAGCATTTGGGGGGCTGAGACCGGAGGATCACGGTTCACAGATAGCCTCAGCTACTTAGTGAGGCCCTCTGCAACTCAGTGAGACCCAGTATTCAAGATAAAGAATAAAAAAATAGGACAGGAGGTGTAGCTTGGAGGTCGAATACCACTGGGTTCCATCCCCAGACCCGCAAAAAAAAAAAAAAAAAGATATATAATTACAATGCACCAATAATAAAAGAAAAAATTAGGTTTCCAACTCTTGCCACTTAAGAACTAGTCATATGCCTAGCAATGATGTTTTTGGTCAACAGTCTACATATATGCAGTGACAGTTCCAGAAGATTATATCTTGCTAGTGGCATCATAGCTGTCTTTGTTTAAGTACACTCTGTGACAGTCACACAACAGAATTTCTAACAGGACATTTATTACAATGCATCCCTATTGTTAATCAATGCAGGCCTATATTTGGACAGTGTACAGTAACCATGATTAAGTAGAAAAATCCTTTTCAGTGAGTACCAGTTTAGGTACAAAGTAAGTATTTGGTATGCATTTATTTGAAGCAGTTCTAGTTCTCTATAGTCTTATGTTATTCTCTGTGGTGGAAATGGCTGGGGACTACTTTCCAAATGTATCCCCTTCTCCCTCTTAGATACACTTGAGTGCTCCTTATGTATGCTTCCAGGATGTCATGTGTTGTCTGTTATTGCAGTATTATATTGAAATGGTCTGTTCATATTTTTGCCTTACCCACCAGATTGTGACCTGTGTGCAAAGGCTATATATTTCTCATCTTTTTCTCCTCAATGTCATGGTAGACAACCAGTAAGGCTTTATATACTAAATGAAGGTGCCTAAGGACTCAACTAATCTAAATCTAACTCCTTCATTTTACACATGTGGTTTAAGAGATTGTGGCTCTAGAAATAGAAGGCCATAGACTGGGTCATTTGTTCAAGCTTTCTGCAGCATCTCTGTTAAGGTTATTCAATTTCTTTTTAAATATTTTACCAGGGAAACAGCTCATTGCTATTTCTTAACTCCAGCTGATAACTAAACTCATCAGGTTGAGCAAACTACTACCACTTTGTATTTTCTACTTTTAGTTCTAGTTCTGCTGTGTGATGCCTCAAACATTTGAATACAGCTAAATTTCCTCATCTTCTACAGTTCAGCTACCCTTAGTTCTTTATATCATTCTACTCAGTTACTAAACATTGACCAAATTGGTTTCTCTCTTTTGAATATGTTCTGTTTTATCAATGTTCTTTTTGAAATACAATATCCCGAATAGTACACAATCTTCTTAAGTGTACTCATCATTTAGAAGATGCAGAACATTTTATATACCCCTTGCTCTGGATATAATAGTTCTGTTAATTTAGCCTAAGAGCACATTAGTTTTTTGGTAGCTATATCTCAGCCCTTACTCTATCCAAGCCTAAATGTTTTTACATAATTTTCTGTTAAGCTGTGACTTTCCCATCATGCATTTTACATTTATCCCTACTACATTACATTCTGTTAAGACTGTATCTATTGTTCTAGTTGAAATCTTTTTTAATTCTTTTGGCCAGTCTATAACCAGTCTGTCCCAACTTTTTGTCATCCACAAATTTGATACATATATCATCAGTTTCCTCAGCTAAGTTATTAGTAAGAATATCAAGTAGGGTAGGAAATTTAGTGCTTTTTTGTGTGCGGTACTGGGGATTAAACCCAGGAACATTCTACCTCTGAGCTATACCTTCAGTCATTTTTTATTTTTTTTTATTTTGAAACAGAGTCTCACTAAGTTGCAGAGGTCCTCACTAAGTTGCTGAGGTTGCCTGCAAGCCTATGATCCTCTTGTCTCAGCCTCCCAAGTACTGGAATTACAGGCATGCACTACCACACAATTTAGTGCTTTAATCTGGAGTGTGTGTGTGTGTGTGTGTGTGTGTGTGTGTGTACGTACAGCACTTGATCTATATTGGAAGCCAGTAAATCTATCAAAAAAATTTAAGTTAATATTGCATGACGGAATTTTGTTGAAGTTTTCCTCACTCTTAGGCCTATTTTTCCTTCCTAGGATTCATCAGCCATTTAACAGTGTATTTAAGAAGTTAGTTTGAAGCTGGGCTTGGTAGTACAGGCTTGTAATACCAGCTACCCAGGAAACAGACAGTAGGGTTGAGAATTTCAAGCCAGCCTGGGCAATATAGCAAATTTTGTCTCAGATAAAACATTTTACTGACATAAAATTAGTCTTTCTATGGTTTGTGACATTTACCCGCTCAGTGTTGACTAATAATTAGAGGGTTTTTTTGGTTTTTTTGTTTTGTTTTGTTTTTGCTTACAGCATCCTCCTCCATTTTCCCTGATTTTTCTTTCATTCTTTTTTTACTTTATTTATTTTTGGCTCTGGGAATTAAGCCCAGGGACATTCTACCTCTGAGCTACACAACCAGTTTATTTTTCATTTTGAAACAGGGCCACGCTAAGTTGCTAAGGGCCTCACTAAGCTGCTGAGGCTACCTTGAATCTACAATCCTCCTGTCTGCCTCCCAAGAACTGGGATGACAGGTGTGTGTCACCACACCTGGCTTTCTAATATTTTTAAGAGCTTTTAGATATGGATTCAGCTTTGTAAATCCTCAGATACACTGAGAAAAGAAATAAATTGCCTTGGACAGTACAGCCAAACTTATTTAGAATATTCAAGTACTTTCATCTCCTTGAATGCTTTGGGATTCCATTTCCTCATTTTACACTTGTCTTTTACTTTTTGGTTTAACTATTAGTGATCTTAATTGGAAAAATAATTGAGACAGCCTTTTCTGTTATAATGATGTGTACTTATCCACATATAGGCAGACCCGTACTTTGTTTTTGTTAAGTATAGATTAAAGGAAATCTTTGTCTTTTTTGTTGTTTTTGTTTTTGTTTCTGTTTCTGTTTTTAATCTTAGCATATTCTGAGCACCAGACTTTCTGATACTTTTCTTACAGGTTTTTGCAATTTTCCCTGGATATGTGCCCATTCCATCTCTCCAATCTCTCCTGCAATTTTTCCTTTAAAATATGTCTTGTGACACATCACCATGGAGATGCAATCAACAAAATTCAGACCATGCGAAATTCTACAGGATGAACAACATAGTTTCTTCAAAACAAGAATTGCAAGAATAAAAGATTGAAGGGGAACCTACTGATTGATTGAAAGAGACATGTCATCTGATTGCAGTGTATGGACCTTATTTGATTAAAATGAACCAACTGTAAAAATAATTGAGGCATTCTACAAAATCTGAATGTTGATTATAACAAATTGTAAATTTTATAATGTGCTTATATCTTAAATAGAAGTCTCTATCCCTTTTAGATGCATATTGAAATGTTAATGGGGAGAATTGCAGTGGTTTCTGTCACTTGCTTTATAATAATCTGGTGAGGGAGTAGAGGAAAAAGTCAACTAAAGTTCAGGCATCTAGATTCTAACTATTTAGCTAAAATTGTAGAGCTTATACTTCTAGATTGATGTCATGTTGCCCTTTCAACCTCTGGAACTACCATGCTTTCCCTAAAAACAATGGTGAATAAAATCTAGATAAATCAAAACTTTAAGAAATGACTATAGTTTCAGTTAACTGGCTACTTACCCATGTGGAACCATGAAGGGAACATTAGGACTAAGCGAGTAAATTAAGAGACTGCATGGGTTGTTGGAACCAGCAAAGAAACTCTTTGGGTTCTAGTTTTTTATTTTTTTTTTGATGCTGTAGATTAAACCCAGAGCCTTGCACATGTTAATAGATAAATGTACAACTGAGCTTCACCCCAAGCCTAATTAGGTATTTAACCTTAGAGTAAATTGTAGTATGGTAGGGATTATGTCTTTTTAGTTTACTGCATTACATACAGGCACTATGCCTCGTACATGGTAAGTAATGGGGAAATGTTAAAGGAATTAATGTGACCTTTTTGGCCACAATTTCTTGACAATAAAATAAGATAGATGGTCTAAATAATTGTGGGTTTTTTTGGTACTAGGAATTGAACTCTGGGGCATTCTCCTGAGCTGTATCCCTAGCCCTTTTGTAATTTTGAAATGGGGTCTCACTAAGTTACCACACTGCTATATATTTTCTGTTAGATTTATTTTTTTTCTTATAAAGTAAATAAATATTATTCTCAACATACTAAATTAGAGAGTCATGATTAGCACATTTCAGGGTGTCAAGCTTTACAGCAGAGTTGATAAAATGTTGCTTAGCTTCCATATGTGCACCTGTAGCTGGGGTTGTATTGAATGTAGTACTATTATGTCAGAGATTATAAAGGATTTCCCATTATGCTTTCTATGGAGTCTTAGCAACTTCTGGGTAAGTTGTAGGTAATGTCATATATCCATACCCCAGTGACTAAGTACCTATGTTTGGGAGCAATGACTTTATTCTAATGAAGTTTTACTGTAGATATATGAAGATTCTCACTGAATCAGTTCAGAATTTATTTTAAAAATAATTCCTATACTCTCATACAAAATCACCATGGCAGTGTTTGAAGCAATGTACATTTTTTATGATACTGAGGTTCCTGGAAGCCCTTCTACCTCCAGGCTACACTCCCAGACCTATTTTATACTTTTTTTTTTTGAAACTGGGTGTCTTAAGCCAGCACGGCTGGCTTTGAACCTGCGCAATCCTCCTGTTTCTACCTCCCAAGCGTGGAGATTATAAGTGTGCGCCACCACGCCCAGCTAGATTTTTTAAAATAGTAACCATTGTACAAATATTAAAATATATTGGAACTGAACACCAGTACCCTGGCTTCAAAAAGAAAACTACTGTAATTAAAATACTAAATAGATAGGGACTAAAGAAAGCATCTATCATGTATTATATTCAAGCATGAGAATTTTTAGTATAAACTGAACATTAGCTATTATATGAAAATAACTTCCTCTTAGAAATCAGAATACAATGAATCATTGAAAGTTGCTGAAGTATTAATCTGAAAGTACTAATCCTTTTATACAAAATCATAGAGGAAGACACGCTACTTTTAGTTTTTATTGTACTGGGGGATTGAAACCAGATGCGTTCTACCTCTGAGTTATACCCCCCCAATCATATTTAATTTTTTTTAAACAGGGCATCACTAAAGTGCAGAAAACCTTACTAACTTGCCAAACCTGGCTATGAACATGTGATCCTCCTGTCTCAGCCTTCCAAGTAATGGGATTATAGGCATGCACCACCATGCCCAGTTTACTTTTAGTATTTGATCTGCAAGCCATGCAAGATATTTTAGTAGAATACTAATACTTATTTAAAGCACACTATTTAAAAGTGTTTCTGAAGTTTCTTTTCATGTTTAAATTTGATAATGCCATTGACAGACACAGTCTTCAATTTCAGAATCTATGCTGAAAAACTAATAAATTAGCTTGTATTCTATATTAGTCTGGGCAATGTTTTTTGTTTGTTTTATATTTGACCCTAAAAGCACAGGTGACAAAAGCAAAAATAGACAATCAGAGTTGCACTAATCTAAAAAGACTCCTGTACAGCAAAAGAAACAGTTAATAGAGTGAAGACACAACCTGTGGATTGGAGAAAATACTTTCAAACCAAGCACATGTTTCATGATCTTATATGTCGAATCTTTTTTTAAAGTTGTACTCATAGAAATAAAAAATAGAAGATGAGGATAGTGGCATATACCTGTAATCTCAGTACTTGGGAGGCTGAGACAGGAGGATCACCGATTTGAAGCCAGCCTCAGCAACTTGCAACTTATCAAGATCATTAAGAACTCACCAAGATCCTATTTCAAAATTAAAAAGTCTACAAGTATAGAAAAGAGGTAGAATACTCCAGTATTCAATCCTCAGGACCAAAATAAGATAAGTAGATAGTAGAATGGTGGTTACCAGGGGTTAGAGAGGAGGGGAAGGTATTGAGAGATGTTAGTCAAGTATGTTAATCAATGTATAAAGTTTCAGTTAGACAGGAAGAATAAATCCTTAAGATTTATTTTACAGTGTGTGACTGTAGTTAATATTTTTGTATATTTCAAAATTGCTGCAAGTGTGGATTTCAAATAATAATGTGGAGTGATTGATATATTGGCTTGATTAATCATTCTATATGTATATAAACATTATGTCATCTCATTTAAGATTTTCATTTTCACCAGGTGGGGTGGCACACACCTGTAATCCCAGAACTTGGGAGGCTGAGAAAGGAGAATCTCAGATTCAAGGCCAGCCTCAGCAACTTAGCAATTTCCTGTTTCATTTTAAAAATAAAAAGGGCTGGGTGTGCAGTTTAGAGGTGAAACACTCTTGGATATATCCCTAGTACCAAAAATAGATTTTAATTTCAGAATATTTACTCTGTTTAAAATTAGTTTATGTCAAAATTTGTGGGTTTTTTTTTTTTTTTTTGGTGGTACTGGGGTTCCTGGAAGCCCTTCTACCTCCGGGCTATACTCTCAGACCTATTTTTACATTTTTATATTTGGAAACAGGGTCTCCTAAGCCAGCGCGCGCGGCTGACTTCGAACCTGCGTGATCCTCCTGTCTCTGCCTCCCAAGCGTGGGGATTACAAGTGTGCGCCACCACGCCCGGCTAAAATTTGTGGGTTTTTTGTTATTCTTTTGTTTTTGTTTTTATATTAAGTGGGCAAGGAAATTTAGTTAGGTTTTTGTTAAGCTTGGTAAGAAGCACCCTGAGCCAGGAATGGCAGTGCACTTGTTGTAATCCTGAGACTGAGACAGGAGGATCACAAATTGGTGGCTAGCCTCAGTAATTTAGCGAGGCCTCTGAAACTTAGTGCAATGCTTTTTTTAAAATAAATAAAAATAGGTCTGGAGGTGCAGCTCAGAGTTAGAATGCCCCTAGGTTCCCTAGTACACACACACACACACACTCTCATCTTGGTCTGTTAGGTTTTCTTTAGTACATGTTTGTACATACAAGTTTTTGACCCCAATATGATGTTTGAATATAATGCACCAATACAAAAATTTAAACGAAAAAAAAAGTTGGAAATACCACCAAGATTTAAACAGGTGTTAACATGTACATATAACTTTAGAGTTTTCTGATTCTCCATTTGTGAGGAGTATAATAAACATTTTATGTGGAGATTAGGATGAGCCTTTTCTGTGAAAAAAAAAAATACTGACTTTTAACATGTAAAAAAAGAAACATATCTTCACCCCCAAACTAATGAAGTTTAAAATAAAATTTCCTACAAAATATAATTTCCTAAAAGGAGAAAAATCTAAAAGCCCTTATTTAAAATGTTGCAATTCAGGCATGGTGATGGATGCTTGTAATCCCAGCATTCAGAGGGTGAGACCAGAGGATCGTGGTTCGAAGACAGCCTCAGCTACTTAGTGAGTAAAAAATAGGGCACGGGGTGTAGCTTGGAGGTTGAATGCTCCAGGGTTCCATCCACAGATCTGTAAATAAATTAATTAATTAATTAATTAATTAAGTGTTGCAACTAGTTGGTAGGAAAATCAAGAGTAGAACTTAGTTGTTTTTTTTTTTTTACATCTAGTTCCCCATTTCTCCTTCCTACCCTAAACTTGACATTAGTTTTCTTCTTCAGGCACAAAAAAAACTGAAGTAGTATAACTTTACTTTAAAATTAGAGACCCAGTTGCACATAAGTTTGAGTTGTTCAAGAATACTAAAGACTATTCAGATGTCACTTATCTTGAGGCCACTTCTTTGGTAATGACAAATCTCAGTTATTGCTGAACATAAATAAGCAGGGGTGAGGGATCCCCACAAGAAAGTACCCGTGCCTACGCAATTTAAAAGATTGAAGCTGACTACCCAAGTCAATTTTTTTTTTTTGGTGGTCCTGGGGTTTCTGGAAACTCTTCTACCTCCTGACTACATTCCCAGACCTTTTTAAAAATATATTTTTAATTGGAAACAGGATCTCTTAAGCCAGCGAGGCTGGCTTGGAACCAGTGCGATCCTCCTGTCTCTGCCTCCCAAGCGCGGGGATTACAAGTGTGCCCCACCACACCCAGCTCAAGTCAAGTTTTTAATCTATAAAACAGAGAAAGTAATAAAACTACCTAATAGTGGTGTTATATAGTAAAAACACATTAGTATAGTTCAGTATGTGTTTAATAATTAATAGTTTGTTATTATATGCAAGCCCCCTTTTGGGAAACCTTCCAGTGGGGATATTTGTTATCAATTTTTGTTTAATGACATCATCAGTTATAAGCAAGACCTCGTTTTAATCACCAGCTCAGTATGATCTTTTTTTTATCCTGTCTCTGTCGAATAGGCTGGAGCTTGACAAACTGTAGGGTACATTTTCTTTGTTCCAGAAAATTGTTCTTAGGTTCTCAATACTCACAAACTGCCAAAACACCTTTGAGAAACGTAGAGAAATTCCAAGCTGCTGAAGAAACTATTGCTGAATTGTCCTAGCAGTCCTAAGTAAATGACTGTACGTTTTTAGAGAGAACAGGATAGAAGGTTAAAGAAATTGAATAATTCAGTGATTTGATCACACATAGGATAAATCATAGAAACAATATTCAAGCAAGATACCTCTGCTTAAAAGCCTATTTTCACTCTGCTGGTCTCAAAAGGAAGAAATTACTCTTTGTAATCTGAAATATCACCATATCTGTCAGTAATTGGCCAGTAATTTGGATTACGTGAATCAGCCAGAAAATGCTGTTTTTACAGCCAGTTATATACAAAAGATAAATCTGGCTTTTTGGTCTTTTTTTTTTTTAATGACAGGCAGCTAAAAAAATCTGGCCACATTTATCAAGGTGTGAAGGTTATGGGGAGAGTGGATTTTCTATCTAACTTTCTCCAGTTCATATAGGGCTTAATTGTTTTATAAAAGCTTATCTATCACAGCTCTCCCCCCCATACACAGTGGCATTAAGATTTTGTACCACATGGAAATTTAAGGCCTTTTCAAGTTTTTTAATCATTGTTGTTTTGATTGTATTTTATTATTTTAGACATGGATTTTTTTTCTTTTTTGAAATTGGAATACATTTAGTCATAGACTTTGCATGTATAGGTTCTTATTACATACCTATAGATTTGGCAAGGTAACCAAATAATTGGTAATATAAAAGTTTTTATTTCTAGAACTCTTTCTTTGTTAACATAAATTTATATTGACCAGACATTACAATTAAACAAGCAATATTTTATAGAAATTTTGTTTGTTTGTTGTTTTTTTTTTTTTTTAGTGGTACTGGGGTTCCTGGAAGCCCTTCTACCTCTGGGCTACACTCCCAGACCTGTTTTTACATTTTTATTTGGAAACAGGGTCTCCTAAGCCAGCGTGCACGACTGGCTTCGAACCTGTGCAATCCTCCTGTCTCTGCCTCCCAAGTGCGGGGATTACAAGGGTGCGCCACCACGCCCGGCATTTTTGTTGTTTTTTTAAACATGCATTTTAAAAATCCAGACTAGGAATTGTCTAACTTATCTTATTTTAGACTTTGTATATAAAAGGTACTTATAACTATTTAATAAATGGATTGATTTTCTGTTATGCAAAGATAATTTTTATCGAACTAGTTTTGATTAGTGGTCAAGGATTTCCATGTCAAATGTCATCACTCATTTTGACATACAACAAACATAGTAGTAGGCCTGTGCTTCTTTTGGTTCTTCCCCCAATTATAATTTTGAGGAAAAGTCAATCTCTTGGGACCTGTTTCTTTATCTGTAAAGATAAGTTATGTTTATTAGATGTTCTCAAAGGTGCCTTTCAACCCAAGGTTGTATCATGTGATCATTATGTTTTATTTTGTTTAAAAATCTTAGTAATATCATATAATGATGTAACTGTCTCTTACTATGTAGTATATTATATTTTACTATATCCCTGGAGTGTAATAAGTAGCCACAGGAATGTCATTTTCCTTTGTGCTTTAAAGCAGATATCAGAGTGCTTTTATTTGGGAAAATGTGAAGGGTGAAAATAATTGATGAAAAGTTTCTTTTCAAAATTGATATATTTAGCAGAGAGTGGTATTACATGCCTATAACCCCAGTTCTTGGGAGGCTAAGAAGGAAGAATTTCAGACTTAAGGTTAGCACTCAGTAACTTAACAAGACCCTATTTTAAAATAAAAAGTGTTGGGGCTGTGGCACAGAGGTAGAACACCCCTGGGTCCAGGCCCCAGTACCACAAAAATAAGTAAAACAAAAATGTTTCTATCTAGGCTGGGTGCAGTGGCACATGCCTGTAATCTCAGTCACTCGGGAAACTGACTAAGACAGGAGCATTCCAAGTTCCAGTTTGAGGTTAGCCTCAGTGACCTAGAAAGATTATTAAAAATAAAAAGGTTTGGTAATATTCCTCAGTGGTAGATCACCCTGGATCCATTCCCCAGTACTACAAAATTAATAAAATAAATATTATAATAGAGTTTCTATAATAGTCTGTGTTTAAGAATAGAGTTTTACTCCATTAAAAAATAAGCTGAGCAGGACGTCTGAGCAGGACATCTGTAATGTCAGTACTTGGGAGGCTGAGACAGGAGGATCACAGGTTCATGGCCAGCCTCAGCAAGTAGTGAGACTCTCAACAACCTAGTGAGACCCTATTTCAAAATAAAAATAAAATGGGATTGAGAGTGTAGCTCTGAGGTAGAATGCCCCTGGTTTCAATCCCAAGTACCACAAAAAAAAAAATTAGTATAAAATTTCTCTCTCTTCAGAATATGTAATGCATATGAAAATTTTAGCCACTCTAGAAATCAAAATTCAAATTAAAACAATAATTGAATATATTTGTTCCTATCAAATTGGCAAAGTTTAAAAATACTCATTTTTGGCAGAAGTATTAAACATGCCTGGGAGTATAATTGGTATAACTGTTCTGGATGGCAATGTGAAAGTTTTTCAAATTTCTTAAGTTTGTACACTTTGGGCCCCCGTTTGACATCTAGAGCTTGTTTTAAGGAAATTTATCATGGAGTTACAAAAAATTATTTACAAAGATACTTGTATTATATGTTTGTAGACAGATAATCCAAAGGTACTCAAATCTTTATGTGGTAAGATTATATATTTTCTTCTCTGCTTTTTTTTTTTTTTGCAGTACTGGAGATGGAACCCAAGAACAGTTTACCTCCAAGCCACACCCCCAGCCATATTTTTTATTCTTTATTTTGAAGCAAGATCTCACTAATTTGTAGAAAGCCTCAATAAGTAGCTGGGGCTTTCTGCAGACCATGATCCTTCTGTCTCAGCCTCCTAAGAACTGGGATTACAAGTTTGCGACAACTCACCCAGCTCTTATCTGCATTTATATTTTCATATTTTCTATATATAAACAAAAATTTTCAGTCACAAAGTAACGTACATATTGCCGGGCATGGTGGCGCAGGCTTGTAATCCCAGCATTTGGGAGGCTGAGACATAAGGATCGTGGTTCATGGATAGCCTCGGCTACTTAGTGAGGCCCTTTGCAAATCAGTGAGACCCTGTTTCAAAATAAAGAATAAAAATAAGGCTGGGGGTATTGCTTGGAGGTAGAATGCCCCTGGGTTCCATCCCCAGTACTGCAGGGGGAAAGTACATATTTTTGAACATGCAAATTTGTCTTTAATAGTACATAAAAGTATTTCTTTTCCTGCCTACTTTATTCAGCACCTTCCTGTTTTTATTTCTGAACAGGTCTCCAGGAAAACTTGGGCTTTCATCATTTAAGGTAAGTTGTATTTTCTCAAAGATAAATTTTTAGGAATCCTGCTAATTTTTTTTCTCATTTATGTAATTATCATCTTCTAGCTTTTGCTTTTCTCAGCTTATGTTTTGTTAAATAACATTGCCATTATATCGTATTGAGTGTAATTATGCATTCTTGAAATGGGGTAGAAGTATATTTTAGATCTTCGCTAATATTTGTTTGGGTTATGATTTCTAGAATAAAAGAGCTCTATGCAATACTTTTGTGTGTTTGGGTATGTTGACTGAAAAAATGATAGTTGCATGACAAAATATGGAGCAACCAAAACATATTCCTTGTGGACACATATTGATATCATCACTGTATAAGAAAATAATCCCAGCCTCTTAATATAAGCAGAGGAGTTTGGTATTTTGATATTATACTACCAAGAGGTACTCGCTAGGAATTAAACCCAGTGACTTGTACATATGAGGCAAGTTTTCTACCACTAAGCTATACCCCCAGATACTAAGAAAGACACATTTTATGTACAAAAATATCACCAAACAGAACTTAGGTCAAATACAGTATGTATTGTATATGCATTTTTGTATGTGTGCATGTGATCTCATACATGCTCTTTCTTTCAGTTCTAGTATACCCATCTTATTTTATACATATCAGATATCAATCTCTTTGATAAGTAGTGGTATATTTATATAGAATATTTTACAGTAGGAGAAAATAATTAGTTATATATAATTATATGGATGGATTTCAGCACCAAAGTATTGGGGAGGTGAGCTGCCGAAAAGTATACTGTGATTCCATTTTTATTAACTTTAAAATCATACCAAATTAAAGAGTATATTGTTTAAGATTGTTTAGATGATTTAGAGGTACAAGCATGCTAAAACTATAAATAATTTCAAGGGAATGATAAACACAAAATATAAACTAGTAGTCATCTCTAGGGTGGAGAAATTTAATGAAAACACTGAACAATACACAGAGACTTAAAAGTTAATGGTAATGTTCTTTTTTCTTAAACTAAGAAAGGTTTTATCATAGCTGGGTATAATGGTGTATGCTTGTAATCCCAGTACTTGGGAGGCTGAAACAGGAAGATTGCAGGTTTAAGCCAATATGTGGTAATTTAGACCCTGTTTCAAATTAAAAAAAAAAATGAAAAGGTTTGGGGTGTATCTCAGAGGGTAGAACTCCCCTGAGTTCAGTTTCCAGTATCACAAAAGTAAATACATTAATTTAATTAAGTCTGGGGACATAGCTCAGGGGTAGAATGCCTCTCGATTCAATCCCTAGTGCCACAAATAAACTGAGGTGATGTTAATGTTATAATTCCTTATTAATATTTTATAAGAATTATTTTAGCCAGGCATGGTGACACATGCCTGTAATTCCAGGTCCTGGAAGAGCCAACTTCAACATAGTGAACACCTGTTTCAGAACAAAAAATAAAATAAGGCTTGGGGTATAGTTTGGAGATAGAATGTCCCTGGGTTCAAGCCCCAGCACGTACCCCCACATGGACAAATTATTTTATATTTACTTAATATTTAATATAAATATTTTTCTTTTTTTTTGGTGGTACTGGGGTTCGTGGAAGCCCTTCCACCTCTGGGCTACACTCCCAAACCTATTTTATATTTTTGAAACAGGGTCTCTTACGCCAGTGCGTATGGCTTCGAACCTGCGCGATCCTCCTGTCTCCGCCTCCCAAGCGCGGGGATTACAAGCATGCGCCACCACGCCCGGCTAAATATTTTTCTTTTTAATATGCTTTTATTGATGCATCATAGCATCACATCATAATGCAAATCATGTTGACAGTGACACGTGTGCACACTGTCATGCATGCAGTACGTGGTGCCCCCTCCTACCTCCACATCTCCCCCCTTCCCAATACAAAGTACTGAGATTGATATTGATATGTTAAGTGAGATTAGCCAGTCACAGAAATTGAAGGGTCATAATGTTTTCTGTAATATGTACAACTGGGATAACAGAGGAACTTCAGACAATGGAGGAGAAAGCTCAGTGGAGCCAGGGAAGTGGTCTAGGGGAAAAGATGGGCAAAGAGTGAGGTTCATTAAAGAAAGTCATTTATTTTATTTTTTTAATTTTTATGTGAAACATATTGAAAATGTCATACATTCAGACTATGCTTGGTACCCTCTCCCCACACTTCCCCTTCCCCCTCCCAACAATGAGTGTCCTGGTTAACCATGCTATATTTATATTTTTACACAAATTTGGATATAGCACCTTCATTAATCAACCTCAGTCTTCTTCTCCTATCCTTCCATTCTAGCTTTGGTGAGGTTTCTCCTCCATTATCTGGAGTCCCTCTGGTATCCCTAATACTCCCTAGTTTGAGCATATTAGAGAAAACATAAGTCCCTTCTCTTTCTGTGCTTGGCTGATTTCACTTAACATAATGTTCTCCAGGTCTTTTCATCTTCTTGCAAATGGGATGATTTTGTTCTTTTTTATAACTGAGTAGAATTTCACTGTGTGTATTTCCCATAATTTTGCAATCCATTCATCTGTTGATGGAGACCTGGGTTGGTTATTACAAACTGCTGCTATGAACATGGATATACATATGTTATTGTAGTTCTCTGATTTCAACCCTTTTGGACAAATATCCAGGAGAGGTATAACTGGATCATATGGTAGATCTATTCCCAGTTTTCTAAGTAATCTCCACACTGATCTCTATAGTGGCTGAACTAGTTTGCACTCCTACCAACAGTGTAAGAGTTCCTCTTTCCCCACATCCTTGCCAGCATTTATTATTTGATATCTTTATGCTTGTCACTCTAATTGGGATTAGATGGAATCTCAGCATAGTTTTGATTTGCATCGCCCTGATGGCTAATGATGTTGAACATCTTTTCATGTCATTTTTAGGAGTAATGTAGGTACAAGGTTGAAATTGATTTAGGGTTAGCCAGGCATGATGGCACACACTTGTAATCCCAGTACTTGGGAGGCTGAGACAGGAGGATCGCAGGTTAACAGCAAGCCTCAGCTACTTAATGAGGCACTCTGTAACTTAGTGAGAAATACCCTTTTTCAAAACCAAAAATAAAAAAATAGAGCTGGGGGTGTAGCTCGGAGGCAGATGCCCCTGGGTTCCATGGTACCAAAAAAAATAATAATAATGACTTAGGTCAAAGGTATATGGTTGAAATTTGTCTTTTCTCCCATCCTCATTCACTGCTTTCCAGTGACTATATCCAGGCAGTTTCTGTTTATCCTTATAGGATTTGAAAGTGCCTTATCTCTAAGATATTTTAGGTAATAACAAATAGGTTTGGGGCATTTACTTTACCCCAGTAATTATAGATTATTCTTAACTCCAATAAAATTAGATAACAAATACATATATAAATAAATAAGAATCTAAATATTACTCCTTTTTACCTTTTTGTTTTGAAATAATTACAGATTTATAGGAAGCTGCAAAGATAGTACAGAGAGGTCCTGTGTATCCATCACCAACTTGCCCTAGTGATTACACAATAATTAGAATGTCAAAACCAGGAATATGACATCCAGGCAATGTGAGTGTATAGTTCTATGCTAGTTGATTACATGTGTATGTCTGGGTAATCACTACCACAACCAACATGCATAACTGCATCATCTTGTGGAGATTCCCTTTGTGGTACTCTTTTTTAGCCACAGCCACCTTGTTCCCCACATCATCCCTAATTCTGTTTTCCATCTCTGTAATTTTGTCATTTTGAGAGTACTTTTATAAAATGAAATCATATAGTATGTGACATTTTGAGATCTGATAAAAGGACCCATCAACGTTGTTACATTTTCTCAATGCTTTGTTCCTTTTTGCTGTTAATATTCTATGGTATGAATATATTGAGGCTGTTGAATATATATTATATATAATAATGTATCTGTTGATATCTTAAGCAATATAAATGATTGTGTTCTGATTTTGGGTGATTTTATATTCTCACAAAAGAGTTGTATATATAAGCAGACAATATATGAGATCCTGTTTGTAAAATAGTTTAGTTACTATAAGCAGGTTGGAAGAGGGAAGGCAAGATAGACATAAGAGTACTGTTACCTGGAATAGCAGAGAAAAATTTCAAGGAGGAAGTTGAATTTGTGCTGGGCTTTGGAAACGGGGGGATGTTTGCATAGGTAGATAGGGAACAATTGGGAATGTATGGTATGTGATGAAACACTATGAGCTAATTAATGTGCAAAAGGGCACAGTTTACTAGGATTATTGAAATACTAGTGTGACCAGAAATAAATGTCAGAGATAGTATGTTGGAAAAACAAATTGGAACCAGATTGTGATGAGCCTTGGATGTCAGATTAAGAACCCTGGACTTTAAATTTTTGAAGTAAGGCACTTAAGAAGTTAGTTTGTACATGTCTTAGAGTTATGGTGACTAAAGTTTTCTACTGGGGAATTAAGAAAACCGGTGTATGGATGGAGGAAAGTTTGAAGGAAAGAGACTTAAGTCAAAGAAAGCCATTTAGAGGCAGGTGGAATGCCAAGATGTGACACACAAAGGGAATATCATTGAAAGAAATTAATAGATGGATATGACAGCCATTTAAGAGTTATTTCCCTTTTTATTTCTCTCAGCAAAAAAGAGTAGAAGCCACATTTAAAAAATTTTTAAATGTCACTTTAGTCACTGCCAATAGTTTCCCCTTTCTTAACTACTAAAAATGAGATGTGGGATGAATTTTTGGGCAGGGGGCACTGAAAATGGAACACAGGAACATTCTACTTCCCAGCTACACCCCCAGCCCTATTGTTTTAAAACAGGGTCTTACTGAGTTGCAAAGGGCCTCACTAAGTAGCTGAGGCTACCCGTGAACCATGATCCTCCTGTCTCAGCCTCCAGAATGCTAAGATTACTTTCAGCTTAATGTTTTTAGGAGGTAATAATGAAGATTTCTGTGAGTATAGATAACTTTGTTTTTGCAGTATGAGCGATTGAACTGAGGGATTCACACATGCTAGGCAGGTGCTGTACCACTGAGCCATCTCTTACCTAGTCATTTTTATTTTTTATTTTGAGACAGGTTGTCACTAAGTTCCCCAGCCTGGCCTCAAGCTGGCCTCAAGCTTGCTATTCTCCTGCCTTAGCTTCCTGAGTAGCTAGAATAACAGCCACAGGCCACTGTGCCTGGCCATTATAGCTCACATTTGCACAAATTCTTTATGAAATAGATTTTTGGAAACTTAACTTTGTTGTGTTGGTTAAAATTAAAAAGCTCAAATCTTATAACCAAATACCACGAGAAAATAAGATACAATCAGCTCTCTAATAACCCAACATAAATGAATCAAAACTGTAGTATGAATTGACAGGATGGAATCATGTTTCTGACACTCTAATAGGTGGGGTTTAGAGAAATGGCCTGATGGTGAGGAAGCTAGGATTTAGTACTACATTTTAGTAATGAGATGGCCTACCTTCTTGAAGAGGATAACACATGAAGAGTGTTTCAGATATACCTAAGATGGTGTTGGTTGTCTTCAGGAACATGCTTGGTTTCAATTGCCTTTCCCCTAGATCCTTAAAAGGTGTTAGAAAGCTCTAACCTTATATATCACTGGGAGAACATTATAAATTGTAGTTGTCTATATATACTAAGTTATGTTTCACTAAGAAAACTTCTGATTAGTTTCTCTGGAGATCAGGTAGTCTGCAGGTCACTCCTTTAAACTTATGACTTAAGAGAAGTTTTACCTTATAGGGCTGCTATCTTTCAAAATTCAAAGTCCAAGAGAGTTTTGTTAAAGCCCTATAAAGCCCAACATGGTGGCACATGCCTGTAATCCCAGCATTTGGGAGGCTGAGACCAGAGGATCCTTGTTCACAGACAGCCTCAGCTACTACTTAGTAAGGCCCTCTGCAATTTAGTGAGAGCTGGATTCGAAATGAAGAATAAATATAGGGCAGGGGGTGTAGCTTGGAGGTCATATGCCCCTGGTTTCCATACCTAGACCTGCAAAAAAAAAAAAAAAGAAAGAAAGAAAAGAAAGAAAGCCCTATGTTAGGCAGTTTTGATTACCTTAATAATGTTAATCCATGGTATTATATGTTGTAAGTACTTAGTTAAAGCAGATTAAGTTGAGGTCCAGGAATTATTCGTGTGTATTTTTGCTTAGCTTAATTTAAGGAAGATAACCACATCTGTTTTGAAAAGCGTTTCAAGGTGTGGTAGCATATGCTTGTAATCCCAGCATTTGGAGAGGCTTATTTCGATTCACAGGAGTATTTCGATTGACCATAGCCTCAGCTACTTAGGCCCTTTGCTCAGCGAGACCCTGTTTCAAAATAAAGAATAAAAAAATAAGGCTGGGGGTGTCACTTAGAGGTAGAAGGCTCCTGAGTTCCACCCCCAGTTATGGAAAAAAGAAAAGTGCTTGTACTTGACAGTTATTGGAGGATAATTGAATTAATGTACTTAATTGATAGAATGGTTGGAGGTGCTTCTCCAATAAGTAGTAACTGTCCTTGATGATGAAAGCTTTCAATTTATCATTTCGTAAAGGTTATCTTACTAATTGGGTTTTTGTTAGGGTACTAGGAATTGAATTTATCTCTGAGATATTCCCCAACTCTTTTAATTTTATTTTTTTTTTATTTCGAAACAGGGTCTCTACTTAGTTGCTGAGGATCTCACTAAATTGCTGAGGCTTGCCTCAAAACCTGTGATATACTCATGTGCCACCGAACCCAGCTCTAAATGGTTTTGATTAGATTTTCATTAGTTTAAAATCAAGAATCAAAGAATATATAAACTAGCTGGGCATGGTGGTATATGCTTGTGATCCCAGTACTTGGGAGACTAAAACAAGAGAATTGCAGATTCAAGACTATCCTTAGCAATTTATCAAGACCCTCAGGAACTTAGTGGGACCTTGTTTTAAAATAAAAAGAGCTAGGGAGTATAGCTCAGAGTTGGGATGCCCCTGAGTTTGATGCCTAGTATCACAAAAAAGGAATACATAAATATAAGAAATATATTTTAGCTTGGCATGGAGGCCCATGCCTGTAATCCCAGTCCTTAGGAGGGGACTGAGACAGGAGTATTGCAGATTTGAGGACAGCCTCAGCAAATTAGTGAGACTTTGTTTCCAAATAAATTTTTTTACATGGGCTTGGGGGTGTAGCTTAGAGGTAAAATGACACGGGGATCAATCTCCAGTTCTCCCCAAAAGCCCAAATATATTTATTAACTGAAGAAAAACAGAGCATCATTATTCAACATTCATTCAGCAAATGTTTAGTTAGTGCCAATCACTGTTATAGGTATTGGACAAAGAGTGATGGACATAAAAAAGTTCCCTGTTTTCATGGAGCTTACATTTTAGTGGGGCAGGAAAGAACAAAAATAAGCAAGTAAACACAGTCATTTCAATGATAAGTCATATTTAAATAATTATGGAAGGCTTTTTTGATAAAATACAATGGAGCTGCCAACCCTACTGACAAAGAGCCATCCAGTTGGCCAAAGTATAATTGGGGTTCAGAAATGTAGGAGATATCAAAGAGGCAGGCAGGGAGCTGGGCATGGTAGAACCATGCCTGTAATGCCAGTACTTGGGGGGCTGAGACTAGAGGATTGCAGGTTTGAGGCCAACTTCAGCAACTTAGTGAGACTCTCAGAAAACTAGTGAGGCCCTGTTTCAAAATTAAAAAGGGATGAGAGGGGGTATCTCAGAAGTAGAACACCCCGGGGTTCAATCCCCAGTACTCCCACCCCACACACAAAAGATTTAGGTAGGGGCCATGTCATGTTAGGCTGGAATGACCTATGGTAGAGTTTAGATTTTACTTAATATTCCATGAAACAATTTTTTTCTATAGAGGAATTTGTATAAGATTAGTAGTATTCACCAAATCCTGGGAAGAAATTCAGTGGAATAAACCTCACCAACTAAAGTTATTCTAAGTTCTGCAGAATTTTCACTAACATGTCAAACTCATAATAGTCTCTAAAGCAGTTTTATCATAGAGCCTATCATGATCATACCCTGATACATGTATAAGTGTCACCTTAATATTTAACTGCTTTCTTATGTGTCTTAGGCCACTTATCTATCAAAATGGTTATATGATATTATTTACAAATATATAATTGTTTTATTTTACCCTAACTTTTTTCCAGCAGAACTGCAGTAACTATTTGTACTCTCTATAACCTCCCAAATATATATATATATGTACGTATGTGTATATAAATGTATACGTAGATATATATGTATTTTTGGTGGGTTTAATTTTTTCATCTGCTGTTTATGTGCTTCATTAAACTTCTGGACAAGTCTTTATATATCTTAAGCATGTAGAATTTTTTTTGGCACTAGGGATGTAACCCAGAGGAATTTTTATCTCCAAGCTACACCCGCAGCCCCAATTTTTTATTCTTTATTTTGAAACAATCTCACTGCGTTGCAAAGGGCCTCATTACATAGCTGAGGCTGTCCATGAACCTGGATCCCCCTGTCTCAACCTCCCAAATGCTGGGATTACAAGCGTGCACCACTACACCCAGCTAAGCATGTAGAATTTTAAAAAGACTTTTTCTGCATGTTTTTCTGTGTTATATGCCTTTGTATTTCTGCACATTTTTGGAGCAATATTTTAGGGAAAAGAATTATTTTTTAATTAAAAAAATTTTTATTGATGCATTATAATCATACATTTTAATGGAATGCAAGATGGTGGAGGCATACATGCATATATCACTCATTTAGCCCTTCCCCAATTCCCACCCCATCCCCTCCCCCTCCCTCTTTCTTTCTTTTTTTAAATTTTTTTTTTATTGGTGCACTGTATTCATACATCATAATGGGATAAAAAAAAAAACTTTTGTAGACATACATGCACACATCTCCCAGTTAGCCCCTACCCGATCCCCACCCCATTCCCTCCCCGTCCCTCCTTCCCATGCTTGGCTTAGTGGATGACATCTAGTATTATAGCAATTTATCCAAAATTAACAATGATAATCTTATATAACAGTTTCATTTGTCTGATACCAAGCTTTTGATGACTTAAAGATAACATTTCAATATTTCTTTTTGCTTTCTCTCTTACCAGAGAATATTTTTTCTTTTTTTTATGTATGATAGTTTCACCTAAAAAGGAAAAAAGAATTCTTTTTTTTATGGTGCTGGGGATTGAACTCAGGGGCATTCTACCTTTGAGTTACGCCCCCAGCCTGATTTTTATTTTTTATTTTGAAATAGGGTCTCGCTAACTTGCAAAGGGCCTCACTAAGTAGCTGAGGCTGGCTGCGAACCTGAAATCCTCCTGTATCAGCCTCTTAAGTACTGGGGTTACAAGCATATGCCCCCATGCCCGGCTGGGGAAAAGAATTCTGATTCAACCATTTTTGCCTAAATTTTTAATTCTTAACAGCTGCAAAGGTACTTCAGAAGTTCTTATCTTCCTGTACAGTTTTACTGATAAAAAATTGGGCAATTTTTGACTTTTAATTGTAAATATTCTATTGCAAAAAAAGTACAGAATTGCTGATTGTTAACCCTTTTATGCAAATCACATTGTCCCAGCTGGCATAAAATCACTATACAGACATCTAAACCTTTTATGGGTCTTTGATTTATTATTGCTGTATTTTCTCATTTGCACCCTTTTTGGACAGTCTTTAAACGTATTTCTTGAGAAAGGGTATCATCAGTTGGTCTCTATTTTCTTTTTTTTAAACAGGAAACAGAAAACATTACATACAAAGCTGAAAATGAATCCCCTATACAAGAATTGAAACAAGATGTATCTAAAAAGGTTAGAAATATATGTCAATATTAGTTTGTAGTGGATATCATATTTACATAGTATATTTAAATAAAAATTTTCTGTATTTGTTTAGTGTACATGGCAGTGTTTAGTATTTCTTCTTATGTGTGTGTGGTACTGGAGATTAAACTTGGGTACATTCCACCTCTGAGTTATAGCCCCAACCTTACTATATTTTTATTTTTTTATTTTTATGTGGATCATATTGGAAATGGCATATTCAGACTGTGCTCGGTGTCTTCTCCCAACCCCCACTTCCCCTTCTCCCCCTCCCAACAATGAATATCCAGGTTAACCATGCTACATCCATGCTTTTACACATATTTGGATGTAGCGCCTCCATTAATCAACCTCAGCCTACTCTGCCTCCTAGTCTTCCATTTCAGCTTTGCTGAGGTTTCCCCTCCATTACTTGGGTCTCAGTAAGTTCCCACAGGCTAGCCTTGAACCTTCAACATTGGCCTTAAATATGATCTTTGTGTTTTAGCCTCCCAGGTACTGGGATTAAAGGCATGCACCACAGCACTGCTTAGTGTTTCTTGAATCTATTGAATTTCTGATTGAAGACATACCATGCTTTTCAGAAGTCATTTGCATATTCTAATTAATTGGTAACAACGCTGAAACAGTATTTTATAAAATGTTTTTTTCTGCCTCTATTTTGTGTATGAGGTACTAGGAATTGAACCCAGAGGCATTCTACCTCTAAGCTATCCTCCTATTCCCTACTTTATTCTTATTTTGAAACAGGGTATCACTAGGTTGATGAAAGTCTTACTAGAGGCTATCTTCAAACCTGCAATTCTCCTGTCTCAGCCTCCCAAGTACTTGGATGACAGGCATGTGCTACCACACTTGACTTTTCTACCAGTATTTTATTAGAATAAGCTAAGGCTACTCTTTAGATTGTTAGCCAGGAGTTACAGGTATTAGAAAGCTCAGTGCAGCAAATTCTAATGTTTTTAGGAGTCAGAGGTTCCAAAAACTTCTTATTCTAATAGTATCCTTGATATCTTTTAAAGAATCAATGCTAGCTAGGTGTGGTAGCGCACGCTTGTAATCCCAGTATTTGAGAGACCAAGACAGGAGGATCACAGTTTCATGGCCAGCCTCAGCAACTTAGGCCCTCTGCAACTTAGTGAGACCCTGTTTCAAAATAAATAATAAAAATAGGGCTGTCAGTATAGACAAGAGGTAGGATGTCCCTGAGTTCAATTCCCAGTATCAGACACACACACACACACACACACACACACACACACACACACACACAGTGCTGCTAGGTGCAGTAGCACAGTTTTGAAGCCACCACATGGTAATATAGTGATACCCAATTTCAAAATAAAGCAAAACTGGGTGCGCCCAGTACCACTAAATTAATTAATTAATTAATTAATCAGAGTCAGTGCTATGAATCTTCAGAAGTTGGTTTCCTTAAAAGACACTGGGCACAAGCTAAATATTTTGAAAAATGGGCAATTTCAGTATCAGGGTAAAACTTTGGAAAAAGAATATGTGTTTTATAAAGTTTTTAATGTTTTCTATGCCCTAGGTACTACTCTAGCTAATGAGTTTCTGGAGGCCAACAAAATGACACATTCTCTACCCCAAAGTTTCACCAGCAGCCTGGATAATACATTGTAGAGAAGAAGGGAAGGGGTTTTGTGTGTGTTATAGGATTTTTCTACCTGTTAGGATGTCAGTATGATGCCACCCACACCCCAGTCAAGACAAACAAAAATGTCTAAAAACATCACCAAATGTTGGGTTAAGGGTATGAGGCAAATTAGCCCCCATTGGAGAGATAATTTTCTACCCGTAAAGAATTTAAGAATTGAATGGACTACATTTTTATGGTACTGGGGATTGAACTCAGTGACATTCTACTTCTACACCCCCAGCACTATTTTATTTTTTAATTTTGAGACAGGGTCTAACTAGGTTGATGAGTCTCACTACTTGCTGAGGTTGTCTTTAAACCTGCGATCCTCCTGTCTCAGCTTCCCAAGTAATGAGATTAACAGGTGTGTGCCACCACGCCCAGCTTGAACTGTATATTTTAATGTCAGTTATAGCTTTTTCTTTAAAAGGGAAAAAATTCCCTTTGGGAAAAGTGGTGATACTGTGTGTTGGCATGCATAACAGGAATGGAATCTTTTTTTAAATGAGAATTTCTTATAGTTCTATACTTTAATGGTTATCTTGATTTTTCAGGATTTCATTCTGGTCTCACCCATTAAGCATCCTTTTCTTTAACCTGATCATAGTGTAGGTAAAATATTATATCCTGCCATTTACTTTTACCATTTTTAGATGTTCATCATATTACTACCCCATTTTAATACTCAGATTTTACTTGGTGCATCTAACAAATATATTACAATGCATATACCTATTTTCATTGTTGAAACCTGAAATGTTTGTATTGTTCCCACTATTACTTTTCTTTCCCTTTTTAAGAATTTATTCTAGTTAACTATTTGTAATTTTTCATTTGTAATTTATCCTCTCTAAATATAATAGCCAAAAAGAGATTTTAAGGATTTTAGAAGCTGAAAAGGTAGAGAGAAAACACTGTGGAACAGTACAGTGAAGCTTAAGACTTGAGGTAACACTTTTTTGTGGTATTGGGAATTGAACCCAGATGCATTATTTATTTTTTATTTTTTTTAATTTTTTATTGGTACATTATATTCATACATCATATTGGGGTAAAAAAATTTGTGTGTACATACATGTACACTTCACCAATTTAACCCCTACCCAATTCCCACCCCATTCCATCCCTCCTTCCCTTGCTTGGCTTAGTGGTTGACTTCAGTATGTTTAAGTACATTGGGTGTTTTAGAGTATTTCCTTCTCCTCCCCTCCAATCCCCTCATTTAGGTTGTCTTGTTTGCTCCTCTGTAGGATTTCCTTTTTCATTTCAAGTTCTTCCTATGACCCATTTCTCCCTAGCTCTCACATATTAGGGAAAGCATCTGATTTCTTATCTTTTGTGACTGACTTATCTCACTTAGCATAATATCCTCCAGTTCCATCCATTTCCCTGAAAATGATGTAACTGAGGATTTTTTTAATGGCGGAGTAAAATTCCATTGTGTACATGTCTCACAGTTTTATAATCCATTCATCTGTTGATGGACATCATGGCTGGTTCCATAGTTTGACTATGGTGAATTGTGCAGCTATGAACATAAATACACATGCACTAGTTTGGTAGTTTGGTTTACTATCTTTTGGGTAGATACCCAGAAGTGGTATTGCTGGACAGGGTCTCACTAAATTGCTGAGGCTGGCTGTGGACCTGTAATCCTCCTGTCTCAGTCTCTCAGAGACTTAAATTACAGGTGTTAAACACAACACCTGTTTGAGTTAATACTTTTTTTGTTCTACCCTTTTCTAGTTGAATTAAGTATAGAGGCATTGATAAAGACTGTGGAGATATACTCTGGGCCCTGCTCACACATTTTACTTAATAAAATTTTTGTAGAAAAAATTGGATAACACAAAATAAAATGCAGTGTCTTGAAATAAACTTACAAATTATTATAGGAACACAGTGGGAAACTACTTTCTACTTGAGGGTAGGAATGAGGAAAACTTCATGGAGAAAGTAACATCCAAACTGGTTCCTGATGAATGGGTAAGATTTGGACAGAGATAAGAGAAGAAAGACATTACCAGAGCCATGGTGACGGAGAATGCACAGATGTGTGAGGATGAGTCTACTTAGGGCTGGATCTTGAGAATGCCTTGTGCTATACTAAAGTATCCAGGTTTTGGTTTACAATTAGTGTGAAAACACTGAGCTTTTTGAAGGAGACAGTGCTTTTAGCATGAACATTTCTGTGTTTTTTACGGGTTTTCACTGTTCTCTTCCCCTTTTTATTACTCACTAAAACCAAGGGAAAATGACAAGGCTAGGCACCATAAATATTATAAGTATCATGAGGGCATATCAGTGCACCCCAGAATATGGGCCTTGCTTTTCAGGAACTAATTATCTGGTGTGGAGAATAAGCATATGTAGAACTAGCCCATATATTCCCTGTATTTATATTGTTGATACTGTAATGAACAGTAAGAATGATCAAAGTTCAGAGGAGAGAGAAATTGTTCCCAGGTAGGGGATTAGGGAAGGCATGATTTTCAACTTCATTTTGATTCCTCTTCTAGGAAGGGCCTTTATATGATGCACAATGATTAGTTCAAACCTTTATACTCACCTTATCCTTGTTATGCCCACTTGCATCCTCCTTAGCCAACAACATTATTTCCTTTTTACATATAGACACAAGAAGCTAAGAAGCCCAAATCCATTCCTTTCCATCATCTCTTTTCCTATTTCCCTTATTTGCAAATTTGTTTATCTCTGACCTCTTTTTCATGTTACCGATCACTGATAATTTGATATTCTTTCTTTTTCCTCATCCAAAATATCATTTTATGATACAAAAAGAACACTGGATTTTAAGAAAGACCTGGATTTTAATTTTGGCTTCGTAGCTTGCTAGCTATGGGACATTGTGCAAAATTCTTCATGTCTTTATCCTAGATGCCTGCTTTTGTAGAATGAAGGAAATCAAACTACACCACAAGAACTATGTTACGATTAGATGAGAATATATATGCTGGATGAAATACATGGTAGGGCTTCTTTCCATCTCTAGAACTTTGCTCTGTTATCTTCCTTTCCAGAGGCTCCTTCTTTTCAGCTTATAAAAATGCAGGATCATTTTTTATAACCTGTTTTATTAATAACTAAGCATTTTTTTGTAAGTTGACTGTGGTGACACACACCTGTACTCCCAGTACTTGGGTGGCTGAGATGGGAGAATTGCAATTTTAAGAACATCAACAGCATAACAAGACCCTGTTTCAAATAAAAAATTAAAGGCTAGGAGTTAGCTGGGTGCAGTGGTACACACTTAAAATCCCAACCGGGGCCAGCGAAGCCAGGGTTGGAGCCTGCCGTGAGGTAAGGCCGGTGCTGGGGCCTCTGAGGCTGGGATTGGAGCCTGCAAAGGGGTGAGGCCGGTGCCGGGGCCAGCAAGGCTGGGATCAGAGCCTGCCATGAGGCAAGGCCGGTGCTGGGGCCTCTGAGGCCGGGATCGGAGCCGCCTGAGGGGTGAGGCCAGTACCGGGGCCAGTGAGGCCAGGATCAGAGTCTGCCGGGAGGCCAGGTCGGTGCTGGGGCCTTCAAGAGTGGGATCGGAACTTGCAGTGAGGCCATACACAGAGAAATATCACAGAAAATAAAAAATCAGATGCTTTTCCTATTATGCAAAAACTAGGAAGAAATGGTTAGTATAAGGAGATCTGGTTGAAGAAAGGGCCCTATAGAGGAGCAGTTAAGGTGACCAATCAGAGGGGATGGGGTGGGGAAAGATAGAATCTCTTTAAAACGCATGATGTACGTAAACAAATATATCAAAGTTAATCACCAAATCAAGCATGGGATTGAGGGAGGGGGAGAAAATGGGATGGAGATAGGATAAAGGCTAATTTAATGATCTGTGCTTGGATATCCTCACATGTCTTGTATTCCATTGTGATGTTTGACTACAATGCACCAATAAATATATATACATATATATGAATAAATAAATTAATTAATTAAAATCCCAATAATTAGGATGCAAGACAGGAAGAGCTTAGGTTCAAGTCCAGCCTCAGCAATAGAGTGATATCTTTAGCAACCCAGCCAGACTCTCTTTTAAACACAAAAATTAGCTGGGTGGGCCTGGTGGTACAGGTTTGTAATCCCAGTACTTCAGAGGCTGAGACAAAAGTATCACAGGTTCACAACCAGGTTCAGCAATTTAGTGAGACCTTCCACAACTTAGTGACACTCTGATTCAAAATTTTAAAAAGAATAAAATAGGGGTGGGAGTGTAGTTCAGAGATAGAATGTCCTTGGATTCTATCCCCAGTACCACACCAAGAAATGAATAAATAAAAATTTTAAAAAAGGGCTGAGGGAAGCCAAGTGTGGTGGCACATGCTTATAAACCCAATACTTGCAAGTTCGGCAGGAGGAACAACAACTTAGCAAGGCCCTCTGCAACTTAATGACTTAAAAATAAAATAGGGCTCACCAAATTAAAAAGTTAAATAGGACTGGCAGTATAGCTTTGAGGTAGAATGCCCCTGGGTTCAATTCAGAGTAAAACAAAACACACCACACACACACACACACACACACACACACACACACACACACATGTTTGTGGTATATCTCAGAGGTAGACTGCCCCTGGATTCAGTCCTTAGTATGGAAAAAAAAGCAGGGGGAAGATATGTGTGTAACTCAGTGGTAGAATGCCTCTGGGTTCAATCCCCAGTACCACAAAAAAAGTGCTTTGTTTTGTTTTTGCAGCGCTGAAGCCTGTTGCATTGCTAGGCAAGGAACAAGCTCTTTGAAAATGTAAACCATACCTGCTGTCTCTGTGTGTTTTCACTTATTTTTTTTTCTTGAACCCATTATAATCTATCTTCTGCTATCAGTGACTTCCTTACTACTCAGTAACCACCTGTTTGACAAATGAAGTGGACCTACTTAATATTCTTTTGGTAAAAGTGAGGTAATTTCTTTTTTTGCAGTACTAGGGATTAAATCCAGGGACATTTTTATCTCTGAGCTACACCTCCAGCCCTATTTTTATTTTTTATTTTGAAACAGGATCTCACTAAGTTGCAAAGGGCCTCAGTAAGTAACTGAGGCTAGCCACAAACCTGAGATCCTCCTGTCTTAGCCTCCCAAGTATTAGATCACAAGCATGTGCCAACATGTCCAACTAAAATTAATTTCTAGAGTTCAAAATTTGAAAATCAAGAAAAAGCTAGTATATAGAACATGTTGAAATACCAAGGGTGAGTATTATTGAGCAGCATAATATCCAGTTTCTGTTAGCATGTAATTGGGGTAAGCCAGATTAGGACAGTTCTGTAATACATTCCATTAACTTGCTGGAGTCAAGGGATTGAGAAAGCAGGAGTTATCTGTGGTTACACATAGAGGAGGAATAAATGGGTTGGAGAATTTCATGTGTTAGTAATGACATGACTAGTTAGAAAATATATTTCTGCCAAATACTGGTTGAAGACATTTCCAGACTTTCTTAATTTTTAAGCTACAGATAAAAAATAGGGGGGGGGCAATGCAAGGTGGGATAGCTGTTTGTCCTCTTTTCATAGACCTGCTACCAGTCTCAATAGTAGAGTAGTAGTATACGCATAATCTGTTTAACAATGTTAATCTCTCTGTATCTGCTAGCGTTTTCTAACAAAGGCTTGAATTCAGACCTCAATAAATTAAACTCTTATCCTAGATGGATTTTGGTTCTGATGCTTTTCTTAACTAGACACAAACCAACTGGTAGTTATTGCAACTAATTCAGTAAAACTATATACATGAACTGTGACTTTATGAGTCTTAATGCAAGTTTAGGCATGAACTTTATTTTACAGGGTTAATTTAACTTTTATAACTATGTATTAACACATAACATTTTAAGAGTGTAGATTCTGACAGCTTTGTCACTTAGTAACTTTGACCTTAGACAAATCACTTGATCCCTCTATGCCTTTGTTCTCACTTATAAAATGATAGTAGGAGTGTAATTTCATAAGGTTGTAAAAAGTAAAATATATAAAGTGTTAAGAACATTGTCTGGTACATACAATGTATGAAATAAATGATTGGTTATGTTTTTGTAAATAGTTTCATTTTTAAAAATTACTTTTTGACCTTTCATTAGATAATTGAAAGTATTATTGAGGAGAGTCAAAAAGTACTACAGCTTGAAGATGAAACTTTGGATTCCAAAGGACAAGGACTCTCTAGTCAGGCTACTGCCAGTTCTATCTTGGCAGAAACAGACCTTAGCAATATACCTGGACTGTTAGCCATAGATGAGGTACTACAGGAAGATTGCAAAAAGGTAGAAAGTCAGAATGTCATTGAGGAAACTGAATTAGAATCAAAACAATGTCTTCCTTCTGATGATACCTGTGGGAAGTCAGTAAATGAAACCACTAAGTTAACTGAAATAAGTTCACCTGAGCCACTTCATATGCTTGAAATGGAAACAGACGTATTGAACAAAGAAGCAATGGAAGTCAAAGAAAGTGATGTTCTAGACCCTGCATCCTCCCATTCTCTGTCTACTAAAGATTCAGCTGCTGTAGAAGAAACGGCCCCTGCCAAGCCCCCAAGACACCTTACTACAGAACCTGATATAGTAGCTAGTACAAAGAAACCTGTTCCAGCACGCCCACCCCCTCCGACTAATTTCCCACCTCCAAGACCCCCACCTCCATCTCGACCTGCTCCACCACCAAGGAAAAAGAAAAGCGAATTGGAGTTCGAAGCTCTCAAAACACCTGATCTAGATGGCAAGTATTACTTCAGAAATAACTATTTTCATGGGGAGATTTGGGAGATTAAACTAGCTTTCTACTTTGTTTCATTCACTTCATGCTCTATGAAACCATACTGTTGGCCAAGTTATACAAGATATTTCATTATTAACAGATTAAAAAGTATAAATTTTTACATTAGTGATAAGTTATGTTACCATTGAAAATTTCAGCAGACTTAAAACGTTCACATCTATTACCATCTGATAAACAGAATGGTATAGTGAATTGAACATGGACTTTGGAGACTTAAGGTCATATCTTCCATCTCTTAATTTCTGAGCTGTATAGTCTGAATGAAGTTAAATAACTTGTCTCAATCCTGGTTTCCCCATATAGGAAATAAGAATAATAAAACCACTTTCTTCATGGGTTTATTTGAAGAATCAAATAGATAAAGGTTAAAGCACTTTTAAGATACATATAAGATGCATTATAGTCTTACATCATAATGTAGATCATGTTGACAATGACATACATTTCCATAATACTTAGTGTCCCCCCTGTGTCCCCATTTTTCTCCCTCCCAATACCAAGTGTCAAGGTTGACAATGTTATATTCACATGTATACAACAATAAAAAGTAAATAAAAATAAATAATAAAAGATACATGTAAGAATCTTGGTGTGGTTGTGCACACCTGTAATCCCAGTATTTGGGAAGCTGATATAAGAGAATTGCAAGTTTGAGGCCAACATGTGGTAAATTAGTGAGACCCTGTTTCAAAATTATAAAGTGCTAGGAGTACCAGGCATGGTGGCACACACTTGTAATCCTAGAATTTGGGGGCCTGAAATGGGAGGACTACAAGTTTGAGGATAGCCTTAGCAACTTAGCAAGGCTCCCACAACTTAGACTCTATTTCAAAAAATAGAGTTGGAAGTATAGCTCATAGGCAGAATGTCTCTGAGTTTGATCCCTAGTACTACAAAAATGGGGGAGGCTGAGTGTGTATCTCAGAGGTAAAATGTCCCCTGGTTCAGTCCTCAACACTATACAGACAAACACACACACACACACACACACACACACACACACACACACACACTATATATATATATATATATATATATATATATACACACACACACACACACACACACACACATACATATATGATCGTGTGTAAATACTAATTGTTGTTCTTGTTATTTTTATTACTGCAATACCCAAAGAGAATATTACATCTGATTCTCTCCTAACTACAAACATGACTTCGGAGAGTGCAGTAAGGGATTCTCAGCCTTCTCTTGACTTGGCAAGTGCTACCAGTGGAGATAAAATAGTTACTGCCCAGGTTGGTGAATTAATATTACATTTGATAATAGGCATTAGGAGACTTTCTAATATGTTGGCTAGCTGATTTGTTTATTATTGAGCTCTCTATCTCCCCTAGGCCAAATATTTCTTTGTCCCAAGCTGGGCCTCCTTATTTTCCTTCTCTAGCTTTTTACTAACTTGCTGGGTAAGCCTAGCAAACTATTTAACATCTGAGTCTCAGATGCCCCATTGATATAATGGGGAAAATAACTTTCTTGAATGTGTCTTGCATGATGAAATTTCTAACATACACCAGTATCTGGTAGGTAGTAAGTACTCAGAATGACATGCTTCTATTAGTGATACTACTGATAGTAATAAACATCAACTAAACTTTTTACTTATTTATCTAACCTATATTGGTCAAAACTGTGAAACTTTTTATAAGTTTTTATCCTAATCATAAAAAAACTTCCATGCAAGTCAGTGGCTACACAAAAGACAATATAACATGAATGTTATAACTGCTAAATTCTGGGACTAAGAGTTATTTACTTGATAACTGAGGTGAAGCACAATAGCAGACTACGAGCTATGACACTATCGTCTTGTAACCCTAGAGTAGAAGCCTGCTTTTGTAGGCTAAACAGGCTCTTTATGTTTATGCTAAGGATAGTCTTTACATTTTAAAGGGTTGTTACAGAAACTGTATCTGAAAAAAAGGCTTAAAATATTTACTATCTGGTCTTTACAGAAAGAAGATTTCAAACCTTGTCTTGGAGATATCCTTGTACAGCCTGAATTAGTAGCAGTTTTAGTAGAGAACTGATTTTGTCCAGGTTCACATAGAATATATACTCATTTTTTAAGTGAATAAATTGATACATAATTGCTGCCCATTACTTCATGGGCTGCAGTAGTTTTAGAATCTAAGGTTTTTCAGCATACTGAGATTAATGAAGTACTGAAATGGAGTGTTCTATTTATATTTTCACTGGGTTCCATTATCTGAATTACAGAATTCTTTAGAACTGTGTAGTGATGAATAATTGAAAATTATAGCAATTGACTCCATCTGCATTCTTTATAAACTTATAATTTCAGGAAAATGGAAAAACACCTGATGGGCAGACGATAGCAAGTGAAGTGCTGGGTCCACAGAGACCTAGATCCAACTCTGGGAGAGAGCTTACTGATGAGGTAGAAGTTTATTCTTTTTGTTCTTAGAAAAATAAAATAGGAAAAGCATAATGGGAAAATGAGAACATTCTGTAGATGGATAATTATGATGGTTGCACAGTAGTGCAAATGTAATTTAATAACTCTGAAGTATATACTTAAAAATTGTTACTGGACATGGTGGGGCATGCCTGTAATTCCAGTACTTGGAAGGCTGAGATAAGAAGATCACACCTTCAAGAAAAGATTACAGTTTTGAGACTAGCTCCAGCAATTTAGCAAGATCCTCAGCAACCTAATGAGATCCTTTTTCAGAAGAAAAATAAAAAGGGCTAGAGGTATATTTCAGTGGTATAATTCCCCTGGATATAATCCCAGTTATCCCCCTAAAATTGTTAAAATGGCAAATTTTATATTATGTATAATTATCCACAACTTCTCTTTCCTTCTTTTCTTTCTTTTTTTTTTTTTTTGTGATGCTGGAGATTGAACCCAGGGGCATTCTACCTCCGAGCTATACCCATAGCCCTTTTCGTGTGTGTGTGGTACTGGGGATGGAAACCCAGGGCCTTCTACCTCCAGGCTACACTCCCAGCCCTATTTTATATTTTATTTGGAAACTGGGTCTCACCAAGTTGCTGAGAGCCTTACTAAGTTGCGAAGGCTGGCTTCAAACCTGTGCAATCCTCTGCCTCAGCCTTCCAAGCACTGGGATTACAAGGGTGTGCCACCATATCCAGCTTACAGCCCTATTTTTTATTCATTATTTCAAAACAGAGTCTCACTGAATTACAGAGGCCCTTACTAGGTAGCTGAGGCTGGCCATGAACCTACAATCCTCCTGTCTCAGCCTCCCAAGTACCGGAATTATAAGCATATGCCACCACACCTGGCTTAATGTTTCCTTTTAATTGATATTTAATATTTGTAAATATTTATGGGATACAGTGTGATAATTTGATATATCTATACAGTGTTTGTATGAGCATAATTAGTATATCCATTTTTCCAAAGATTTTTTATTCCTATGTATATCCATACAATGGTAATTTTTTAGGAATTGAAAGGAATAAAGTATTAATACATGATACAACATAGATGAACTTTGAAAGCAGCATGCTAATTACAAGTACCCAGACATAAAAGCCTATGTACTATATTATTTAATTTTTATGAATTGTCTGGAGCGGGCAAATCTATAGAGACAGAAAATAATTGCCAGGATCCAGAGGGAAAGGGAAATGAGTTGTGACTGCTAATGGTTAGGAGGTTTTGTTTTGGGGTGATGCAAATGTTCTAACTTAGTAGCAATGATAGCACAACCCTTTAAATATACTAAAAACCTCTGAATTGTGTGCTTTAAGTGACAGCATTTTGTGGTATGTGATTATATCTCAATAAAAACCTTAAAATGATTGTGCACCATATTAAAGGTATCTAGAAAATCTTTAACTTAAATTTGTTGTAGGTCATCTGCATGTTATTTTTTTATCTCAGGAAATTTTAGCCAGTGTAATGATTAAGAACCTGGATACTGGCGAAGAAATACCTTTAAGTCTTGCTGAAGAGAAATTGCCAACAGGTATTAATCCTCTCACTCTACACATCATGAGAAGGACAAAGGAATATGTAAGGTATGGTGGAGTAATGTCATTATTCATCATTTATAGTATTTCAGAGTGGCAAGGAATTCATTCATGAATTATGACAGCCTCCAATTTTATTTAATTTATTATTAATTTAGCCTGAAATTCAAATAGAGTTAGTTAATGTAAGTATTCCTTAATTTTATTTTCTTTTATAACTTACTTGGGAAAAGTATTATAAATCTTAAATCACATAATATTTAGTTTCTCTTAAATTATTTGTATTACATTAGAGACAGCACAAAATAACATATTGAGGTTAAAAAGGCATGAGGGATGAACTCTTACTCTTGAAACCTTATTTTAGGATCATACATTTTCTAAGTATTTCACAGGGCTATAAAATGGCTTTAGAGTAAGGTGATACATTACAATGGAATGTATGTAGATTTTAGAAACAATTTCTAGAAAACCAAAAAAGAGCTTTTTATTAAATATAATGTACCTGAGGAATGGGGAGGAAGATATCTACAAGCTACTTTTTTTTTTCTTCTTTTTTTTTTGTGGTACTGGGAGTCGAAACCAGAGGCTATACTCCCAGACCTATTTTTATACTTTATTTGGAAACAGGGTCTCACTAAATTGCTGAGAGCCTCACTAAGTAGCTGAGGCTGGCTTTGAACCTGCGCAATCCTCCTGTCTCAGCCTCCCAAGTGCAGGGATTACAAACCTACTCCACCTCCCTGGCTACAAGCTACTTTTTAACATTTCGACACAGCATATTTTGCCCAGCAAAAAAAGCCTTGTTTATTATAGGTTTCTCATGAGTTACTAAGTTGCATTCACTTGAAACTTGTACATTGTACCTTGCTTCAAGATTCATTCTTCTAATCCCTGAAGCCTTTAAATTCACAAGGTCATCATTCAAACTGAAATTATATAAAGCTTACTAGTCTAATTTATTTTCTTATTCTGATTAGGAAAATAAAGGATAGAGATTTTTGAAAAGTGTAGAGTTGAGTGTGTGTGTGTGTGTGTGTGTGTGTGTGTGTGTGTGTGTAGTACTGGGGATGGAACCCAGGGGCATTCTACCTTTGAGCTACACTTCCAGACCTAGTTTTAATTCTTTATTTTGAAACAAGGCCTCACTAAGTAGCTGAGGCTGTCTGTGAACTGTGATCCTCCTGTCTCAGCCTCCCAAATACTGGGATTTCAAGTGTGTGTCACTATGCCGGGCCGGAGAATTGATTTTTTTCTAAACCACTTTTGTTTCTTGTAGTACTGATGCGGCACAGTCAGATGATGAAGAGAAGTTACAGTCTCAACCAACAGATACTGATGGTGGAAGGTTAAAACAGAAAACGTGAGTTCCAGGCATTTCTTAGAAATATAGGAGAGCTGCCGTGTGTGTGTGTGTGTGTGTGTGTGTGTGTGTGTGTGTGTGTGTTACTAAGGATTGAACTCAGGGGTATTCTGCCTCTGAACTATGCCCCCAGCCCTATTTTATTATTATTTTTTGTTTTGAAATGGGGTCTCACTAGGTTGCTGAGTACCTCACTTGAGTTGCTGAGACTGGCTAAAAATCTGCAGTCCTCTTGCCTCGGCCTCCCAAGACATGTGCCACCACACCCAGTACTTTTTAAAATATACACTCTAACCAATTTATATGTCTGCCTACCACCACTGTTTCTTGTTCGTGGCTGATTAACTCTGAATTCCTTGAGGTTTTATTGGTCAGTTTTAAATCATCTGGCATTTAAGAAATGACCAGTAAGTTTTTCATCATCCTTTTATTATTTTTCTGATTATAAGTACCAAAAGTGTTAGAAGGACATAATTATCCTTGATGTTGTCTTTCTCCTCTCTCTTCTTTACCATTCCTATTGATCTCTCTAAACCCAGCTATGCGAGATTTTCCCTGAATACTCTAATTTGTAGCAAATTTCTTTTATTTTCTCAATTTCAGTAATCCCTATAGTCCTTATAATTTACTTTTCTCTTTTATCATATATTAAACTTTTCTAATTTATTTTTATAGTTTATGTTTTTTATTGGTACACTATAGTTTCACATCATAATGTGGATCATATTGACAGTGGCATACATTCACACAGTACTTGGTGCTCCTCCCCCTACTTCCCCTCCCTCTCACAACAATGAGTGTCCAGGTTGACCATGCTACATTCACACTTATACACATATTCGAATGTAGCTCCTCCATTAATCAACCTCACCCTTCTTCCTCTCCTACCCTTCCTTTCTAGCTTTGCTGAAGCCCCCCCCCCATTATCTGGAGTCCCTCTATTATCCCTAATACTCCCTAGTTTGGGCATATTAGAGAAAACATATGTCTCTTCTCTTTCTGTACTTGGCTGATCTCACTTAACAAAATATCCTCCAAGTCTTTCCATCTCCTTGCGAATGACATGATTTTGTTCTTCTTTATTGCTGAGTAGAATTCCATTGTGTGTATTTCCCATAATTTTGCAATCCATTCATCTCTTGATAGAGACCTAGGTTTAGTTCCATATTTTGGCTATTGTGAATTGTGCTGCTATGAACATGGATGTGCGTATATTATCATAGTTCTCTGATTTCAACTCCTTTGGAAAGATACCTGGGAGTGGTATAGCTGGATTATATGGTGGATCTATTCCCAGGTTTATAAGGAATCTCTAAACTTTTCTAATTTATTTATTTTTATTTTTTGGTGGTACTGGGGTTCCTGGAAACCCTTCTACCTCCAGGCTACACTCCCAGACCCATTTTTATACTTTTTTTATTTGGAAACAGGGTCTCTTAAGCCAGAGCGGCTGGCTTCGAACCTGTGCGATCCTCCTGTCTCTGCTTCCCAAGCACAGGGATTACAAGCGTGTGCCACCATGCCCGGCCTGGGCATTTTTCTTACATAGTATGTCGTCCAGAATTCCTGAGAATGTGGGAAAAGAGCAGCCTTTTTGGAGGGAGATTTTTTCCAATAGTTCAAGGCGGGTTGGATTGGTTTTAGCTACCTCTCCTGAATACTGGCCTCCGCTGCCGCCGCCATTTCCATCATCTTGGTCCTTTTCTTTCTTATATTTTAGTTAGGAAGTCATGGCTATAAATGTCTCTATATATTGTTCCGATCAGATATTAAACCAAAATCTAATGTCTGGTTTCTCAGAGGAATACCTGTCCTATTTGTCCCCTGTCAGCTATTGTTGCTGCGGCCGTGGCCATCTTGGCCCCCCCTCTATCATTTACTATTCGGACAGCAAGATAGTAATTAGAAAGCTGATGCTCCAGAATATATGATGCTATAAATTAGGATAAACTGCCTTTATTTCCTTTAAAGCCTACTTAGCCAAATTATTTTCCATAGAACAGAAATTTGAGAAGTCAATCATCTATTATTTGTGTAGCAAATTGATTACAAAATGATTTACTTAGTGAGTCATGACTGATATGTTTATTTATGAATTGTTAAACCTCAGTATTTGTGTTAATAAATATTTTTGTGTATTTTTGCTAAGGACCCAACTAAAGAAGTTCCTTGGAAAATCAGTAAAGAGAGCAAAGCATCTTGCTGAGGAATATGGTGAACGTGCTATAAATAAAGTTAAAAGTGTAAGAGATGAAGGTAAGTAAAATAAGAATATTTCAACTGAATAGTGAATAAATTTATGATCATCTATATTTAGCCTGTAGCTTTCAATAAACACTGTACTTAATCAGTCTTTATAGCTCACATCTTAGTATTTGGGGAAATTATAAGTTATTTTATCAATTATATGATTAAAAATAATGTATGTATATTAAGTATAAATCTATATATTTTGTGATTATGACAGTCTGGAAGGGTTGATTGTTCAATAATTAATTGTTAATTAGTTTTGTCAGGCTTGGCATGGACAGTACTTGGGAGGCTGAGACAGGAGAATTGCAGGTTAAAGGAAAGCCTCAGCAATGTAATAAGATTCTTTGCAACCTAGCGAGATTCTGATTCAAAACAGAAGCGTAAATATGAGCTTGGGGAATAGCTCTAAGGTAGAATGAGCCTGGGTGTAATCCTCAGTACAGTATAATACCACAAACATTTGTTTTGTCAGAGTATTTAGTTTCTATAAATATTTTCAAAAATAGGTGTTTTCTAAATTTACACAGATCTTAACTTCCAGTGCCTTTGCTATTATTGTATTCATTTGCTTTATTTACTGAACAGTTATGTAGTACTTGTGCTGTGCCAGACCATGTTCTAAGCATTTTTATCTATATTAATTCATTTAATCCCATAAAATACTATGAAGTAAGTACAGTGATCATTCCTATTTTATAAATGAGAAGAATCGAGAGGCATAGAAATGTGAAAAAAAATTGCCTGTAGTCACAGAAAATATCAGAGTTGAATTTGAACTCAGGTAGACTGGCACTAAACTCCATACACTTAACCAATATGGTATGTAGTAGTAGACAAAGTCTGCTTCTCTGTTTAATGAATTTTCTTGATAGTAGATATGAAAACATGAGAATAGCTATACATATATTAGCTGGAATTGATTTCTGTCTTTGCTTCAGTGTTTCATACTGATCAGGATGATCCTTCATCAAGTGATGATGAAGGAATGCCATATACAAGACCAGTCAAATTCAAAGCGGCACATGGTTTCAAAGGACCTTATGATTTTGATCAGATCAAAGTGGTGCAGGATCTTAGTGGAGAACATATGGTAAGCAACCTTTTCATTTTTTATTATTGATACTTTTTTGAGAGAAATACTTCAGCTTATATAAAACTGATTTCTACTTATGTATGTACTTTTGCTAGCATAACATCAAGAAGGGTAAATTTAAGTTAATATGATATAATGAATAAGTAATGAAGAATATTTCTGAATTACTATTCAAGAAGTCAGGTATTTGCCTGTAATACCAGTACTTGGTAGGCTGAAACAAGAGGATTGCAGGTTTGAGGCCATCCTTGGCAACTTAGCAAGGTCCTATTTTAAAACAAAAAATAAAAAAAGGATTGTCATTGTAGCTCAGAGTTAGAATGCTCCTGTGTTCAATCCCCAAGGGTATGCAAAAAAGAAGTGAGGTAATAAGTATGAAAACTCTAGGCCTCTGTCATTAAGAAAGCCATACAAAGCTATCAAGCTTGAAAATAGTTAAATTAGAGGGTGTTGCCACTTTGGAAAAAGTTTAGTGTTCTCCAATATATTGTAAAAAATTTAAGCAAATATTTCTGAAGCCATATACATATATATATATATATATATGTATATATATATATATATATATATATATATACACACACACACACACACACATATATATATATGTAAATATATATGGTCTTATGTGTTACATATGTAATTTTTTGTGAAGTGAGACACACATCTAAAACAAGGAGAGATAGAGGTTTACATTGTCTGTCAGAAGTCAAGTGTCCCAGCATAGATGAAAGTACACAAATTGTAGGCTGGGCGTGGTGAGGCACGCTTGTAATCCCCGTGCTTGGGAGGCTGAGACAGAAGGATCACATGGGTTTGAAGCCAGCCTCAGCTACTTAGTGAGGCTCTCAGCAAATTAGTGAGACCCTGTTTCCAAGTAAAATATAAAAAAGGTCTGGGAGTATAGCCCGGAGGTAGAAAGCCTCTGGGTTCCACCCCCAGTACCACCAAAAAAAGTAAAAAATAAAAAAAATAAAGTACACAAATTGTATTACAAATATCTTCAAAAAACCTAGGAATTCAGTGAAGATAGTAATCTTTTGTTCAGAACTGGACAAGAGATGCTATGCCCTTAATCTAGGAATTTATTTAGAGTTTAACTCTAAAAGTGCTTAACTAGAAGGAAGCAATCATAAACAACAGATGGCAACCAGACTGGAGTTTAAATTTTGATGCTTATAATCTGCACATAATGTGTGTGTATGTGTGTGTGTGTGTGTGTGTGTCTGTGTGTGTGTGTCTGTGTGTGTGTGTCTGTGTGTGTGTTTACTGGGTATTGAACCCAGGAGCAACCCTAGCCTTGTTTTTTATTTTGAAACAGAGTCTCACTAAGTTGCAGAGGAACTTACCAAATTGCTGAGGCTCGCCACAAACCTACAATCCTTCTGTCTCAGCCTCCCAAGTACTAAGATTACAGGCATATACCACACACACCCAGTTTACACATAAAATTTCTTAGTTGATTATAATACTTTTGTTAAGGAACCTGATGAATTTTCTTATAATCTGTTGATTCCCTCATTGCTTCCTATTTACATAAAATCCCACTGTAGTGGACTCTAAATGTCAGGTTTTCTTACTACACTTGAATTTTGTAGAAATGAATATTATTCCAGTAATTGAGCTAGTGCTTCCAACTTGGACATTCTTTTTGATACATCCAGATGTGAGTTATAATAGTATTGTTGTTGTAGGTTTTGACTTTTCCAATTTAAGGGTTTGTATCCTTTAGGCTCCATACATACACACATACTTAACCACTCTTCAGCATCTAGAGATTCTAGCCACATACTACAGAACCTTGTTTCTATGAGAGAGGCCAGATGCAACCACACTATTCCAGTATTTCTTCTAAGTGTGCAGTTCTATAAGGGTCATGGCTAAGGTGAGCTTTGTTTTTCCTCAGCTCTAGTTAGGGAGCCTCTCTAAAAGCGAGGGCTTTCTTCCCCATCATGTTCAGCTAGGCAACTGAAATCACAAAATAGGACTTGTACTTTTCTAATTAAGATTTCTGGCCACCTTTGGGGTCTTGAACTTGTTAGTTTATGGCAAGCTGCAACCATCTTGTCCTGACTTTGCTCTGAAAGTTTCCCTTTGTGGTATTCTAGCACCATTGAACTTTGGGGCATAAGTACTAATAGTAATGTGAGCATTATCTTTGTACGTATAATTCAGCATAATTTTAACCTTTGACTTCAAATAGTATCTCTAAACTTTTAACACAATAACTTTGAACTTTTTTGTTTTCATAGGGAGCTGTCTGGACCATGAAATTTTCTCACTGTGGCCGATTACTTGCCTCAGCTGGACAAGACAATGTAGTGAGAATATGGGCATTAAAAAATGCTTTTGACTATTTCAACAATATGCGAATGAAATACAATACTGAAGGTAGTCTTTCTGTATCTTTTTTACATTTTAGGTAAAATACAGATTGATCATCCCTAATCCAAAAATCCAAAATTCAAAATATTCTGTAATCAGCCGGGTGTGATGGCGCACGCTTATAATCCCCATGCTTGGGAGGTGGAGACAGGAGGATCACGCAGGTTTGAAGCCAACCGTGGTGGCTGAAGAGACCCTGTTTCCAAATTAAAAAGTATAAAAAATAGGTCTGGGAGTGTAGCCCGGAGGTAGAAGGGTTTCCAGGAACCCCACTACCACCAAAAAAAAAAAAATTATGTAATCTACAAATTGTTGAGTACTGGCATGCTGCTCAAAAGTTTTAATTTTAGAGTATTTTAGGTTTGTGATTTTTAGGTCAGGGGTGATCCAACTGGTAAAATCTATGCAAATATTAAAAAAATAACTTAAGATTTGACAATGGATAGTCAACCTGTAATGCCCTGTACTGCTTCAAGATAAAATGACTTTTCTTGAAATCATTTGCAGTAACCATTACTTTAACCATAGTAGCTGAAACACAAAGACAGAATTCAACAAAAAAGCTTCTGAATTCAATAAAAAGAAATATCACAAAACTTTTGATTTATTTCTTTTCAAGTTTAGTACAGTTAATTTTATCAACCACTGAGAACATAGTTATTTGATTTTTCCTGGCAACCTTCAGTTCTATCATAGATTAAAAGGAAAGATCTCATTAACCTAGAAAAACAAAGAATAATATATACATCTAACAAGTAAAGAATGAGCTGGAACCAGGCATGGTGGCCCATGCCTGTAATCCTAGTACTTGGGAGGCTAAGACAGGAGGATCCCAGATTTAAGGCCAGCCTCACATTAGTGAGGCCCTCCATATCTTAGTGAGACCTTGTTCCAAAATTTAAAAATAACTCAGGTGTCGTAGTCCACATCTGTAATCTTAGTACTTACAAATCTGAGACAAGAGAAACGCAGGTTTGAAATCAGCCTCAGCAACTCCATGAGGCTTGCATCAACTTATTGAGACCCTGCTTTCAAATAAATCAAAACAGGGCTGGGGATTTAGCTTAGAGGTAGAATGGCTCTGGGTTCAATCCTCAAGCACCACAAAAAATAATAAAATATAAAATAGGGTTGGGAGTATAGCTCAGAGGCAGAATACCCCTGGGTACAATTCTGAGTACCACAAACAAAAAAATGGTGTCACACTCCTATAATATTAATACTTGAGAGGCTGAGACTAAAAGATCTCAGATTTGAGGCCAGCCTCAGCAACTTATCAAGGTCCTCATCAACTTAGTGAGATACTGTTTTGAAATAAAATAGGGCTGTGGTGTAGCTTAAGGGTACAATGTCCCTGAGTTCAATCCCCAGTACCACACACATAACACACACATACACAAAAAAAGGATGATTAAGGAAATAGCCAGTAATGTAAATTCCAATTGTCAGTATATAAAGGGGTATGTGAAAAACTGTTAAGTGGAAAAGAAAAACCCCAGAATATTATGTGTGTAAATACTAAATTCACCTATGTAAGAATATATCTGTATCTTATGGTAAATTTTCAGGAATATACGTAAAATTGATATAAATAATGGCTTTTAGTGTATGGAATCCTTTTCTTAAAATTATGTAACTATGTAATCAATTTTCTTCACAAACCATTCCCTTACCAATCATCTAAGGCTAAAAATAAGAAGTTAAGGGAGAGAAAAAGAGATGGCCATGGGTGCAACTATAAGAGTCAAATTGCCAATTTGATGAGCATAGAAGTCTAGAGCAATTCATGAAACTAGCAAGTTAGGACCCATGTTTTTTTTTTGTTTTGTTTTTTGTTTTTGAGAAAACTTTCGTGAGTGATGTGATGTGCACCTGTAATCCTAGTACTTGGGAGGCTGAGGCAGGAGGCTTGCATGTTCATGGTCATAGCAATTTAGTGAGACCCTGTTTCTAAATGAACGAATGAATGAATGAATGGATAGATGGATCGATGGATGGGGGAAAATAGCTCAGAAGTAGATCCCCCTGGATTCAATTAAAAATGACCTTTGTGAATTTGTTTGTGCTATGTTATATAACTGAAGATGATGATGAGTTTGACAAGAAATTAACTATATTGACAATACATTGAGTTTTTCTGGTCCTAGCTGTTTTATCATTTTTCTTTTTTCTTTTTCTTTTCTTTTCTTTCTTTCTTTTTTTTTTGCCTTTCCTAGAGCAGAAAGACTTATTTCAGTAAAACTTGCTAGAGTCACAGCCCAGACCCTTCCTTGCCCCTTTTTTGTTCCTCCGTCTACTTGTTATAATAAATAAGAATGTACTCATTTCTAATACTGAAGATTTGGCAGTGTTATGCTTACTAACCTAGGGAAATGATTAAGCTAGTTTATAATAATATTATTTAAAAATGATAAAACACATAATTTGGTACATGTAGGATTGTTCTTCATTTGTATTTTTCCAGAATATTACATTCTATTACTATCAATTAGACATTGCTGTGTTGTTACTTTTGATTATTTTGGGTGGGTGGATATGTGTACCTATTTAAATTTTTATAATTTTATGCTGTTTTTAGGACGTGTGTCCCCATCACCTTCTCAGGAAAGTCTAAGTTCATCAAAGTCTGATACAGACACAGGGGTATGTATGTTTTGTTGTTTTGTGGTTACTGTTGTGAAAGTCTATGATTTGTTTTCTATTACAATTGACAAATGGAAATATTGATGCTTAAAGGTTGCCACATAGTGAATATTACTGAAGATACCAAACTATTAATGTAAAGTTAAATAAATCAAAATCTCTTCCCCTCAAATCCATATTACATTTTTTTTTTACTTTTTTTGTAGTGCTGAAGATTGGACCCAGAGGTATTGTACCTCTGAGTTACACCCCCAGCTCTATTTTTTTTATTTTGAAACAGAGTCTCTTAAGTTTAATGAGGGCCTCACTAGGCTTTTGAGACTGGCTATGAACCTGTGATCATCCTGTCTTAGCCTTCCAAGCACTGTGATTACAGGCAGGCACGTACCCCCCCATGCCTGGCTCATGTTAGATATTTTTTAAAATAATAATAAGCCAGGTGCAGTGATGCATGCCTGTAATAACAGTGTCTTGTGCTGAGACAGGAGGATCACAAGTTCAAGGCCAGCCTGGGCAACTTTGCAAGACCCTGTCTCAAAAATAAAAAAGGATAAGGGATGTAGTTCAATGGTAGAATGTCCCCAGGTTCAACCTCGAGTACAATTAAAAAATAATAACAACAGGGTGGGAATTGGGTAGGGGTTAAATCAGTGATGTGTGCATGTTTCTACACACAAATTTTTTTACCGCAATATGATGTATGAATATAATTCACCAATAAAAAAATAAAAATAAAAAATAACAACAAAAACAGAAAATGCCATTTTATGATTTAAAATACTTTGAAGGCTCCTTATCACCTCTAAAATAAGGTCCGTCCTTATATTGCCTCATCTTACTTTTTCAACTCAGTTCTAATTCTGTAGTGCCTGTGTATCCTACTTGCCATGTCAGACATGGGTCTGGATCCTAGATGCTCTTCCACTTTCATGTACTACATGCTGTTTGCTTTGCATGGAACGTCTTCCCTATCCTCTTTCCTCACAGGCAAAGCCATACTCATCCTTGAAGATTTAGCTCAAATATCTTACTCATTATTTTCCCTGAATTCATTAGGCAAAATTGTTCCTCACTGTGTTCTAATAGTACATCTTATGTACTTCTGTATCTTCCTTGTCAATTTGTTTCCCTGGCTAAGTTGAGACTAACTTGAGTCAAGTCAAAGAACTGTACTTCATAGGCTTTAGGGTCTTTGGAATGTAATCCCATGCTGACTGTGGTAGGACTGCAATCAGTGTTGAATTCCTGCCTCTGGGCCTTTATTCCTGTTTTTGGCCTTATTTGATGCCTTCATTCTCCTTTCTCTGCATTCAAACTTTGTCCATTTCTCATGGCATCCTTCCTCCATAAAGCCTTCTCTGACTAATGTAGTGATGGAAATTTTAACTGCTTTTCTTTACGGAAAAGGGGTTTGTTTTTATTAGTTTAATTTATTATAAAGTTTCCAGGCATTGATTACAACTAAAACAGGTATTAGCCAGGCACAGTAGTACATATCTGTAATCTCAGTACTTTAGAGGCTGAGACAAAAGGATTGCAAGTTTGAGGATAGCCTCAGTAATTTAATGATACCCTGTTTCAGAATAAAGCAATAAAAATGGTCGAGGATGTAGCTTAGTGATAGAGTGCTTCTGATTTCAATTCCTAATACTGCAAAAAAGTAAAATACCAAGTATTGCTGGGCATGGTGGTGCACGCTTGTTATCTTCGCACTTGGGAGGAGGAAACAGGAGGATTGCACAGGTTCGAAGCCAGTCGCACTGGCTTAAGAGACCATGTTTTTTTAAAAAAAAAATCTAGCCGGGCTTGGTGGCATGCACTTGTAATCTCCGCGCTTGGGAGGTGGAGACAGGAGGATCGTGAATGTTCGAAGCCAGCTGCGCTGGCTTAAGAGACCCTGTTTCCAAATAAAAATATAAAAATAATAGGTCTGGAATGTAGCCCTGAGGTAGAAGGGCTTCCAGGAACCCCAGTACCACCAAAAAAACAAACAAATTAAAAAAAAAAAAACTATAACATAGGTCTGGGGATGTAGCCTGGAGGTAGAAGGCTTTCCAGGAACCCCAGTACCACCAAAGGGGGGGAAAAAAAAACCAAGGACTTTCTCTGCCACCTTGTATTATGCTTATTTCAACAATCCTACTCCAGTCTTTTTGGTGCTAGTGATTAAACCCAAGATTTCATGCATGCTAGGCAAGCACTCTGTAATACAGCTATATCCCCAGCCCCTACTTAGAGATTCTTAGCTACTTCTATCTATCCCCCACCCCTCCAAACCCCAGTTAACTGCAATCTTTATTGAATATAAACCCTTTTTTTCTTGTGGTACTGGAGATTGAACTCGATATGTTGGGCTACATCCCCAGCACTTTTTTATTTTTTTATTTTGAGAAAGGGTCTTGCTAAATTAATGATGCTGGCCTCAAACCTGCCATTCTCTTCTTTCAGCATCCCAAGTGGTAGGACTATAGGCTTGCACCACCACACCTGACTACAATATCTTGCTGTTGTTGTTGGTGGTGGTGGTGGTGGTATTACTACAGATTCAACCCAGGGGAATTCTGCCTCTGAACCACACCCCCAGTTCTTTTTTATTTTGAAACTAAGTTGCCTAGGCTGTCCTTGAATCTGTGATCCTTCTGTCTCAGCCTCCCAAGGACTGAGATTATATTTCTCATTTATAATGCCTTTTAAATAAGGACTGACATAGTTCTTTGATAAAAATTAGTGATCCTTCTTGGAATACTGTGATTTTTTTTATTTTTTTATTTTTTTTGGTGGTGCTGAGGATGGAACCCTTCTACCTCCGGCTATACTCCCGGACCTATTTTATATTTTATTTGAAAACAGGATCTCTTAAGCCAACAAGGCTGGCTTCGAACCTACGCAATCTTCCTGTCTCCACCTCCCAAGTGCGGGGATTACAAGCGTGTGCTACCACGCCTGGCAGAATACTGTGATTTTTAAATAAGTAACATTTATCTGTTCTTCCTAAAAAAAAAGTATTGTTTAGGATTTCTTTCACTTTTGTCATTGTAATTGGGGACAGTTTTATGCTGCATTGGCTTGATATCTGGAATTATCCCTTTTAAGTGGTACTGGAGATTTAATCCAGGGGTACCTACAACTGAGTTGCACAACCAACCTTTTTTTAATTTTGAATAGGGTCTTACTAAGTACTGAGGCTGGACTTGAACTTGCAGTATTCCCGTCTCAGCCTCCCAAGTACTAGGATTACAGATGTTCACCATCATGCCAAGCTTTGAAATTGTATTTAACCTAGCTCTAGGTACAGTAAGTCATAGTTACCACAACGAAGTTTATTTTTCTGATGTGTGTGGGGTTTTTGCCCTTTTTGAAGTACTTTCTCACTCTTTTGTTTTCTCATCATCCTAATAAAATAGAAAATGTGAAAGTATCTAACGTACCCTTGAGCAAACAGAGTGATATACTGACCTACTTATTGGTAATACCATAAGTGTAGAATCTGGCTATTATACCATTTGTGTTGATTTCCAAATGGAACTCAGTAAATATAAGAACAAAAGGAAGAGGCTTAGTTTACTTTGTTATGCCAGAGACTTAAAGGAATTTTTTAATAATTGGCTTGAGCATAAACGTTTAGACCTCATGGTTTCTAAGAATCCATAATTCGGCCAGATTGCAAGTATAAATATTCTGTGTAAAATTTCTTCTTGTCACTAGGAGTCATAAGTATGCTTTTAACCTAGAAATTAATGCTTTTTCTTGGGCAAAATTATGCTTAATGTGCTTAATTAGTAAGATATCAATATAACTATTAATATTTAACTACTACTTAAAATTTTTGGGGGGGTAGAATCTCTAACTTGAGTGACAGGAAATGAGAGATAATTTGATAAAATGTAGTTATGCAACATTTTATGAAACTACGCATTGTTGCTAATAACTTCATTTTACAGCCAAGCAGTAGCTACCTCTGTAACGCCAACAACTCAAGAGTCTGAGACAGGAGAATTGCAAGGTTCAAGGCTAGCCTTGGCACCTTAGTGAGACCCTGTCTCCAGATTTAAAAAAAATTAAAATGGCTGGGGATGTAGCTTAGTGGTTGAATACTCCTGTGTTCAGTTTCCAGTACCATGAAATAAACACAGAAATTCATTTTACAAATAAAAGTCTTGGAAATACTAACTAACCAATTTCATACAGTTGGTAAATACAGTGTCAGAATCAAATATCAGCTCTTTTCTTTGACTAGAACTTATTCTCTTAACCATTATGCTCTATGAGTTGGCATTTGTCTTTATTCAGTCCAGTAATATTTATTGAGTGCTCACTCTGTGATAGTCACTGTTTTAGGAACTAAAGCTATATAATAAATGAACAAAGGAGACAAACTTATACATTGTTAAAAGTTTATATTCTGATGGGAGAAGATACAAAAACAAAATAAGCAAATTTTGTAGTATATTAGAAAATAGTTTTTAGACCACTTTATTCAGGTATGATTGACATACAGAAAGCAGTATATATTTAATATATATAATTTTATGCATTAGTGATAAGTATATAACTATGAAAGCATCACCATAATCTGTGTCATAAACCTTCCCATTAACAAAAGTTTCCTCCTATATTCTTCACTATTTTCTCTTAAGATCAACACTCTGAGTACATTTTCAAGTATACAGTACAGTATTAACTATAGTCATTATGCTGTACATTAGACCTCTAGGACATAATCCTTTTGGGTTTGTTTGTTTGTTTGTTTGTTTGTTTGTTTGTTTGTTTTGCAGGCCTGGGGATGGAACCCAGGGGCATTCGACCTCCAAGCTACAACTCCTACCCTATTTTTTATTCTTTAATTTGAAACACGGACTCACTAAGTTGCAGAGGGCCTCACTAAGTAGCTGAGGCTGTCCGAAACTGTGATCCTCCGGTCTCAGCCTCCCGAATGCTGGGATTACAAGCGTGCACCACCACACCCAACTTACTCATTTTGTATAACTGAAACTTTATATTCTTTGGAGAAAAAAAGTGCACTAGTGTGCAATAACTTACTGAGACCCTGTTTCAAAATAAAAAGGGATGAAGATGTAACTAAAGGGTAGAACTCCTCTGGGTTCCATCTCCATCACCAAAAAACGAAAATAGTGAGTGTGTGTGTGTGTGTGTGTGTGTGTGTGTGTGCACATGTGCAATGCCGCAAATGCATGCACGCACACATCCCTAATCTGAAACTTGAGGTACTCTAAAATTCAAACTATTTTGAGCATGAACATGACTCCACAAGTTGAAATTTCATAACATGAAATTTTTGTTTCTTGCACAAAATTATTAAAAATATTGGGACCAGGCATAGTGGTGCACACCTGTTATCCTAGTACTTGGGAGTCTGAGACAGGAACATTGCAGATTTGAGTCTAGTGGGAAATAACTTAGTAAAACCCTGTTGTTAAAATAAAAATAAAATAAAACTGGGGAGTGTAACTCAAAGGTAGAACACCCCTAGGTTCAGTTCCTAGTACCACAAAAAAAAAAAAAAAGATTGGGGACACTGGTGGAATTGCTCCCTGGTAGAATGTGTGCTTCTATATTTCTAAAATTTCCTTTAATAATCTTTCCTGCTTTTATTAAGACAAACAGAAGAAACAGTAAAAGTCTCAAGTTTAAAATTGTTGACACAGTAATACTCCTTATATAAAGATAAGGAAAGAATTAAATTTGAATAAAGATTCATGTTCCAGGATAATCATTGAATTGCTATTTGTGTGTGTGTGTGTGTGTGTGTGTGTGTGTGTGTGGTACTGGGGGTGGAAAGCAGAGGCTTTCTACCTCTGGGCTACACTCCCAGACCTATTTTATACTTAATTTGGAAACAGGGTCTCACTAAGTTGCTGTGAGCCTCACTAAGTAGCTGAGGCTGGCTTTGAACCTGCGCGATTCTCCTGCCTCAGCCTCCCAAGCATGGGGATTACAAGCCTGTGCCACCATGCCTGGCTGAATTGCTATTTTTAATAGCAAAAAATTCGAAATATCTAAATGACCAGAAAATAGGTAATGATTAAATTATAATTCATTCATGCCAGGCGTAGTGGCGCACGCTTGTAATCCCTGCACTTGGGAGGTGGAGACAGGAGGATTCCACAGGTTCAAAGCAAGCCGCTCTGGCTTAAGAGACCCTGTTTCCAAATAAAAATATAAAATAGGTCTGGGAGTGTAGCCCAGAGGTAGAAGGGCTTCCAGGAACCCCAGTACCACCAAAAAAAAATTTATAATTCATTCATATTATGCAGCAAGAAGAGACTATTTCTTAGCAATGCACACTAGTTTAGCAGCAAATTTGGAGGGGAAGGACAGTAGTTATCTCCGATTAGAAGAGCTTGATAAAAGTTCCAGGTGTCGCTGGGCGCCATGGTACACACCTATAATCCTAGTACTCAGGTGGCACTGAAAGGAGAATTGCAGGTTTAAGGCCAGCCTCAGCAATTTAATAAGACCTGATTCGAAATAAGTGACAATAATGATGGAGATCATGATGATGATGATGATGGTGGTGGTGATGTAGCTCAGTGGTAGAACAACTCTGGATTCAATGCCCAGGATTAAAATATAAGATAGAAGGACATTTCTACCTTATACATTTGAGTCACATCATCTTAAACCAGGTGTGATGCATGCCTGTAATCCAATTATTTATGTAACTGAAAGGAAGCCTGCAGGTTTGAGGCTAGCCTCAGCAACTTAGTGAGACTGTTTCAAAACAATAAATAAAAAAGACTGTGGGTGTAGCTTAGAAGTAGAATACCCGTGGGTCCAATTACAACTACCACCAAAAAACAAAAAACTCCAGGTGTCAGTGTACTATCTACTTCCATTATTGATAGGAAGATATATTTATTCGTTTGTTTGTTTGTTTGTTTGTTTGTTTGTTTGAGGTACTGTGGGTGGAATCCAGGGGCATTCTACCTCCGAGCTATACCCCCAGTTCTATTTTTTAGTCTTTTATTTATTTATTTATTTTTTTGGTGGTACTGGGGTTCCTGGAAACCCTTCTACCTCCGGGCTACACTCACACGGCTACACTCTCAGACCTATTTTTTTTAACCTTTTCACTTGGAAACGGTCTCTTAAGCCAGCGAGGCTGGCTTCAAACCAGCGCAATCCTCCTGTCTCCGCCTCCCAAGCACATGGATTACAAGCGTGCGCCACCACGCCCGGGTAGTCTTTTATTTTTTGAAACAGGGTCTTACTGACTTGTGATGGATCTCGCTAAGTAGCTGAGGCTGTCTTCAAACCTCAATCCTCTGGTCTCCACCTCTGGAGTGCCGAGATTACAAGTGTTCACCACCACGCCCAGTCTTGTTTTCTCTTTTTTTTTTTTTTAAACGGTGACTCACTGAGCCTTGCTAAGAAGCTGAGGCTTTCCTTCAGATCTCAGCCTCCCAAGGGAAGATGTATTTATAAACTATAAAGTTCTAGCCAGGCATGGTGGCAGACACCTGTAAGTCCAGTACTTGGGAGGCAGAGACAGGAGGATCGCAGGCTCGAGGATAGCCTCAGAAATGTTTGAGACTCTCAGCAATTTATCAATACCTGTTTCAAAATAAAAATTAAAAATGGGGCTGGTAATATAGCTTAGAGGTAGAATGCCTCTGGATTCAATCCCCAGTAACAATAAAAATAAAAACAAAAAACCCCTATAAAGTTCTAAACAGGGTTAATTATGTAGCTCAATAGTAGAGCACTTGCCTAATATACATAAGGTCCTGGGTTCAATTTACCACACTATAAACAAAAACTTCTGAACAAATAATAGTGGTAGTTTTTTTATCTATCCTCTGCCCCTTTCCCTACATCAAACCCTCAATATTCTTATTTTTTATTTCATTCATATAATCGTTTTTACTGGTGCATTATAGACATCTTAATGGAGTACAAGATGGTAGAGACATACATGCACATATCACTCATTTAGCCCTTTTCCACTTCCCACCCCATTCCCTCCCCCTCCCTCCTTCTTACGTTTGACTTAGTAATTGATTTTGATATGGTTGTGAATGTATATCATGTACATTAGAGAATTTCCCTCTTTCCCCCACCATCCCTCTCAGTTAGTTCACCTTATTTGTTCATTTACAGTTTATCCTTCTTTGTCTATAGTTCTTCCTATGACTCATTTTCTTCTTTCTTTCCACATAGTAGAGAGAGCATCTGAATTTTTACCTTTTTTGACTGACTAATCTTTCTTAGCATAATGTTCTCTAGTTCCACCCATTTATCTGCAAATAAAATAATTTTTTACAGTACTGGGGATTGAACCCAGGGGCATTCTACCTCTGAGCTATACCGCATCCATAATTTTTATTCTTTATTTTGAGATATGGTCTCACTAAATCGCAAAGTACCTCATTAAGTAGCTGAGGCTGGCTTTGAACCTGTGATCCTCCTGTCTAAGTCACACAAGTACTGGGATTACAAGCATGCACTAGCACACCTGGCTAAATGACATAATCTTTTCTTCTTATGGCTTAATAAAATTCCATGGTATGTATGTATGTGTATGTATGTATATAGATCCCATAGTTTTGTAATCTATTCATCTGTTGATAGATATCTTGGCTTGTTTCATTGTTTGGCAATTGTGAATTATACGGTTATAAACATAGTTTGGTAGTTTGGTTTCCATTCTTTTGTGTAGACCCAGAAGTGGTATTGCTGGATCACATGGTTGGTTCATTCTCATTCTTCTGAGGATCCTCCATCCTGTTTTACAAAGTGGCTGCAATAATTTTCCCACCAACAATATATTAGAGTTCCCATTTCTCCACAACCTGCTGGCATTTGTTGTGTTTTTAATGATTGCCATTCTAATTTGGGTTAGGTGAAATCTCAGGGTACTTTTGATTTACCTCTTTCTGATTGCTATTAATGTTGAACATTTGTATACATTTATTGGCAATTTGAAATTTTTTTTTTGGTACTGGGGGTGGAACCCAGAGGCTTTCTACCTCTGGGCTATACTCTCAGACCTACTTTATATTTTATTTGGAAGCAGGGTCTCACTAAGTTGCTGAGAGCCTCACTAAGTAGGTGAGGCTGGCTTCAAACTTCACTAGCCCATTTTTTTATTAGGTTATTTGATCACTTAACAATGTTAAGTTTCTTGAGTTTTCTGCATATTCTAGATATTAGTCTTCTATCCGGGGAGTAGTTGGTAAAAATTTTCTCTCATTCTGTCAGCTGTCTTTTGAGGTTCTTGATTGTTTACTGTACAGAAGCTCTTCAGTTTCATGCAGTCCCACATATTGATCCTCCTTTTAATTTCTTGTGCCTTTGAGGTCTTGTTGAGAAAGTTTTTTACCTGTACCTATGTGTTGAAGTATTGGAACTATGCCCTCTTCAAAGAGCTGCAATGTCTGATTGCCAGGTTTGATCCATCTTGAATCGACTCTTGTGCAGGGTGAGAAAGTGGGGTTTATTTCCATTTTTCTGCATATGGTTCACCAGTTTTGCCAACTCCATTTGTTGGACAGGCTATCTTAGTGTTCCACTGTATGTTTTTGGCCCCTTTTATCAAAAATCAATTGGCTGTAAGTGTGTGGATTTGTTTCTGAGTTTTCTGTTCTGTTCCATTGGTCTACGTGTCTATTTTTGCATCAATACTATGCTGTTATGTATGTATGTATGTATGTATGTATGTATGTATGTATTTTTGTGGTACTGGGGGTAGAACCCATAGGCTTTCTACCTCCAGGTTATATTCCCAGATTTATTTTTATATTTTATTTGGAAACAGGGTCTCACTAAGTTGCTGAGTGCCTAAGTAGCTGAGGCTGGATTCAGACCTGTGCGATCCTCCTGTCTCAGCCTCCCAAGGCCAGGGATTACACGTGTACACCGCTGCGCCCGGTTCCATGCTGTTTTTTACTACTATGGCTTTGTAACATAGTTTGAAGCCAGGTATTATGATGCCTCCTGCATGGTTCTTGTTACTGAGAACTGCTTTGGCCATTTTGTTTTTTTTTTGTTGTTGTTGTTCCAAATGAATTTAAGGACTGATATTTTCTGTCTGTGAGGAATAACCTTGGTAATTTAATGGGTATTGCATTGAATCTGTAGATCATTTTGAGAAGAATGGCCACTTTGATAATATTTATTCTGCCTATCCAAGAGCATGGAAGAACTTTCCATCTCATAAAGTCTTCAATTTCTTTTTTCATTGTTTTATAGTTTTCCTTGTACAGGTCTTTTACCTCCTTGGTTAGGTTTATTTGTAACTGTATTATTTGTAGAGATATCATGAGTGCGGGTGTCTTCTGCATTGCTTTTTAAGTGGATTTATGGTTGGCATACAGGAATGATTGTGATTTTTTTAAGATTGATTTTGTATCCAGACACTTTGCTGAATTTGTTGATCAGTCTGTTAACCTTTTGGTTGAGTTTGTTGGGTCTTCCAAGAATAGTATCATGTCATATACAAAAAACAAAATTTAGTTCTTTTTTTCTATTTGTACTCCTTTGTTTTTCTTCTCTTGCCTTATTGCTCCGGCTAAAGTCTCAAGTACTGTATTGAAAATAAGTGGTGATAATGGACATCCTTTTCTTGTTCCTGTCTTTAGAAGGAACTCTCACATTTTTCCCATTTAACATGATGTTGGCTATGAGCCTATTGTATATTGCTTTTATGATGATGAGGTATTTCCTTCTATTCTTTGCAGTGCTTTTAGCATAAATAGTTTTTGGGTTTTATCAAATGCTTTTTCATTGTCTATTGAAATGATCATGTGATTTTTATCTATGGTTCTATTTATGTGGTGAGTTACATGGATTGTTTCATATATTGAACCAGCCTTGCATCGCTGGAATGAACCCAACTTGGTCATGATGTATAATGTTTTTGATTGGTTTTTCATGCACATTGCTAATATTTGTTTAGAAGTTTTATGGTTTTCTTGAGCTGTCTTTACTTGATTTTGGTATAAATGTGATATTAGCTTCATAGAATGTATTTGGAAAGTTTCATATCTTTCTATTTCATTGGATAAATTGAGAAGTATTGAGATAAGCTCTTTTATAAAGGTTTTATAAAATTCAATTGGGAAACCATCTGGTAATGGGATTTTGTTTGATGGTAGGATCTTTATTGCTGCTTCAATCTCTTTGGCTGCTATTGGTTGGTTTAAATTTTCTATATCTTCTTGAGTCAGTTTAGGAAGGTTGTATTTATCTAAAAATTTTTCAATTTTTTCTAGATTTTCCATTTGTTGAAATATAGTTTTCCAAAGTACTTTCTGATAATCTTCTGGATTTCCCACTGTCAGTGGTAATATTTCCTTTTTCATCTCATTTTAGTAATTTGGATTGATTCTTTTTGTTAGGTTAGCTATTGGTTTATCTATCTTGTTTATTTTTTCTTTTGAGAAACCAGCTTTTGGTTTTGTTGATTTTCTCTTTTTTTAAGTCTTTACTTCATTGATTTCTGCTCTGATTTTAATAATTTCCTTTCCTCTACTGGCTTTGGTGTTAAACTCTTCCTGTTTTTCAAGGACTTTGAGGTATGCCAATAGATTTTTGTTTTGGTTTGTTTTTGTGGTGCTGGGGTTTGAATCCAGGGGCTTCTACTTCTGAGTTACACTCCCTGCCCCACTTTTAATTCTTTATCTAGAAACAGGATTTCACTGAGTTGCAGAAGGCCACACTAAATAGCTGAGGCTGGCCACAAACCTGCAATCCTCCTGTCTCAGCCTACCAAGTACTGGGATTATAAGTATGTGCTACCATGCCCAACTCCATTAGGTTATTTATTTGGTGATTTTTCTATTATGAAATCACTCAGTGATATGCATTTTCTTCCTAATATTGTCTTCAGGGTATCCCAGAGGTTTTAATATGTTGTGTCACTATTTTCATTTGTTTCTAGGAATTTCTTAATTTTACCCGTTTTTCTATGACCCATTCCTCATTCAACAGTATGGTGTTCAGTCTCCATGTATTCATGTGGTTACTCTGGTTCTTCTCATAGTTGATGTCTAGTTTCATTCCATTGTGATCTGAAAAGATAAGGGTGTATGTCACATTTTGTAATTTGATAGTGTTCACTTTGTGGCCCAAGATGTGGTATGTTTTGGAGAAGGTTCCTTGAGGAGTGAGAAAAATGTGAAACTAGCTGTAGATGGGTGGAATATTCTGTATGTGTCTAATATGTTCATTGGGTTTATGGTCTTCTTTAAATCTGAGGCATCTGCTGAGGGGTTAGGCCGGTCCCGGGGTCAGTGAGGCTGAGATCGGAGCCTGCCGTGTGGCAAGGCCGGTGCTGAGGCCTCCGAGGCCGGGATCGGAGCCTGCTGAGGGTTTGGGCCGGTGCCGGGGCCAGCGAGGCCAGGATCAGAGCCTGCTGTGAGACAAGAACGGTGCTGGGGCCTCTGAGGCCAGAATCGGAGCCTGCCGAGGGGTTAGGCCAGTGCCAGGGTCAGCAAGACCCGGGATCGGAGCCAGCCATGAGGCAAGGCTGGTGTTGGGGCCTCCAAGGTCGGGATCAGAGCCAGCTGATGCGTTAGGCCAGGGCCAGAGTCATCGAGGCCGGGATCGGAGCCTGCTGTGAGGCAAGGCCAGTTCTAGGGCCTCCGAGGCTGGGATCTGAGCCTGCCATGAGGCAAGGCCGCTACTGAGGCCTCCGAGGCAGGAATTGATGCCAGCCGAGGGGTTAGACCAGTGCCGGGGCCTCCGAGGCCGGGATTGGAGTCTGCCGAGGGGTAAGGCCGGTGCCGGGGCCAGCGAGGCCGGGAACGGAAATTGCTGTGAGACAAGGTCGGAGCTGGGACTTGCAAGACCAGGATAGGAGCCTGCTGAGGAGTTAGGCCGGTGCCAGGGTCAGCGAGGCCGGGATCAGAGCCTTTTGTGAAGCTAGGCTGGTGCTGGGGCCTCTGAGGCCGGGAGAGGAGCCAGCCGAGAGGTTTGTTTGGTGCGGGGGGCCAGCAAGGCCAGGATCGGGGCCTCCCATGAGGCAAGGCTGGTGTTGGAGCAAACGAGGGCGGGATCAGAGTCCTCCAGGTGGCCAGGCCACTACTGGGGCCGTCAAGAGTGGGATCGGAACTTGCAATGTGGCATGCACAGAGAAATAGCACAGAAAATAAAATCCAAATGCTTCCCCTAATTAGCAAGAACTAGGAGGAAAGGGGTAACAAGAGGAGGTCGAGTAGTAGAAGCATTTAAGGTGACCATTCAGAGGGGAGGGGATGGGGGAGGATGGAATCTCTTAAAAACTCATGAGGTACGTAAACAATTATATCAAAAATAATCACCAATTAAGCATGGGATCGAGGGAGGGGGAGGGAATGAGATGGGGTTTGGATGAGGGCTTATCTGATGATATGTGCTTGTATATCCTCTCAAGTCTTGTATTCCAAACTGATGTATGATTACAAAAACTTAATAAATAATTTCCACAAAAAATAAAATAATAAATAAAAATAACATTGCATTTTTATTTTTTGCATTTTATTTAATTATATTATCAAGGAATAAAATAATTAACATTAAAAATAAATAAATAAATCTGAGGCGTCTTTACTTTTGTCCAGAAGATCAATCTAGCAGTGTAAGAGGAGTGTTGAAGTCTCCCAGTATTAATGTATTGGGATCTATGTGTAACTTAATGTCATAAAGAGTTTGTTTTGTTTTATTTTGTTTTGTTTTGGGGTGGTACTGGAGTTTCTGGAAACCCTTCTACCTCTGGGCTGCACTCCCAGACCTATTTTATACTTTTTAAAATTGTTACCAGGGTCTCTTAAGCCAGCGAGGCTGGCTTCAAACCTGCACGATCCTCCTGTCTCCTCCTAAGCACGGGGATTACAAGAGTGCACCACCACGCCCAGCCTAAGAGTTTGTTTTATGAAAGTGGCTACACCTGTGTTTGGTGCATAAATGTTGACTATCATTATTTCCTCTTGCTGGATTTTTCTTTTAACCAGTAAAAAGTGACTTGCTTTGTTTATTCTGGTAAGCTTGGGCTTGAAGTCTAATTTGTCTGATACCATAGTTGCTACTTCTGCCTGCCTTCAAATTCCTTTGGCATGGATTATCTTAGCCTTTAGTTTGTGAGTATCTTTACTAGTAAGGTATGTTTCTTGCAGGCATCAATAGATGGATTCTGTTTTTTAATCCATTTTCCCACTTTATGTCTTTTTATTGGGGAGTTGCGGCCATTTATATTCAGCATGATTATTGAGAATTGATTTTTAATTCCTAACATTTTGATTTTTACTTCTGTTTGAGGTAGTGTGTGTTCTTCTTTACTTAGTTGTTTGTTTGATGGAAATTATTGTTTCTCTAGTTCTGGCATTTATTAATTAATTCTTTCTAATTAAACTGAGTATTTTCTCTTGTCTGGACCTTGTATAAGCACAGGGCTGTGCACTTTCCACAAGCTCCAAGCCTTTGTCTCTGTCTACACTGGTGGTAGGTGTTCAGAGTAATCACAGGGTGATGCGCCCTTGGCACTATGGGCCTCTTATGTGCCTGTGCTGTGTTTGACAGCAGATTTTGGCCCAACCTCTACAGGGGTGAATCACAAAAGTCTCAAACCCAGTGAGTCTACCGCTTGCCAGAAGAGTCCTTGTGGTTGTGATGGGCCATCTTCCACTGTGACATATAGGTGATTAGTGATCCCTGCTCTGGGTCTCTGGAGATTTAGGTGTGCTGCTGTTGTTGCCTCAGGTTCTGGCCAGGTGTCCAGGCTGTCATATCTCATTCAAACCTGAAGTGAGGTGCTGACTGCTCACAGTGCTGCAGCACTTACTTAACATCAAGTTGTTGGCTTCTTTGCTGGGGTCTTTAGAGGACACAATGTTAGTCCCAGCACGGAACAGATGGGATCAAAATGGCCCAGCCAGTCACTACCTGCGCTATTCCCCAGGTAAGGTATGTGCAGGGCATTTTGCTATCACCTGTCTGTCTTCTGAAATTTGTTCTGCCGTGGTTCAATTTTTCATTACTTTGTTCACCTTTTTGCTGTTTTTTTTTTCTCTTGTTAAGAAGATGCATTCATTGTGGTTAAATTTTGAGTTTTACAACCACTGTGATGTGCTGTGTCACTCTGTCGCCATCTTTCCGTGCATCTCATTATTCTTTTTTAAATTTACCAATTGCTCTTTCTGCCTGCATTCATTCTATCCAAACTATCAAACTGTATTTGACTTCATCTAGAATTCCCTCTCCTTTTTTGGGGGTGTGTACTGGGGATTGAACCCAGAGGCATCCTACCTTAAAGTTATATCCTCTGCCCAATTTTATATATTATTTGAAAACAGGGTCTCACTAAGTTGCCAAGGCTGGCTTCCAAACTCTGATATTCCTGTATTGGCCTCCCAAGTACTGTAGTGTTCTCTTATTAAAGCACCAGTCACATCAGTCTCTTAATTGCTTTAGATCATCCAAACTTTGTGTGTGTGTGTGTGTGTGTGTGTGTGTGTATTATTAGGTATTGAACCCAGGAGTATTCTATCTCTGAGTACACTCCCAGCCCTTTTTTTGTTTTTGTTTTTATTTTGTTGTTGTTGTTGTTGTTGTTATTATTATTATTATTATTATTATTATTATTATTATTATAGAATGACCTTTTAAGCTACAAGTTCGAGGCCTTTTATGATGTGGTCTCAAAGTACCTTTCTTCTCACATTTCTTACTATTTCTCCATAAACCTTTTCTTCTATCCCCATCATACTATCCGTACTTGTGTAAATAAGCAAGGGTTATCTAGCACTCTGTATTTTTGTTCTTGCTACATCCTCTACTGTAGCTGAGGGACCATCTGGATGTAGAGTTAGATAACTTATATTCCTATTTTGTTTCAGCTGTTCACAGGTGATTCTGTGACCTTTAATATGTTAATTTAACCTCTTTGAGCCTTAATATTTTCCTAATTTCTTCACCTTCATTTAATATCTACTTAAGAGAAGTGCTAGGATTCATTGGGATAATGAGTAGAAAAATTATTTAACTAAAAGCTTAACATATATATATGACATTATTTTCTGCCTACCTCTCTCAGGATACTTTTGACTTTAAATAACAAAGACCCAACTGAAAGTGGCTTAAACAGTAAGGAGGCAAATCTAGAGGAAAAGTTCTTGTAACATTGGCCAATTTAGCAGCTCAATAGAGTTATCAGGGACACAGGGTCCTACCATCTTCCGATTTTGTACTCTGCTGTTTTTTCTCTTGTACTTTCCCTCCTCATTGTATAAAGATAGCTGCTACAGTGTTAGATGTCACATGCAGACAACATTGTTCAGAGGCAAGAAATGGAAATGTTCCTTAAGTATGTCCTTTTTTAAGAGTGAATAAATATCTAGAGGAGCCTTCCCTTCTCCTCCCCAACCCCACAACCCTCTCCTTTATATATAATCCATGAAAATTATAGTACATTCTAGTGTCTAAACTAGCCATCCCTTGGAAAGGAAATGGAATAATCATAAGTAGCTTAGACCAATCATGACTCATTACCTGGTTATATCTTTACCTGAAGAATGATGCTTAAAAAATGACAAAGTAGGGGCTCTGCTGAGGAGTGAAAAGATTGTGATAGCAGAGTATATAGCTTCCGGAATGATCCTGGTTTTGCTAGGGCAAGGAGATAAAAGGAAAAACTGATAAATGGTAAATCAACATAAACGGGACTTTGCTTTTGCTGACTTATGATTTCATTTAGGCATCATACCAGCTGATGACAGGACAGGTGATATGGAGAGAGTGTGCAGTTTTCGTTTTGCTAGTTTTACACCTCTGTTTCACAATTTATCCTAACTTTTAAATAGGTATGCAGTGGAACTGAAGAAGACCCTGATGACAAAAATGCACCCTTTCGTCAACGGCCATTTTGCAAATACAAAGGACACACTGCTGATCTTCTCGATCTTTCATGGTCTAAAGTAAGAAATTCTTAGTTGGATTGTAAATTAATTTTATACAACTATGACTTTAGGATAAAAACAAATGTTTTAATTGCATGATTATCGTGCAGTTAAGTGTTTGGAGGTTCATATATCCTTTGTGGGAGTTACCTTCAGGTTAATCTAAGTTTAAAAATAGAAAGACCAGATCAGGATAATAAGTAAATGTTTAGCTTACCAGCTTTTGTCTAGATCTATTTGTCTCCTTTTGCTTTTTTATGAGCAGTTACATTGCAAAGTAACTTTCCTCAGCAAAATGAATGTTGCCTTAACTACTACAATCTGGTTTGAAGCTAATCTGCTACATTCCTGAAATTGATGATTTTGTGTAACAATTTGTTTTGTGATTTTTCGCCTTACACCTAAATTATTTCAGTACTAAAGGGGTTATTTTGTCACTGAACATCTTGATAGTTTAGTGAAAATTTAAGGGGACGTTTTAAATTTTATAAAAGCTATATGAAGCATGAAAACCCTTTTTAGAATTTGTGCGTGACACCTTTTACTTTCTTTGTATTAAAATTTTTCAGTAATCAGAATCGAAAATGTATTTAGAATTTGTGGGGAAAGTAATTTTAAAGCCTTGAGTAGAGGAAAATAAACTAAATTAACCAAATAATATCAGGGATACCAGTAGTGCCCATCTATTTTAACCACTGGTGCATGTCAGGAAAATGTCATGTAGTGCAAAGATATCAGTGGTATATATTGGCAAGTCAAGCTTTCCCTGAGCCTTGGTTTTAATATACTCTGAATTGCTGCACCTGTCATACCTATTTCTATGTTATGGATGCTGCTTATAATCCATCTGTCATATTGTCTCTCTCCTAAACTCCCCAAACAACCTTGGACCTCACCTGGTAGCCTGGTTTTTAACCTGAGTCCTAATTGTGTTTTTGTACTTCTTCCCTGTCCTATGCCCCTGAGCTGTCAGAAGATGGAAATCCAAGATGTCCTTAATCTGATAATCATATTCATCTGGGATAAGTAGTACAAAGCAAATAATTGGAAACCTTGTATTCATTTTACTTTCTTAAAGCAAATTGTATTTTTCTGAAACATAACACTAACTGGAAGAATTTTATAAATTTTATTTGATATATAATAATCGTACATAACTATGGGGTACAGTATGGTAGTTGAGTAAATGTATATAATGCATAATGATCAAATCAGGGTGATTAGAATATCTGTTTCTTTAAACATTTGTTATTTCTTTGTGTTGAGTACCTTTGAACTCTTTTCTAGTTCATTATCAACTATATAATAAATTGTTGTAAATTCTACACAACCTACTGTGCTGTAAAATCCTAGAGCTTTTTTTCTCTTATCTAACTATTTTGGTACCTGTTATTCAGCATTCCTTCTACTCGTATCTTTCCTAGATTCTAGTGACTATTCTTTATTTTAAGAAATTGGCTTGTACAGTTGTGGGGGCAGGCAAATTTGTAGGAGAGGTTTGCAAACTGGAAACAGCAGGAGTCAATGTTGTAATCTTAAGGCAAAATTTTTATCCTCTAGAAAACCTTACTTCTAAGGCATTCAGCTGATTGGGTAAGGTCAACCCACATCATCAAGGGTGATCTTTTTAAACTCATTTGGTTTTAGATGTTAACTTAGTCTACAGAATATCTTCACAGCAACAACAAGAAAAGTGTTTGATTAAATAGTTGGGTCTTAAATAGTTACTTTAAGAAAATAAAATGAGTGTGAGGTTTCCAGTTATTTGCTTCCTATAACCTAGTTGAAACATAAAGTTAACTAAACTATCTTATTAGAATTAATACATTTTCTTTAAATTCATTTATTTAACCTTTCTGTAACATATGATCATTTAATGGTATTTATCTTTCTTGAAATACTCATCTTAGTTGTGGAATGTTATATATTCACAATTTCCTTCCTATCTCACTGACAATCTTCTCCTTTTTCCTTCATAGAACACTGAAAAGAACAATACTATAAACCCATGTAAATACACTTGTGATATATAGTTTGTACATTTCATTAATTCAAAACATACTTGTGATCACTTTAGCACCTAGTTAAGAATAGGCGCTCTGCTGAGGCAGGGAGATGGCAAGTTGAGACCAGCCTGGGCAACTTGGAGAGACCCTGCATCAAAAAAAAGGGGGGGCTTAGTGTAGTGGCATGTGCCTATAACCTTATTTTTTTTACTTTGGAAAGCTGAGGCAGGAGGATAACAGATTTAAGGACAGAGTCAGCAAGTAGTGAGGCTCTTCATCAACCTAGCAAAACTCTGTTGCAGAATAAAAATAATGGTGGGGGTATAGCTCGAAGGTAGAATGCGTCTGGATTCAATCCCCTGCACCCCCCCACACACACACAAAAAGGCTAGAAGCCAGGTGCATGCCTATAATCCCAGTACATTAGAAGCTAAGAAAGGAGGATTGCATGTTCAAGGCCAGCCTCAGCAGCTTGGTGAAGCCCTGTGTCACAATAAAAAATAATAGGAGCTAGATGGGTGGTACATACCTATAATCTCCAAACTGGGGAGGTTGAAGTAGGAGGATCGACCATAGGTTCAAGGCCAGCCTCAGCAACATAGCACAACCCTGTGTGCTTATTTAGAAAAAAGCAGATGGGGATGTAGCTCTGAGGTATAATGCCCCTGGATTCAGTCCCCAGTACCCAAACATAAGTGAATTAAATAAAATAGAGTTAGGAAGGGTATGGCATGGAGGTAGAATGCCCCTAGACTCAATCCCTCATATCACATTTTTATAAAAGTACACAAATCTGTGGTAGAGCATCTCAGGGTTCAATTTCCAGTACCACCAAAAAATAAAAAAGGATAAAATTGTGGAGCCAGACTCCTGAGCTTCATATCCTACTAGTCTGTACCTTTAAGTTCTATAACCTTGGGCAGGTTCCTTAACCTCAACATGCAAAATAAGCAGAATAAAAGTAGATTCCTCAAAGAGTTGCAGAGGATGATTAATTGAATTAGTAAATACAAGGTGCTGGCCTACAACATTGGTAAATGTTCCATTTATATTACCTATTTAAGTGCCAAGTATCCTCAGAGGCACTGAGAAAATAGGCAGAACGTAATGTGCTCGCTCTTTATACCCTCAAGACACAGGAGGTCATTGATGCTTCCTTATCAAGAATTGGAAATCAGAGCTGGGTGTGGTGGTGCACACTTGTAATCCCTGTGCTTGGGAGGCTGAGACAGGAGGGTCACGCAGATTCGAAGCCAGCCTTATCTGGCTTAAGAGACCCTGTTTCCAAATAATATATAATATATAATATATAATATTATATATATATATATATATATATATATATATATATATATATATTAGGTCTGGGAGTGTAGCCTGGAGATAGAAGGCCCCTGGGTTCCATCCCCAGTACCACCAAAAAAGAATTGAAAACCTGAGGTTTATGCAGGTTAAGGTATATACATAAAGGTTTTTCACTATAAAGACTAGTAGGACATTTAGGTTTCAACTCCATTAACTTTGAAGTATTACTCTTTAGTCTATTCCTGTGTCAAAAGACAATAGTTAGTCACCATACACAACCAGAATTACAAAAATAGTAAATGTTTTTCACATTTCTAAGATTTGAGAAATTGAAAAATTATTATAAACTCTTCTCTGGTATTCTTTCAAATTCCCCTACGAAGGAGCAGAAATATGATTTAGTTTGTGTCTAGCTACCTACTTATCTCCAGTGAATAATATGCATTTTTAAGGACGGTAGCAGAATGCAAACAGAAATGATCCTCTGAGTACTTATCACACTCCAAACTCACCATCCCTAGCCAGAAAAAAGGAACAAAATTCTCCTTTTCTGCCAGGTGTGGTGGCACATGCTTATAATCCCAACATTTGGGAGGCTGAGTGAATCTCAATCTCTCTCTCTCTCTCTCTCTCTCTCTCTCTCTCTCTCTCTCTCTCTCTCTCTTCCTCTCTCTTTCTCTTGTCTCTCTGTGTATGTCTGTCTGTCCTGTCTGTCTATCTCTCTCTCTTCATTCATTAAATGATTCCTTAGAAATTAATGAACCATTTGGAAGCTTGTTGACAGATAGATGCTTGGTTCCTGGGTGATGGGGCCATCACAGTGTCTCAGTGAATTACACTACTTCTTCCAACTTCTAAATGGTCTGTTTTGAGAGATTTTACAATTTCTATTCTCTAACTTTCTTGCCTAGACCATGCAGTTGCACAACAATTTTTCATTCCCATATTTCGTTATTCAGGAATCTTTTTGAAAACTTTTGAAGTGACAGGAGCTATATGAATTAAAATTCACCAGTGTTATCAGTGTAAAAAATAACTGAAAGGATACAGACACCTTATATTTGTCACTAGGTTTCAATATGCGCAGGCTGTTCCAACTAAAGTACACCTTGGTTCTCTGCTGAAGCGTGGAGTAATTCTTTGTACATAGGTCATAAGACATGCTGATTTCGGAACAGGTAATGTGAAGAAATCTTAGATTGAACTCAAATGAATTAAATAATCACTTTTTTTCTGAAGCCACATATAACAGTAAAAATGTTATTGATGTACATAAAATTGAAAAATCACTTATATAAGTAAGGTTTTCATTTGGTAATGAATAATCAGTATCATTTTCTCCATAGAATTACTTTCTGCTTTCTTCTTCAATGGATAAAACAGTCAGGTTATGGCACATTTCTAGAAGAGAATGCCTTTGCTGTTTTCAACATATAGATTTCGTCACTGCCATAGCTTTCCATCCAAGAGTAAGTAATTGTTTATATATTTTTGTCATGTTCAAAGGAAGATGAGATCAGTTGAACTATAGGAAAAAATAGCCTCATAGTTAAGATCAGCTTAAATTAGTGTTCCATTTTGCTTTAAACAATGGAAAAGGAAGTAAATATTCTGCTATTCTACAGTAGAAGTATGAATATTTTATTCTAAATATAATATTAAATAGTCATCCCAAAAGATATATAGGGTATAAATAAAGTATCCTATTAAAGATGAGAGGTGCCGGGCGTGGTGGTGCACGCTTGTAATTCCAGCATTCAGGAGGCTGAGACGGGAGGATCGCGGTTCGCGGACAGCCCCAGCTACTTAGTGAGGCCCTCTGCAACTTAGTGAGACCTTGTTTCAAAACAAAGAATAAAAAATAGGGCAGGGGGTATAGCTCAGAGGTCGAATCCCCCTGGGTTCCATCCCCAGACCCGAAAAAAAAAAAAAATAGATGAGAGGTGATGCACACCTTTTATTCCAGTACTTGGGAAGCCAAGACAAGAGAATCACAGATTCAGAGCTAGTACAGAGTAACTTAGTGAGACCCTGTTTAAAAGTAAAAACAAAAAATAAAAAGGGTTGAGAGTATACCTCAGTGGGATAACATCTGTGGGTTTAATACTCAGTACCAATAAATAAATAATAAATATGAGAGATATTAGACATGGAGAAAAAAGAGAAACAGCAGATATAAAATGAGAAAGGAAAGTTTAATGATAGGAATGGTCAGAGTGTTGAGGAAGAAAGAGATAAAGTGGGAAAAACTAAAAAAGGGAAAACCTAAGAGTTATTACAAGTTATACTGAATTCCTGTTTAATATCTAGAAACATTGTTGATCATTTGTAGCTCTTATTTCTTTGAGACAGAGGCTCACTATGTTTCTTAAGGCAGCCTAAAACTTCTGAGCTCAAGTGATCCTCCTTCCTCATCCTCCCAAGTAACTGGGACTACAGGCATGAACTACTATGCCTCAATTATATATTTTTAATCTTGATATCACTTTTTACTCATTTTCTTTTTTGTGGTATTGAGAATTAAACCCCGGGTTGCTCTATCACTGAGCTGTATTCCCAGCCCTTTTGGTTTATTGTTGTAACAGTGTTGCACTAAATTGCTGAGGCTGGCCTCAATTGTGATCCTCCTATCCCAGCTTCCCAAATACTGGGATTACAGGCATGTGGCACTGTGCCCATCTCTTCTTACTCATTTTCAATCTAGAATATCCTTTAATATTTTTTCTCCTGGAAAAAAGTATTTCACATGATTTAAACCAAAGGAGAAAAACCTTCAGTAATTAACTTGCAGATCTAGCCAGGTGTGGTGGCGCAGTCTTGTAATCGCAGCATTCGGGAGGCTGAGACTGGAGGATTGCGGTTCGCGGACAGCCTCAGCTACTTAGTGAGACCCTTTGCAACTCAGTGAGACCCGGTTTCAAAATAAAGAATAAAAAATAGGGCAGGGGATGTAGCTCGGTGGTCAAATGCCCCTGGGTTCCATCTCCAAACCTGCAAAAGAGAGAGAGAGAGAGAGAGAGAGAGAGAGAGAGAGAGAGAGAGAGGGAGGGAGGGAGGGAGGGAGGGAGGGAGGGAGGGAGGGAGGGAGGGAGGGAGAGAGGGAGAGAGGGAGAGAGGAAGAGAGAGAAATAAAGAAAAAAGAGGGAAGCAAAGAAAGAAAGATAGAAAGAAAGAAAAGTTAAAATGTCTGATAAAATTTTTTGTTGTTCTAGAGACTAAACCTAAGGACATTCTACCTCTTAGCTACGTCTCTGGACCTATTTTATTTTTTATTTGAACACAGGGTCTCACTCATTTGCTGAGAGTCTCACTACCTTGCTGAGGCTGCCCTGTAGCCTACAATCCTCCTGTCTCAGCCTCTCAAGTACTAGGATTACAGGCATGCACCACCATGTCTGGCCTGATCTGTTAATCAGTTTTGCCCATCAGGCTGTTAGAGGTTTCTTTCTGAGAACACCCCTGCACTGTCCCCTAAAGATGTAGCAGAAGGCTGGATTTACCCTGTCAGCAAGTGTAAACAAAATTGTTCCTTCTATCTCCATTTTAGCCATCAGGGTAGAACGAGATATTGGGTTGTAATAGTTATTTATATAGTATTTTATTTTTAAGGTCTGTTGAGTCAGTTAATATTATTTTATAATTTTTTTTATTTTATTTTGGAAACATACCACTTCTTGGCCTTTTGGCTAATATCAAGTGTATTTTGGAAACATAAAAGCCCTACTTAAAAAAAACTTAAGTGACCTGGAGAGGAATAACAGGTAGTGTTTACATTTTCTTAGAAAATATAACACTACTATGTTACCTGAAGAGTGGAGCATGGTGGCACATGCTTGTCATCTCAATACTTGGGAGCTGAGATAAAAGGTTTACAGATTCAAGGAAAGCCTTAGCAATGTAATGAGACTCTTAGCAACCCAGAAAGACCCTGTTTCAGAACAAAAATTTAAAAAAGCCAGCCAGTTACACTGGCTCACTATTGTAATCCCAGCATTTGGGAGGCTGAGACAGGAGGATTGTGGATTGCGGACAGCCTCAACTACTTAATGATGCCATTTGCAACTCAGTGAGACCCTGTTTCAAAATAAAGAATAAAAAATAGGGCTGGGGTGTATCTGTGAGGTAGAATGCCCCAGGGTTCCATCCCAACTACCGCAAAAAATAATAAATAAAAGTTATATCTCAAAAGTAGAATGCCCCTGTGTTCAATCCTAAGTATCAGAAAAAAATGTTTCCTGAAAGGAAAGTAGCAGAGTTGTAAATAAAATAGTAAATTGTAGAAACTTACATACATATGCAGGTGTTGTATTTCACTAAAATTTTGAATTAGAGGACCAAGATGAAGTCTTTTACTTATTCAATTCTTCTGGTAGTCACTAAGTAGAGCTTACTAAACCATAGCCATAAAATGTCTTATCATTTGTATGTTGTCTTTGACAGGGTTCAAATGTAGGTAAGAATAATAATCGTTAGCAGAGAAGAGAATCTGTCTCTTGTTTTGGTGCTCTAGTTATTTAATCTTGAATTTTTATGTTGCCAGAAATGAGAATAGCTTAGTGGTCAGACTGGTTTGGTTTACAGCAGAGTTTCTTAACTTTGGCACTATTGACATTCTTTGTTACTGGGGAGGGAAGTCTCTACGGTGTATTGTAAAATGTTTAGCAGGATTCTTGGCAACTACCCACTAGATGCTGGTCACATACCATGTCCCAGGCTATGACAACCAAAAATATTTTCAGATATTGCTAGATGTCTACTATGAGGTTAAAGTGCCCAGGATTGAGATCTCCCCTAGTCTGAGATTGAGCAATGAGGTGATTCTCTCCTGACATTGTATTAGAGTTCTAAAACAAGACTGGTTCTATAAGCTGCTAACTGGTGTTAGTCTTTTCTCCCAGTGTTACATATTCCAGAGGAGGTTAAGGCATAGGAGAGTGTTTCTCAGAGCATAGACCTTGAAGGTGCTGGTCCTGTTAGATGTTCCTACCTGACTCCACTATCCTTCCCAGAAAAATAAGTCTGTGGTAAAGTAAGTTGGAAAACACTACTTTATCTCCTTTTTTAAAGAGTTAGAATACAGGTTAGCTGCAACCACAGAATTTCTCAAACTTATGGATCACAGAACCTTTGTCCACACAATAAACCCTCAAACAAATACTCTACTAACATCTATACCTTGAGGAAAGCCATTGTTATTGTTTTTAATACACAATGTAATCCTTGTTGAAGAATAATACTTTGGGACTGGGGGGCAGAACTCAGTTGTAAAGCATTTGCCTAGCATAATGAAGCCCTGGGTTCTGTCCTCAGCAACCAAAAAGAAGACTTATATAATGAGATCAATACATTTAAACATTATTTTTAATATATGTAGTGTTTTGGTTTACTTATTGTTTCTTGATATAGTAAAATAAAAGCTTTTCTTTTGCCACTTTTTTAGGATGACAGGTATTTTCTAAGTGGGTCATTGGATGGAAAGCTCCGCCTTTGGAACATACCTGACAAAAAAGTGGCTTTGTGGAATGAAGTAGATGGTCAGACAAAATTGATCACAGCTGCAAATTTCTGTCAAAATGGCAAATATGCAGTGATTGGGACATATGATGGTAGATGTATTTTCTATGATACAGAGGTAAATTATTATCTTGTGTTAATTACATAATTGAATGCTTAAGAATACACATTTGTGGTCTTTGGACAAATTGTTTATTCCCTTCAGGCTTTAACTGCCTTATATGTAAATTAGGGCAAATGATAACCATATCTGTATAAGAATTAGGATAAGATGATCTTTGAGGTTTCTTCTGATTCTGTTATTTTTAATTTATGATTTGTTTTTAGCATTTGAAATACCATACACAAATACATGTCCGATCTACTAGAGGGCGCAACAAGGTTGGAAGAAAAATTACTGGCATTGAGCCATTACCTGGAGAAAATAAGGTACTATAGTATTCAAAACCAGCTCTCTTCACACTATATATATATATCCTTGAAGCGAGTTTTAAAATCTGAGCAGATAATGTATTCTCTTTCCTATAGAATACTGCTTTTACTATTTTTAGGTCGATTCGTTTTATATGTCAGTAACCCCCTTTTTGGTTATAGTTTTATTTAAAGGTAATATTTTTAACATTTCTTTTCATTTATTTTTAGATACTGGTAACATCAAATGACTCCAGAATCAGACTATATGATCTGAGAGATCTGTCACTGTCCATGAAGTATAAGGGGTATGTCAATAGCAGCAGCCAGATCAAAGCAAGTTTCAGGTAAATTGCCTTTGAGAAATTCTCAAAAGATATAAGAATTTTCCTATCCTGCTCCTATTTTCCATTTATCTTTGTCTTGTGTTTATGTTGGGTTTTTAATTATCTTGTCTGCCTGTATGCTAGGTACAAGTTAGAATTGCCCCAGTTCTGTAGAAGAGACCAAAACCCAGAAAATGAAGTGATTGGCCCAAAGTCATAGTTACTTACAGAGCCAGAATTAGAATACCCTCAGCTCCAGATTTCTTGCTTTTGTACTTTATGTAAGCTTTTAAAAGGAGGCTTACCTCTACCACTACCCCCATTATCTTGATCCTTTTATGTATCAAAACTAAGAAGACAGGCATAGTGGTGCATGCTTGTAATCTCAGTATCTAGGAGGATGGGACAGGAGGATCGCAGGTTTTAGGCCAGCCTCATCAACTTAGTGAGCCCCCCTGAAACTTAGTGAGACCCTGTTTCAAAATAAAAAAGAAGAAAATAAGGATGGGGATGTAGCTAAGAGGTAAAATGTCCCTGGGTTCCATCCTCAGCACCACACACACACACACACACACACACACACACAAAAAAAAAAAAAAAAAAAACCCACCTAAGAACATATTGTCCTATGTGCGTATATTGCTAGAAATTCAGTTCAGGGGCATTCTACTTCTGAACTACACCTCCAGCCCAGCATTGTGGGGGGCAGTGTCTGGGTATTGAACCCAGGGATGTTCTACTCTGAACTCTATCCCCAATCTTACTTTACTTTTTAGTTTTGAAATAGGGCCTCATTAAGTTGCTGAGGCTGGCCAGGAATCTATAATCCTCTGTCTCAGCCTCTCAAGTACTGGGATTACAAAATGTGCACCATTATGCCCAGCTTTTATTTTTTCTTAGTTTGAAATAGGATCTCACTAACTTGCTGAGGCTGTCCTTGAACCTATGGTCCACCTGTCTGAGCCTCCCAAATATTGGGATTCTGAGTGCACATCACCTTTACTTGTCGTTATTTGAACTCTTTATTTTGTGTGATACTGGGTGGGGACTAAACCCAAGGGTACTCTACCACTGAGCTATACCTCCAATCTTTTATTCCATTTTATTTTTGTTTCAAAACATGATCTTGCTAGGTAACCATGCACTGCCCATGAACCTACAATCCTCCTGTCTCAGCCTTCTACATACTGGGATTACAGGTTTGCACCACTATACCTGACTAGAGGATAGTTTTTTTTACTTCTTCCAACTCACTAAACCATCATGCCATTTTTTAATGTGGTAATGGAGAACGAACCCAGGAGCATTCTGCCTCTGAGCTATAACTCCCATGTTATTTTATTTTTTATAAGGCCCTCTCACTAAGTTAGAGGGCCTTGCTAACTTGCTGAGGCTAACTGGAACCCTTGATCTTTAATGTTTGTTTGTCCACTGTGGTTTAACTAGTGTCGTGGTAACTAGAGTTTTGATGAAAATACAAATGGCAGGGCTGGGGGGTTAACTCAGTGATAGAGCTCTTGCCAAGCATTTTTGAGGCTCTGGATTTGATCCTAGGTACACCACACACACACACACACACGCAAAAAAAAGTCTAGCACCCACATCAGACTTCTGTATTCAGAACCTCCTGCATAAGACTATGACCCTATTTTTTTAATAAGCTCCCTCAGGTATTGTTTAAGGTATCAGAAATTCAGAAGCACTCATAGAAGGAAATTTAATTTTTTTCTTTTTTTACCCTTTCTTCCCCAAACTTAGCCATGATTTTACTTACCTTGTTAGCGGTTCAGAAGATAAATATGTTTATATTTGGAGTACTTATCATGACCTAAGCAAGTTTACTTCAGTCAGGAGAGATCGTAATGACTTCTGGGAAGGCATCAAAGGTAAGTAAATGCCTACTTATGTTTATTTCATAAGTTAATAATAAAGTGGAGATAGAGAAGTTTAGCAATTATAACTGCCTTTGCTTTTATTTGAGTTGGCTTATTTGATTTTCTATCCCAAGAAAGAATTTATCCTGGTCTAAAATATAAGAAATCTTTGAAACTGTATGTGATGAGGTCTTTTTAGAAAATATTGCTGGGGTCTGCACACGGTGGCACATGCTTGTAATCCCAGTACTTGTGAGACCCTGTTTCAAAATAAAGAATAAAAATAGGGATGGGGGTATAGCTCAGAGGCAGAATGTCTCTACGTTCAATCACCAGTGCCACAAAAAGAAAAGAAAAGAAAATATTTCTGGGTTTTAAATTGCCCTGAGTTACTTCTGTTAGTTTTGTTGTTGTTGTTGTTGTTGTTGTTGTTTGTTTGTTGCAGAACTGGAAGTGTACCCAAGCATATTCTACCACTAAGATATATACTCTGTCTGTCTGCCTGCCTATCTATCTATGTATCTATCTATCTATCTATCTATCATAGGATCCAGGGGAGTTCTAACTCTTAACTACTCCTCCAGAACTATTTTGTATTTATTTTGAAATGGAGTCTCACTAAGTTACCTTACCCTGGCCTTGAACCTGTGATCCTCCTGTCTCGGTCTCCCAAGTGGTGGGATTACAAGTATGTGCCGCCAAACCTCACCTTATTTTTTGCTCTGAAACAGGGTCTCACTATGTTAACCAAACCGACAGTAGGCTTGTGATCCACCTTCTTGAGCCTCATGGGTAGGTGAGGTTACAAGATTGTACCACTGTTCCCAGCACTTTTCTTAGTTTTTAAGGATATATGGCATATGACATATTTGGATGTTAGTTTTTTACACTTACCCCACTCTATCCCTGGCACTGACAATTGCACCCAGTGCATTCTAACTCTGAGCTACACCCCCCCACATGTTTTTTTTTATTTTGAAATGATATCACTAGGATGCTGATAGGTATTTTAATCAGCATCATCAGGTATTTTAATCTCAAAGTCCTCCTGTCTAAGTCTCCCCAGTACTGGGATTACAGACATGCACCACCATGCCAGGCCGAGAGGTGCTCTTACACTGAACTGTCTCCGTAGACCTTTTGTTGTCTTTTTATTTCTTTTCTTTTCTTTTTCTTTGTTGTGTGTGTGGGTAGAGAGGGGTACTAGGGTTTGAACCCAGAGGCATTCCATCTTCAAGCTACATCTTCAGCCCAATTTATTTTTTTTAAACAGGGTCCCATTAGGTTGCTGAGAATCTCGCTACTTGTGGAGGCTGTTCTTGAACCTATGATTCTCCAATCTCAGCCTCTCAAGTACTGGGATTAAAGATATACCACCACCCTGGCTTCTATTGTCCTTTCTTAATTTCATTTCAAGAAGGGTCTCAATAAATTGCCAAGACTAGCCTCAAAATTGTGATCCTCCTGTCTCAGCTTCGTAAGCAGCTGGGATTACTGGAGTACACCACTGTGCCCAGTTTTTATGTTATTTTAAAGGATATTTTGCATATTATCTTATTTGTCTTGATGCTTATTATCAAATTTGTCGGTTATCCTGAGGTAACTTTTTTCCCCAGCACATAATGCAGTTGTTACATCAGCCATCTTTGCTCCAAACCCAAGTTTGATGTTATCTTTGGATGTGCAATCTGAAAAAACAGAAGGGAATGATAAAAGTGAAGATGCTGAAGTTTTAGATACCACTTCCACTGGTAGGTACCTATATTTTTCTCTAAACATTTTCTTATCAGCATTTATAAGCCTCACTGGTCTAATATTGGATATGATGAGTTTTGCATGTGTATAAAGAATAGTTCGTACAACTAATAGTTTTCATATACCTGTCTTTATACATTTCAGAAACATATTTCTTATTTCGACAGAGAAGGGGGAATACTGATGATTGAGCCCAGGGACATTCTACCTCCAAGCTACACACTCCAAGCACCTTTTGTAAATTTTGAAACAGAGTCTCACTAAGTTGCTGAGGGCCTGGCTGAGTTGCTGAAGCTGGTCTCAACCTACTATCTTCCTGTCTCAGATTCCTAAATACTGGATTGCAGGCATTCAGTGCCATGCCCAGCTTCAGTAACAAAATTCTTACAAGTTTTACTTCTTTTATATTCACCAAGGAATTAATAAAAATTTTGGGAGTTCATAATATTTCATAGGCAAACATTCTCTTTAGAGAAATGCAAACAAGTTAAACAGATACAAAGCTTCTTTAATCTTCTACTAGATTGTAGTCTTAAGTAGGACAGAGACTCTGTTTCTATATGTCTTTGTTGTATTGCTAGTGTCTAGCTAGTGTTAAATAGATGCTAAGTAAACATTTGATGACTAAATGAATTAAATTCCAATGAAAGCAAGTTTTTTTCCACTTGCCACAAATTTACAGCTTCTTGATTTTATAAGGTTATAATTTCCTGTCATTTGTAGTATATTCTTTGAGAATGATTAATAATTCTAGTTATATAAAAATGTTCAGATTAGGAAGTGAGAAGAAGCTGTCAATAAGTAGCTTTGAAGCTGGGGCACACATCTATAATCCCAGTACTTCATAGCCAGTCTCAGCAACTTAGCAATACCCTGTTTTAAAATAAAAATAGAGTCAGAAGTATAATCAGAGGTAAAATACCCCTGGATTCAATCCTCTGTACCACAAATAAATAAAGCATTCAAATACTGAAAATTTTCAGGTATTTTAATCTCCATTCAGTGTTATTTCCACTCTCCATTCCATGCACAATTCTGTCTATGAAGAAAAAAATTACAACAAATGTGAACTTCAGTTTAGCACCTCTTTTAGTCACAAAATTTAAAAATAAACCAAGTTAGAATTATTCAACTTTTACTAAATGTTTATTTGGAAATACTGCTTTCTATTTCCTTTTTACATTCTTTTCTTCTGAAAATTAAATCCCACTTCTTTTAACTTTAGTGATACAGATGTTTTCTTTTTTCCTCCTAGTCATACTATATATATATATTGGCACTGGGGATGGAACCCAGGGGCATTCTACCTCTGAGCTATACCCCCAGCCCTATTTTTTATTCTTTATTTTGAAACAGGATCTCACTAAGTTGTGGAAGGACTCACTAAGTATTTGAGGCTATCCATGAACCACGATCCTCCTGTCTCAGCCTCCTAAGTACTGAGATTACAAGTGTGTGCCACCACGCCTGGCTCACTTTATATATTTCTCTACACATTCTACAGGAAATTCTAGCTTTTAAAACAATTTGAGGAAAAGTGAAAATATAGTACATTTTTTTAGGAAAAAAACTTCTAAAATATACAGAAAAAAGCTGAGCATGGTGGTACACAAATGTAATCCCAGTATTTAGGAGGCTGAGACATGAGGATCACAGGTTCATAGCCAGTCTCCACTACTTAGTGAGGCCCTCTGCAATTTAATGAGACTCTGTTTCAAAATAAAGAATAAAAAATAGGCCTGGGGTGAGGTTCAGAGGTAGACTGTCCCTGGGCTCAATCCTTAATAACGCAAAAAAAGTACCACATTTACTGTGTCCTTTTCAAAGAGATACAAATTTTAATTAATTTATGCTCAGATTTGTGTTTGTTGCTTTATACCTACATAGATGTAGTCTAAGAACTTTTTTTCCAGTATTAGAGATTGAACCAGGAAGGTTACACACTAAGTCTCATCCCTACCCTTTTTTTTAGATATATATATATATATATATATATATATATATATATATATATATATATTTTTTTTTTTTTTTTTTGGTGGTACTGGGGTTCCTGGAAGCCCTTCTACCTCCAGGCTATTTTTACACTCCCAGACCTATTTTTACATTTTTATTTGGAAACAGGGTCTCTTAAGCCAGCGCGCGCGGCTGGCTTCAAACCTGCATGATCCTCCTGTCTCTGCTTCCCAAGCGCAGGGATTACAAGCGTGTGCCACCATGCCCGGCGAGATATATATTAATTTTTAATATATCATATTTCAGTACATCTCTTTTTCACTACTCTTTGTCATCTTATTGTCTTGAATTCTTTTTTTAATTTTTTATTAAACATAAATGGTATAAATTTAAACTATACTTGATGCCCTCTCCCCCCACCCCTGTTTTCTCTTCCCCCTCCCACCAATGATTGTCCCGGGTAACCATGCCATATTCATAATTTTACACATATTTTATTTTTACCTTGAGCCACAGTATCCTTTAATTGCCTAGGCTGGCCCCAAACCTGCAGTCCTCAAGTCATGGAGATGGCAGGTGTGCATCATACTTTGATGGAGGACTCTAGTTTCTATGCACGTGTATATATCAGAGTAAGAAAAAGGAGGGGACCTGTGCAACTGTATGCACGTGTATATATCAGAGTAAGAAAAAGGAGGGGACCTGTGCAACTGGTTTTAGTAGTCTGGCGAGATCTGTCCCCCTTGGACAGGACATGTTGCTGCTCTGCTAACAGCAATTTTATAGACAGAGAAAGTATTTTGTGCTCAAACTTTACTTATACAAATAAAAAAAATAAATCATAAACCTAGGATGTTGGATCATAGATATATTCCATTACCCTCTCTCTTTACTTCTGGTTCACAGGGTTGTGATAAGCATTAGATAACATACATTAAGTGCCTAGAAAAATGTCTGGCATATAGTCGACACTATCATTAACATTATCTTCATTATTTTTTAGTCTCATAAAGTATCATATATAATGATTTTTTTCTTTAGACTTTCTCATATTCCCAAGTCCTTTGCCATTTTTACTGCTACACAGCATGCATTTTAGGTATATAGAAAGGGGAGGTAAGGATTGTCCAAAGACACAGAATATGTTTTTAGTACATCTAAGTGAAACCATTTTATCTGACTCATCCTGTGTACAACTTCCCAATTAAAGTTTAGTTTAAATTGGGCATAGTGGTACATGCCTGTAATCCCAGAACTTGGGAGACTGAGACAGGAGTATCACGTGATCCAGACCAGCCTCAGCAACTTAGTGAGACTCTCCGCAATCTAGTGAGACACTGTTTCTAAACAAAACATTAAAAGGGCTAGGAGTGAAGCTCGGAGGTAAAATGCTCAAATTTAATCCCTGGTACCATAAAAAATTTGTTTAAAGTTTATTCTCTACATTACCAATCAATATTTACATCTACAATTTTGAACAATTTAGCTGGCATGTTGCTGCATGCTTATAATCCCAGTAGTTGAGAGACAGGAATATTGTAGGTTCTCAGCCAGGCTCAGCTACTTAGTGAGGTCCTCTGCAACTTAGATCCTATTTCAAAATAAAGAATAAAAAATAGGGCTGGGGGTGTAGCTAGAAGGTAGAATGCCCGTGGGTTCCATCCCCAGTGCCACAAAAATAACCATTTTGACCAATTTATAATAGAGGTAAGCTGACACTGAGTTTGTTTGTTAAGTGCTTTTTGCACACTGGGCAAAGTAGCACATGACTATAATCCCAGTATTTAGGAGGCTGAGACAGGAGGATCATAGGCTAAAGGCCAGCCTCAGCAAGATAGCGAGACCCCGTTTCAAAATAAAATAAGGACTGGGGGCAGAGCTCAAAGGTAGAATGTCTCTGGGTTCCATCCCAGTGCCAAAAAAATGCTTTTACACAACTGGCAATTTTAAGAGCTAAGCATTTTGCCATTCAGCATAGCTATGTAGATATTCAGTATGGACCAAAACGACTCAAACTTCACAGAGCAAATGTGTGTACGTCATTTTATGGCCATTTCAGTGTGTCTGCAGTACAGTAAACCTTATTACCTGCCTCAGTAGAGATCTCTGTTAACAACGAACTTGCCTACATGGTCCCCTTCCATAGCATTCAAGTCCTGCAGGTGAATAACACACTAGCTTCTTGTTGTAAAATGGAAGCATTAGACGAATTAGAAACCTAGGCTCCAGGGAGAAAATCCAGGCCCCAAGGAACTATCATATCCTCAAGCCAGGGAAAAAACAGCTGACACAGGTAGGTAGAAGGGAGCCTCAGAGAGGGGGAAAAGTGCAATATAATGAAAAGGCTCCAAAAGGGAGCTGGTAAAGACCGTGGAGAGAGGACTGACCCTTCCACTGTTAGAGTGTCATGGGCATGTGGTAATTGGGGCAACAGGACATCTATTTATCTATTCCTTTCAAATCAACTAAAAACCCTTTTTTCTATGTTTAGGTATTGTGAAGACAGATCACACAGAAGTTCTTCTCTCTGCTGACTTCACTGGAGCAATCAAAGTGTTTATTAACAAAAGAAAATGTGTATCTTAATTTAAAATAGACATATCAGTAAGTTTCTATATGTATCAGACAGAAAAAAATATAGTGTTTCAGGCTAACATTTTTTTATTTTTATTGAAAGTTTTTCAAATATAATATATTTTTTGAGAGGCAATGTCAAATGATCTAGTAAACTAGAAAAGAATGGCTAGATTAACATTGCCAAACGTTAGACTTTATGTTTTGTTATGCTTGTGTTTTTGTTATATAATTATAAACATGCACAGGATTCTGCATGAAAAGATATTAATATATTAATCACATGTGTGTGCCTTTTGGTTACATGCACTAAATCTAACAAAGTTAAATTATTTCAGTGGCTCTTTTGGCCTTTTGCTGGGAGATAGTTTTATTTCTAGCTTAAACAATTTTTTTGCACAAAATTTTGTTTTTAAGAAAAGTGATATCTTTTGACTGAGTTATTGTTTTGAAAATGTTATATAGGTTTTCAGTAGGTCAATAACCATGTGTAAATGGTTTTTATAAATTTCTCAATTTGGGGACAAGATTTTTTTGTGTGTGGTCTAAATTGTGGACTTAAGATTTTTTTCTTTGTACATGTATATATAATTTTTTCCTTTGCCACACTGGAGCACAATGTTTCTATGTAAAGAATTCTTTTCATTCTTTATTCTTGAGCACCAGGCTTTGCTCACTTAAAAAAAATTAAGCCACATTAAAATGGAGTGAGTCTTCTTTTTTACAATAATGTAAAAATAAACTGTTTACATTTTTTAAAGCATTGTAGTTTTAAAAATTAAGCTGTTTTGTTTTGTGTTGTTGAATTTGAAAGCCTTTGTAAATATAAATATAATGTACCAATGAAATAACATCCAGGGCAATGAAACCTTGATCGTGTTATTGATGGTTAACATATATTTCTGAAAATTAAACAATGTATTATTAAAACTTTGTTGCCAACACTTGTTAAATGTGACTTGTTTTCAAATGGTTTAGTAAATCAAGGAATGCAGGAAAAGCAAGCTCTTGTTTCAGTAATTTGATTTTTAACAATCAGAAGACCAGATTTTAGGCCCCTAAATTAGAATGTATTAGCTTCTTACCTTTATTTTATTATGTGTGTGTGTGTGTGTGTGTGTGTGTGTGTGTGAGAGAGAGAGAGAGAGAGAGAGAGAGAGAGAGAGAAAAGAAGAAGAAGAGAGAGAGAGAGAAGAAGAAGAAGAAGAAGAAGAAGAGGAGGAGGAGGAGGAGGAGGAGGAGGAGGAGGAGGAGGTGGTGGAGGAGGAGGTGGTGGAGGAGGAGGAGGAGGAGGAGACAGGCAGGCAGGCAGGCAGGCAGGCAGGCAGGCAGGCAGACAGACACTAGGGACTGGAACCAAGGGTGTTCTCCCTCTGAGTTACACCTTTCATCCTATTTTATTGTTTATTTTTGAAACGGGGTCTCAGTAAATTGTGGAGGGCCTTATGTTGCTTAGGCTAGCCATGAACCTGTAATCCTCCTTTCTCAGCCTCCCAAGTACTGAGATTATAAGCATGCACCACCACCCCTGGCTTTCTTGCCTTTAATTTTTTTAAATGTAATTCTAAGATAAACACTAATAATAGTTTTTCTAAACATTAATATAATCTTTGCTGAATTTGTTTTTATTATGTGAGAAGCAGGAGAACTACAATCATAATTCAGAATGGTCTTGAGGTATCCTGAGCTTTCTAGGTAACTGCATATTGTTTGCCTTGTTTTTAATCTCATTTCTGCCTTCTTCCTCTTGTCAGTACTATTCTTCCTCTTCTCTACCTTCTCCCCTCCTCTGTCCCCTCTTTTCATCTCTCTGCTTGCTTTGGCTCGCTGCATCTCCTGCACTCTGCCTGAAAGATTGAATAGTTATGCCGTTGGCTTTCTAACAGCTCACAATTCCTTTAGTCTCAAGATCTGCTTGGAAGAGTGGTTGATCCAGAACTTGTCTTTGACTCTTTGAGGGAGTTTGGCTTTCATAACTTCTGCCTGAGCACTTGTAACCTGCTTTGATACTGGTTGTTTCAACTGTAGATAATCAGGTGTTGTCATGTGAATATCTCCTGATAGGTGTTAATGATTACTTGAACAAAAAGACAAAGAGTTGGGATGTAAGCTTAAGAATATAATACACCTGATATCACTATATACATACACTTAAAGATACAAATCAGAAAGGGAATTTGAAAAGGTAACATCTAGATGTATACAAAGATCCAGGTTGGTGGCAGACACCTATAATCCCAGTACTTGGGAGGCTGAAATAGGAGGATCATGGGTTCGAAGCCACCCTCAGAAACTCAGTGAATTTTTTTAACAATTTAAAAAGACCTGTTTCCAAATTTAAGAAAAATAAAATAGGGCTAGGGGTGCAACTTGGAAGCAGAATGTCCCTAGGTTCAATACCCAACACTACCCAAAAAAGAAGTATACGAAGGACAAGCGGGGCACAGTAGCACATACCTGTAATCCTAGTACTTGGGAGGCTGAGAGGGAGGATCACAGGCTTATACCAACCTCAGCAACTTATCAAGACCCTATTTCAAAATAAAGATGTATGTAAAGAAAATGGAACACTTTCTCTCTAAAATGATTGTTAGATAATTGTAAGTGATCTGTTATTACAGGAAAGCACAGATTCTAGAGTCAGATAACCTTGGATTTGTTTTTCTCTGTTAGCACATTACTTGGGCAAGTTTTTTATACTATGTTAACTTATGTTTTCTTATACATAATATGAGACTACCTAACTCAAATTAAGATTTGAGAAATCATGCATGTGTAAAGCTTGGTGCCTAGCCAGTAGGTGTACTCAGCAAACCTTTCCCAACCCCCTAAGTGTCCTCTCAGACCAGAAAAGAAAGGTAATATATGGAAACACATTTCTAGATGCAGGGAATTCATGGACACATAGTACTTAAAGGATTTACGTGGTATGTGTGTGTGTGTGGTACTGAAGATTGAACCTAGGGGTTTTCTACTTCTGACTTACACCCCCAGTCATAGTATATGTGTGAGTGTGTGTGTTTGTGTGTGTTACTGGGAACTGAACAGGGTCATTCCACTTCTGAGTTACACCTGGTCTCACTTCAGTTTCTGAGGGCCTAAGTTAATGAGGCTAGTCACAAATCTATGATCTTCCTGCCTCAGCCTCCCAAATATTACAATTACAGGAGTATACCAGCAAGCCCAGCCCTATTTTTTATTTTTTATTTTGAAACAGAGTCTTGGTAAATTACCACAAGACCTCAAACCTGTGATTTTCCTGACTCAAATTCCCAAGTACTGGGATTATAAGAACATGGCAACCATACCCAGCTGAAATAGGTCTTTTTCTTTCTGCCAGTACTATGGATTTAACGCAGGGACTCATGAATGCTAGGAAAGCATGGTACCAATTAGCTATACCCTCCAATGCATTTTGTCTTTTATTTTGAAACAGGGTCTCCTCAAGTTACAGTGTACCAACCTTGAACCTGTGATCCTGCTGTCTCTGCCTCCCAACTGCTGGGGTTATAGGCATGCGTGTGTACTGTGCCTAGATTTTTATATATTTTTTATTTTGAAAGAGGGTCCTACTAAGTACCCAGGCTGTCCTCCCATGTAGCTTGGATTACAGGTGTATGCTAAGCAAGGCCGTTTAAAAAACAAAACTCACCATCTACTATAGCCTTTTCATGAAGAACAGTTTGGTTTTGGTTCTGGTTTATTGGTTATTTTTGTTTGTTTTGGTTTGGTTTCTGGTACTGGAGACTAAACCCAAGGACATTCAACCTCTGAGGTACTCCCCAACCCTATTTTATTTTTTATTGTATAACAGGGTCTCACTAAGTTACTGAGGCTGGCCTCAAACCTGCGATCCTCCTGTCACAGCTTCACATGTATTGGGATTACAGGTGTGTACCACCATGCCTAGCTAATAAAGAACATTTTAATAGTAATAGCAAGAGTCTGATAAAGTGAATAAGCTTAGCTTTTGAAAAAAAGTAATTACATTCGATTTCTTCTTTGAGGAAGACCTCATCATTGAATTGCTATAGCTGACCAAACACCACTGCTAGATGAACAAGTTTAATGTTTCATTCAGTACTGTGTGTGTGTGTGTGTGTGTGTGTGTGTGTGAGAGAGAGAGAGAGAGAGAGACAGACAGACAGACAGACAGACAGACACTGAGGATTGAACCCAGAGTCATTCTAACTCTTAAGCTACATCCCCAGCCCTTTTATTTTATATCATTTTATTTGAAACATGGTCTTGCTAGGATATTGTGAGTCTTATGAAGTTGCTGAGGCTGGCCATGAACCTGTGAATCCTTTTGTCTTAGTCTCCCAAATATTGGGATTGCAGGTGTGCAACACCATACCCAGCTCATTCAGAACTTTTTTTCTTTTTGCAGTACTGGGAATTGAACCCCAGGGGTATTCTACCTCTGAGCTACATCCCCAGCTCTATTTTTTATTTTAAACCCAGATCTCACTAAGTTGCGGAGGGCCTTACTGAGTTGCTGAGATTGGCCATATTAATAGCACAACATGATTCAGCATGCCATTTTTCACTGGTCTTCTAATTATATAGTGGGAGAGTGGCTTTTCAGTCTTTGAAATATGTTCAACATAAAATGCCAAATCCCTTAAATTCTATTTCTAATTGCATGATTTTAAGATATCTCCCCATTAAGGAGAAAATTTATATTATAAAAATTTTAATTGACTTACTATAAGGACAAAAGATGATCAAAATACCTTTAATTACCTTAATGTGAAAATGAAAAATGAAGCTATGTTTTGGAATGATGGTTTCTTCATAGATTTTCAAAAGAACAACTTATCTAGTTGCTTGGGTTTCTTAGCTTCCTGCCTTACTCATGCATTAAGCAGATGTGTATTGAACACTTGCTCTGTACAGAAGACCACTAGGCCTAGGGAAGAATAAGGCAACATTTTGTTCCAGAAGAGCTAACAGTCTGGCAGAAGATAGCCACAGAAACAAATAAAAGGCTTATAACTTTCTTGTGGCTATGGCTCTCGATGTTCCCTTCTCTCCCTGTTGCTTTCTGTTCTACCTTTCTTAGTAACTCATGGCAACCATTTGCTTCTCAAGCCAGTCTTTATTGTTCTAATATTACAACCAGCAAGGATATTATAAGTAAGTTTATGAAGCCAGGCATGGTATCACACACTTGCAGTCCTAGTACCTGAGAGGCTGAGATATGAGGATTGCAGGTTCAAAGCCAGCCTCAGCAATTTAGTGAAGTTCTCAGCATCCTAGTGAGTTTATGCATAAGCCATAGAGAAAATAGAGTGCCTATCATTTTAACATTTTCCTTGGTCTCTAGCCCATCCCATCTCCCAGCTGAGTATCATTGTCTTATTTCCTGCAAATGCTAGCCATCTTCTGTTTTGAACGAACTCCCTGGTTAGCAGACCCAACTGCTCTCTTGTTCTTCCAGTTCTGAAGCATGACAATTTTGTTTTGTTTTGTTCCCTATATTTAGGTCATCTGGTTTCCTAGGGAACCCAGACTTCCCCTGTTAGCCACAGCCACTTTTCTGTTGTAGATACATGTAAAGGAAGTGCATCCATGTTGATTCAACCGGGCCAGCATTAGAATCTGTGTGGAGAGCAGGGGAAAAGACTCATTACTGAGTCTCAAATACATCAAATGCCTTATGCAGACTATCTAGGGTAGTCCTTGCTGATGAATTTTGCTTGTATATTCAACTACCCTGCATTGCATTATGCACCCATGCACGTGCTCGCTCTTTGTCTCTTTTCTTTTTGTGGTATTGGGGATTGAATCCGGGGCATTCTAGCTCTGAGCTCAGCCCTATTTTATTTTTTAATTCTTTATTTTGAAATATTCTTACTAATTTGCAGAAGGCCTCACTAAGTTGCTGAGTCTGGCTGTTAACCTGCAATCCTCCTGTCTCAGCCTCCCAAGTACTGGGATTACAGACGTGTACCTCTTTGTGCAGAAAAGTTACAAAGAAATACAGTTCTCATAGTAACACTTGCCTAGCAGTCCCTGAATTCAATCTCCAACACTGCAAAAAAACAAAAAGAAAATAAGAGTTTTCATATACTCCTTAAAGCATTTTCCCTAATGTTATTATATTACATTACCATAGTCCATTCATTAAAACTAACAAAGCCACCAGGCTTGGTGACGCATACCTATAACCCCAGTACTTGGAAGGCTGAGACAAGAAACAGGTTCAGTTCAGGGCTATCTCTACAACTTAGCAAGGTCCTCAACAATTTAGCAAGACCCTACTTCAAAATACAAAATAAAAGAGGGCTGGGGATGGAGCTCAGTGGTAGAACACCCCTGGGATCAATCCCCAGTACCACAAAAAGACTCAGAAAATAACATTGTCACATTATTAAGTAAAAACTTAATTTTAAGGTAGATTGTGATTGGGGGCATTCTACCTTCGAGCTACACCTCCAGCCCATTTTATTTTATTTTATTATTTTACTTTATTAGAAACAGGATCTCATTAAGTTTCTAAGGTTCTCGCTAAATAGCTGAGACTGTCCTCAAACCTGTCATCCTCCTAATTCAGCCTCTCAAGTACTCACTCACCTCATGGCCAAGGAGCAAAAAGAAAAGAGGAAAGGGCTGAGGTCCTACCATCCCCTTCAGTGGCATACTACCTGCCTGTTTTTCTTTCTACTTGTTCCTTTCTTTCTCTCTCTCTCTCTCTCTCTCTCTCTCTCTCTATATATATATATATATATATATATATATATATATATATATAGTATGTATCTTGTGTGTGGTATTGGGGATTGTTGAAATCAGGGGCATTCTACCTGTGAGTTACACCCTTATCCCTTTTTATTTTTATTTTAAACCAGGGTCTCACAAAGTTGTTGAGTCTCTGTAAATTGCCGAAACTGAGATCCTCCTGTCTCAGCTTCCCAAGTTCAAGGATTACAAGCATGTACCACCGCACCAGCTTCTTTTTTTTTTTTTTACCACTCTCTACATTGTCATTTCTCAGTGCTCCAGGATCAACTACTTGCCTATTCCCTGTCCCAGGCCTAGAATCCATGTATCCAAGGAGCCCTGGTTCCTCCCATTAGAGAATGGTATTAGATAACAAGACTTGGGTGATAGTGGACACACTGCTAATGAAGTGTTTCTCTAATGCTTTCTCAGAGGACAGAGGAAAGAAATATGTGTGCATATACTAATCTATATTTATACACATATAAATATTTTGACTGTTTCTTTTAAATAGAAGTTCTTACTGATGTCTCTGACTCAGATCCATGAACACATGAATCATTCTAGCACTCTCCCCTTGATTATCTGTAACTACTTTCTCAAACAACAACAAAAAACTGCCTTCCACAGTGTAATGGTTTGGCAACAGATTGTCCCCCCAAAACCTCAGATAGTAGGCAGCTATGTTAGAAGTGGGTATGGTTGCCAAGGTGGGGGTCCCTAAAGGTGCAACCTTGTGGATTATATATGGTCCCTCCTCCCTTTGCTCTCTTGCTTCCAGCCTCCATGATGTGAGAGCAGAGCACTTTTTCCCTCCTACTCCCTGCTTCCTATCACCATTCCCTGAGATCCTCAGACCTGGCCTGACATGGACTAAAACTCTGAAATCTCCAAAACCTGTGAGAAAATAAATCTTCCTTCTAAATTGTGTAGTCAGGTTTATTGGGTCACAGCAGTGAGAATGTTAACTGAGACACAGTTATCATCCATTTACTTATTCATTTTTCCTAACCTAACATATATTCAGGAGTTTCAGAATTACTAACCTGTACCCTCCTAAGAAACAATTTTATCAGAAAGAGTATAGTGATAATGTTCAGTTTTTTGGTCTTGGATGTCTTAGTTTCCAGTCAAAATACCATTTACCAAAGTTACATAGGTCAGCACCTTTATTCTCAACTCACATTACATTTCTTGGGGGGGTCTGGGGATAGAACCCAGAGGAATTTGACCTCTGAGCTATACCCCCTGCCCTATTCTTTCACTCATTTTATTTTGGTGGTACTGGGGTTCCTGGAAGCCCTTCTACATCCTGGCTACACTCCCAGACCCATTTTATACTTTTTTATTTGGAAACAGGGTCTCTTAAGCCAGTGAGGCTGGCTTCGAACCTACGCAATCCTCCTGTCTCCACCTCCCAAGCACAGGGATTGCAAGCGTGCGCCACCACGCCCGGCCTCATTCATTATTTTGTAGCAGGGTCTCACTGAGTTGCAGAGGGCCTCACTAAGTAGCTGAGGCTGTTCACAACCATGCCCGGCTCACATTCCTTTAAATTATCTGGTCTTCTAACAGAATCTCTTAGGATTTGATGATATGCATGACCATACTATTTAGTAAGTAAATAGTATTTGCTGAGTCCTTCTGTAGACAAATTTTTGCCTTAGCTTCAGATGCTTATCATTATGCTGAAGCAGTTTTATAGTCCTATTACTGCACTGAGGTTTCACTCTTTCAGCAAATATTACTTACTCTTTGTCCAGTCCTTAAGAGAATTGACTAAAGGCAACAGATATATATTTACATGACTAAAGGAGTCTTTGTCCTTTTATTTTCTTACCTCAATGTGCCATGCCATTTTCTAAATTGGATATATGTATATGGATACATATATCCAATATGTATATCCAATATGGATAGATAGAGATATGTAAAAAGTCAGGTTAGGACAAGGCGTGATGACACATACCTGTAATCCCAGTACTTGGGAGGCTGAGACAAGGATATTGCAGGTCTGTGGCCAGCCCCAGCTATTTAGCAAGGCCCTCAGCGACTTAATGAGACCCTGCTTCAAAATAAAAAATAAAAAGGGCTGGAGACATAGCTAGGAGATAGAATGCCTCTGGGTTTGATTTCCAGCACAAAAACTAAAATGTACTAATGCAGTGGTTTTAGTATGTTCAGATTTGAGCAATAATCACCAATTTAGAATGTTTTCATCATTCTGAGAAGAAAGCCTATATCCATTAGCAGTCACTTTTCTCTTTTCTTCTCTCATCCCACTAATCTACTTTATGTCTCTATGGAGACTTGCCTATTGTGAACATTTAATGTAAGTAGAAGCAAACAACAAGTAGGCCTTTGTGACTTCCTTCTTTCACTAGCATGTTTTCAAGGTTCATGTTATAGCATGAATTATTAATCATTCAGTTTTATTTCTAAATAACAATCCATTGTATATTTTGTTTTTCCATTCATCAGATGGTGGACATTTGAGTTGTTTCCAGATGAATAATGATGTTCTGAACATTTATGCACAATTTTTGTGTGGCTTTTTTTTATTTCTCTTGGGAAATAGAATTGCTGGGCCATATGTTTAACTCGTGTGTGTGTGATGTGTGATACTGGGATGGAACCCAGAGGTATACCTTCAGCCCTATTTTATTTTTTTATTTTGAAACAGGGTCTCGCTAAGTTGTGGAGGGCCTCACCAAGTTGCTGAGACTGGCCTTGCACCAGCAATCCTCCTATCTCAGCTTTCCAAATACTGGAATTATAGGCATGTGCCACTATATCTGGCTTCTGTGTTTAACTTTTTTTTTCTCTTTTGGCGGTAATGGGAATGGAAGCCAGGGGCATCCTATCTTTGAGTTACACCCCAGCCATATTTTTTATTATTTTTTATTTTTATGTGGATCATATTGAAAATGGCATAAATTTAGACTGTGCTTGGTGCCCTCTCCTCCCCCCACTTTCCCTTCCCCCCACAACAATGAGAGTCCAGGTTGACCATTTTTTATTCTTTGTTTTGAAACAGGGTCTCACTGAGTTGCAAAAGACCTCATTAAGTAGCTGAGGCTGCCTGTGAACCTGGATTCTCTTGTCTTAGCCTCCCAAATGCTGGGATTACAATCATGCACCACCACACCTGGTTTATGTTTAACTTTTGTGTGTGTGTGGTACTAGGGATGGAACCCAGGCTCCAAAGTACACCCCCAGCCCTATTTTTTATTCTTTATTTTGAAACAAGGTCTCACTAAGTTGCAAATGACCTCACTAAGTAGCTGAGGCTCTTTGCAGACTGCACTCCTCCTGTCTCAGCCTCCTGAGTGCTGGGATTACAAACATGCACCACCGCTCCTGGCTTAAGTTTTTATTTTGAAACCGTCTCATTAAGTTGCTGGGGCTGGCCTTGAACCTGCAATCCTATCTCAGCCTCCCAAGGACTAGGCTTACAGGAGTGTGCCACAACACCTCCTGAGAAAAAAGCCTGTATCCATTACCAGTCACTTTTCTCTTTCCTTCTCTCATCCCACTAATCTACTTTATGTCTCTATAGTAGTGCATATTATTTAATCTCTGAATAAGAAGACCAAAAGCATAAATTGAATAAGAAGACCAAAATATATTGAATAAGAAAACCAAAAGCATAATTTAAGATAACAAGGAGAACCTGGGCATGGTAACTCATGTCTATATCTCCAGTACTTGGGAAGCTGAGACAAGAAGATTGCAGGTTGAAGGCCAGCCTCAGCAACTTCACGAGGCCCTTTGAAACAGTGAGACCCTGATTTAAAAGAAAAAATAGGGCTGAGGGTGTAGCTGAGAGATAAACTGTCCCAGGGTTCAATCCTTGGTACCAAACACACACACACACACACACACACACACACACACACACACACACACACACTATGGAAGAGAATCATTGTACTTCATTTTTTATTATGGATTAACTTCACCCATATGATATATATGAAAACTGATCACAGGGTCTTGTGAAAATAAGATGTTCAACAAATATTCAATTGAAACTGAGTGCTGCACTACATAGGACAATATGAAAAAGATTATTGAAAAGAGATTGGAAATGAACTGGCCATGGTGGTACACTCCTGTAATCCCAGAACATGGGAGGCTAAGATAGGAAGATAACAGGTTCAAGACCAGCCTCAGCAAATTAGAGAGATTTTGTTTCACAATAATAAATAGAATAGTGCTAAGGGGTGTAGCTGGAAGATAGAATGCATCTGGGTTCAACCTCAAGAGTATGAAGAGGAGGAGGAGGAGGGATTGGAAATGTGTGCGTTCTTTGGCTCAATTTTTGCCTTGACATTATGATTCACTAGTTCAAAGTCATAGGACTGAACCATTAGAATTCAGAATCAGTCAGTCAAGCCTCCAGTAGGAAAAGGATTTATTTTAAGCCTATAAATATGAACAATTAAGGCCAGCCTTGGCACTTAGCAAAATCCTGTTTCAAAATAAAAAAAATAAAAAGGGCTGGTGTACCTTAGAGGTAGAACCACACCTGGGTTCAATTCCCAGTACCACAAAAATAATGAAAATGTGAACAATTACATGAAAGCCTTATACTCTCATACACTAATGTCAAGAACAGGACATTTTGTTTGTTCTTTTTCAGGGTCCTCTCTCTATACTCTGATGAGGACTGCTCCAACTGGGGTCTGTCTGCTTCACAAGGGAAATTGTTAAACCTGCAGATCTCTGAATCAGTCTCATGAGGCAAGGTAGGCAGGCATCTGTTTTCATTGACTTCCTATGGGATTCTTCTGCACCCTGAAATTGAAGAATCCTTGAGCTAGAAGTTCACTTAACTTATCTGAGTAAAGGCCAAGGCATAAGTATGGTCATGGATTGCCCAAGACATATAGCCAGTCAGCAGAGTGCCAGGATATGTCTGATAGCTCTCCAAAAATAAAGCCCAAATTTGTGATTTGTACCATTTTCTAGTTTCCATGGTATCAGTACTCCCCCCATGGTCAGTTTCAAGCTGACAGTTTAACATCATTTAACAGGATGCATAGTAGCACACTGATAATATACTATTTCTACAACACAGATACAGTGGATGTAAATCATATCAATTGTATTTAATAATACAACATAGTAAAATAATTAAGAAGTGGTGAAGCCGAGCATAGTGATGCATGCCTATAATCCTAGTACAATTTAGCAAGACCCTGTTTTAAAGATAAAATTAAAAATAGTTGGGGGTATAGTTCAGAGATAGGATTCCCCTGGGTTCAATTCCCAGTACCAAAAAAAATTATTTTAAAGAAGTAGTGAAGGTAGGCGTGGTGGAACATGCCTGTAATCCCTGAGACATGGAGATGACAGGTTCACGGCCAGCCTCAGCAATTTAGTAAGGCCCTCCACAACTTAAGACTATTTCTAAATAAAATAATAGATAGGACTAAGTGTGTGGCTCAGAGATAAAATTCCCCTGAGTTCAATACCCAATACCATAAAAAGGGGTAAGTTTTGAGTGTTTATTCCCTTTACTATAATTTATTGAATTATAATTTTAATTGTAGTTGTGTTTAACAAATGCAGTGGCTTGTGGATGTGTGTGTGTGTGTGTGTGTGTGTGTGTGTGTGTGTGTGGTATTGGAGATGGAACCCAGGGGCATTCTACCTACAAGTTATATTTCCAGCCCTATTTTTTATTCTTCATTTTGAAATAGGGTCTAATTAAGTTGCAGAGGGCCTCACTAAGTAGCTGAGGCTGGCCATGAACCTGTAATCCTCCTATCTCAACCTATTAAGTACTGAAATTACAAGCATGTGTCACCACTTCTGGCTACATTTTTTTTAGATATGGTTTTGCTAAGTTGCTGAGGCTGGCCTCCATCCTGCAATCCTCCTGTCTCAGCCTCCCAAGTAATGGGATCATAGGCATGAGCTACCATGCCCGGCTAGGAACAGATTGTGTATGTTTATATGTAAGTGTGTATGTGTGTGTTTGTGCGTGTTACTGGGGATTGAACCCAAGATAATTCTACCTCTGAGTTATACTCCTAACCCTATTTTTTATTATTTTTATTTTGAAACAGGATCTTGCTAAGTTGATGAGAGTCTCACTAAGTTGCTGAGGCTGGCCTCAAACCTGTGACCCTCCTGCCTCAGCTTCCCAAGTACTGGGATTACAAGTTTCTGCCACCATGTCCAGCTTGGAACAGATAATTTTAGATTAATGAATTCCCAGTTCATTCAACTTTATATGTTCTCAGATTTCCCAAAACCCATTCACTTAAGGCACAGGCAGTTTGCAAAATCTCCTTTTCACCTCCTCTCTCCATTGACAAAAGACACTTATACTTCTCACCCATCCCAAAAGTTAGCCTGGGGCATGGCTGAGGAACATCAGATCCTCCAGAGAAACAAGCAACTGAAAATCGGGGTGTTGGTACTGAGTAAATTAGCAACTCCAACAGTGAGCTAATGTAGTTTGTTTTTTTTTTTTTTTTTTTTTTTTTTTTTGCCACTCATGTGGTTTCCAATTTATCGCTTGCAACAAAACTGAAAGAAGATCTGTTAGCTAGTCATTAAAAACTAACTTTGATAATAGAACATTTTATATAACTTGGAAACTTTAATGAATTGCATTGCTGGAACGAAGCTTCCATTTCACCTACTTAAATCTGTATCTGCTTATATCAATAAAGAAAATAAAAATAGAAATAAAGCTGTTGCCCTGCCTATCTCCTAGCAGTAAGAAACAGTGATCCACAGCAACAACTAATTGAAAATGACCCCATACACTTCATGTTGACCCAAGGACATTCTGCCTCTGAACTACACTACACCCTCAGCTTTGAAACAGGGTGTTACTAGGTTGTAGAGGGCCTAAGTAGGTAAAGCTGGTAGTGAACCTGTGATCCTCCTGTCTAGGCCTCCCAAGTACTGGGATTACAAGTCCATACTTCATTTTGAGCTAAATTTCCAAGCCAAAATTATTTATCATGATCAGTGTGTGTGTGTGTGTGTGTGTGTGTGTGTGTGTGTGTGTGTGTGTGTGTTTCTGGGGATTGAACTCAGGGTCTCATATATGCTAGGAAAGTACCATTGAGCTACATCTTCAACCATGCTTTATAATTATTGATTAAAACTATTAACACTTATCTCTTGATTGTGTACTGATATAACTAGGAAGGCTATTTCAATTTGGGAGAATAAATTTAGAGAATTATGGTCTTATGAACCTGAAAATTAAAAATCATTTCAAGTTTAATGTATGCTTCTATATATTTTCTTCAAAGAAGTCTGACAGTATGATCAATATAAACATTTTCATATACTGATTGCATTAGAACAAAAATCTATGGGAGAAGTGAAATGATTCTATAAGTTCAAGGAGAAGAGAATGATGTCTAATTTTTAACTTTAAAGAGGAGCTTGTCTGTGTATTTTAAAGGAATAGTGGTAGCTGTCAAACTGTATGATTTGAATTTTGTAGTATGTGAAGTATATCTTAATAATGCTGTTATTTAGCTGGGCATGGTGGGGCACATCTGTAATCCCAGAAGTAGCACTCCATCTGGGCGTGGTGGCACACACCTGTAATCCCAGTACTTGAGAAGCTGAGACAGAAGGATTATAGCTACTTCATAAGGCCTCAGCTACTTTGTAAGGCCCTCTGCAGTTTAGTGAGACCCTGTTTCAAAATAAAAAAAAAAGTAAAACAGGGCTGGGGGAGGGTAGCTCAGAGGTAGGATGTCCCTGGGTTCCATCCTCAGTACTACGAAAAGAAAGAAAGAGAGAGAGAAAAAAAAAGAGGAGGAGGAGGGAGGAGGGGAAAAGGGAAGTAAGGATAGTGACCTGGACAAGAGCTGGGTGTGGTGGCGCATGCTTATAATCCCGGTGCTTGGAAGGCTGAGTGAGACAGGAGGATTGTGCCTGTTCAAAGCTAGCCTCAGCTCTCAACTACTTAGTGAGGCTCTCAGCAACTTAATGAGACCCTATTTCCAAATAAAGTATAAAATAGGTCTGGGAGTATAGCCCAGAGGTAGAAAGCCTCTGAGTTCTAGCCCCAGTACCACAAAAAAAAGTGGTAACAGCTAGATGAAAATTCCCTCAAAAGGATCTTTTTGAAGATGAAATAATGGGCATGGAAAAGATGGAGTAGGGCACAACAGGAAGCTGTTATTAAATTCAAAACTCCTAAAGCAAGATGACAACTCATATTGCTAAGCCAAATGGCAAATCAACAAGAAAAATATAGCTACCTGGTACTTTTTTGGGGGTACTAGAGATTGAACCCAGAGGCATTCTACCTCTAAGCTACATTCCCCATCTATTTTTAAACTTCTTCATCTTTTTGAGACAGAGTATTAATAGGTGTGGTTGTGAATCCCTGTAATCCTAGTACTTGGGTGGCTTAGACAAGAGTCTCAGGTCTGGGGCCTGCCTCATCAACTTAATGAGGCCCTTAGCAACTTAGTGAGACTCTGTTTCAAAATAAAATAGGGTTAAGGATGTAGCTCAGAGGCAGAATGCCCCCAAGTTCATTCCCCAGTAAAACACACACACACACACACACACACACACACACACACACACCAGTAATATCGCCAAATTGGTGAGGCTACTCTCAAACTTTGGACTCTCTAATCTCAGCCTCCCAAGCACTGGTATCACAGGCCTGTTTGACCACATCTGGCTTTAGATATATTTATATACTACCAACATGGCAGTATATCATTTGGAATGTCATCATAACTGATTTAAAAAATACCAGTATGACAGAAGAATCACAAGTTCGAAGCCAGCCTCAGCAACTTAGCAAGGTCCTGTTTCCAAATAGAAACTAAAATAGATCTTGGAGTGTAGATCAGAGGTAGAATGCCTCTGGATTCAACCCCAACAATAACAACAACAACAACAACAACAACAACAACACACACACACACACACACACACACACTCTCCACCCAGCTCCATCACACAAGAGAGGCATTGTTTCAATAATGGGTGTGGTTGTGCACACCTGTAAACCTTGTACTTCAGAGGCTGAGACAGGAGGATTATATGTTCAAGGTCAGCCTTGGCAATTTAGATCCTATTTCAAAAGAAAAATGGCTGAAGGTATAGCTCAAGAGGTAGAATACCCTTGTGTTCAACCCTCAACACACAAACAAAACATGTTGGGTGTCAAAATAATAAAAATTTTATTTATTTATTTATTTATTTATTTGGGTAGTACTAGGGTTCTTGGAAGCCCATTTACCTCCGGGCTACACTCCCATACCTATTTTTACATTTTTATTTGGAAACAGAGTCTCCTACACCAGCGCGCGTGGCTGGCTTCGAACCCACGCGATCCTCCTGTCTCTGCCTCCCAAGCGCGGGGATTACAAGCGTGCGCCACCACGCCTGGCTATAATAATAAAAAATTTAAATAAACTCTTCTGCATTCTAATGGGCTTGTAGGGGGTTACCTGGACTTGAACCCAGAAGCTCTCTACTGCTGAGCTATATCCAACCCTTATTATCATCATTATATTATTATTATTATTATTATTATTTTATTATTATTATGTGTAGTGTTGCAGATTAAAACCAGGGGCATTCTACCTCCAAGCTACACTGAAGATCTGTTTTGTTTTGGATTTAAAAACAGAGTCTTGCTGGGCATGGTGGCACATGCTTGTAATCCCAGCATTCAGGAGGCTGAGACAGGAGGACCACGATTCACAGACAGCCTCGGCTACTTAGTGAGGCCCTCTGCAACTCAGTGTGACCCTGTTTCAAAATAAAGAATAAAAAATAGGATTGGGGGTGTCGCTCACAGGTAGAACGCCAATGAGTTTCATCCCCAGTACAGAAAAAAAAAAAGAACAGGGTCTCGCTAAATTTATGAAAACTTCACTGAATTGCTGAGGCTGGCTTCAAACCTGCAGTTCTTCTGTCTCAGCCACCAGACCTGGCTCTCAGCCCTTATTATTTGTTGAATGTTGTTGTTTTTGTTGTTAATTGTAAGATAGCCTCTTGCTAAGCTGCCCAAACCAGTCTCAAACTTGCCATCCTCCTGTCTCAGTCCCCAGAATTGCTGGGAATGCAGGTATGCACCACCATACCCTGGCTACTGTCTCTCTGTGTGTCAGTGTGTCGGTGTGTCTGTCTGTCTGTCTCTCTCAATAGAAAAGTTGTCAAGGATTTCTTTAAAATGGTGTCGCACTTCAGGGGGCAGAGTGTGTTCTGGCTCTGCCTCTCTTCCTGAGTCTTAGTTTCCCTATTTGCAAAATAGGGGATTGGACATGAAGGTATGTCCAGTCCTTCCAGCTGTAACTTTGGTGGTCTCACCATATATATGTTATATGAACATATATATGAACACCATATAGATGAAATAGGACACATATTTCATCTAGCATTTCTCTTCCCCCTCACTGTTTGTGGCCATTTTATAATTTCAGTTAACTTCCACTAGAGGGTGGCTAGGGATTAGAGATGAGGCTCAAATCAGTTTCTTATATTCTTTGCAGTTAGTTCTGGAGAAAAAACATTTCAGCAAAAGAAACTGATACTACGTAGACCAAAATGGAATTGAGATTTCTGTTGCTTTTATTTGTCTTGACCATGATGGTCCTATGATTACAAAGAAATTATAAAAGATGTGTTTTACATCACTTTTTTGTCAGCTTATTAACCCAATCCTTTGTTAAATTTTCAACCTACCCCTTTTCCATTGTGTGTGTGTGTGTGTGTGTGTGTGTGTGTGTGTGTGTGTGTGTGAGATACTGAGGACTGAACCCAGAGGCATTCTGCCTCCAAGCTACACATCGAGCCCTTTTTTAAAACTGGTCTCATTTGGTTGTTGAATATCACGAAGTTGCTGAGGCTGATCTTGAACCTGCAAGCCACCTGTCTTGGCCTCCCAAGTACTTGAATGACAGGTGTGCACCACCACACCCACCTTCTGTGTGTGTATGTGTGTGTGTGTGTGTGTGTGTGTGTGAGAGAGAGAGAGAGAGAGAGAGAGAGAGAGAGGAAAAAGAAGAAGAAGGAGGAGGTGGAGGAGGAGGAGGAGGAGGAGGAGGAGGAGGAGGAGGAGGAGGAGGAGACAATGATGACAACGATGAAGAACAGGAGGAAAAGGAGTAAGGGATGGGGAGGGAGGAGAGGAGAAGGGAGAAGAGACTGAGAAGAGAGAAGAAGAGAAATAAGACTGAGCATGTTGTTGCACACCTGTAATACCAGAACTTGAAAGGCTGGGACAAGAGGATCATAGGTTGGAGATCAGCCTCTGCACCTTAGCCAGATCCTGTTTCCAAGTAAATAAAATTGGGCTGGGGGTATAGTTTGGATGTAGAATGTCTCTGATTTCAATCCCCAGTACCATAAAAGAAAGAAGGAAGAAAGGAAGGGAGGAAGGGAAAGAAGAAAAGAAATAAGTAATTTTCTCAAGATCACCTAGTCACTAAGTTCAAGGTTCAGATTTGAACCCAGGACTGATACCAATACTCTGTTGCCTAAAAGTACTGAACAATTCCCTTCCTTCCTTCCTTCCTTCCTCCCTTCCTTCCTTCCTTCCTTCCTTCCATGATACTGAGAATTGAATCCAGGGGCATACCACTAAGCTACATCCATCTCCCTTTTCATTTTGAGGCAGGATCTTACAAAATTTCCCATACTGGCCTCTAACTTGAAATCCTCCTGTGTCAGCCTTCCAATACTGGGATTATAGACATGTACCACCATGCCTGGGTAATTTTCTTCTCTTTTTATATAGAACTTATCATATCCTAAAATATATTTCATTAATTTAACATTTTAACTGTTTCTTTTCCCTGTCTTCCACAGGAATATAGATATCTTTGTCTATTTTTCTCAATGTTATATCCTAGGAATCTGAAATAGTGCCTACCACATAGTAGATACTCAGTAAGTTTTATGTACTAAGAACTGGACTCAGGCATTCTACCACTGAGCTACACCCCATGCCTTTTCATTCTTTCTGGGTTGTTTTTTTTTTTTTTTTTTTTTTTTGGTACTAGAGATTGAACCCAGGAGTGTTCTATCTCCAAGCTACACCCCCAGCCTTATTATATTTTATTTCTCAAACATAGTCTCACTAGGTTGATGAGTCTTATTACTTGCTGAGGCAACTATCTAACCTGAGATTTTCATGTCTCAGTCTCCCAATTCTGGGATTACAGGTGTGTGCCGTCATACCTGACTTTTTATTTCTCATTTTCTTTTGGTAATGGGGATTGAACCCAAGAGTATTCTACCTCTACACTATACCTCCAGATTTATTCTGTCTTTCTTTCCTTTCTTCCATTCTTTATAGAAAAGTTCTCTCTAGATTGCTGAGTTGCTGAGGCTTGTTTTGAACCTGTGGTCCTCCTGTCTCAGCCTCTTAAGTGGATTACAGGTGTGTGCCTCCAGACTCTAGCTATTTGCTCTAACTTTTGAATGACTAGGACCTGAAAGGACACTCTATCAGCTCTGCCTCTCCTTCAAAGCTAGGGGGAGCAATGCACCTCTCTTTCTCATAGAACAAAGATTTTTCTATTTTGCCTCCATTTTGCAGGCTTGTGATTATATTGAACTTTCAGATTGAAAATATCCAGGCCACAGGGCAGAGTCTCTTTGAACCTTTGAAATACCTAAAGGCACTAAGTTACTGAAAAAGAAAACAAAAAATTTAAATATAGCTAGTTTTCAGTCTTTTTGACTGAAGGGGACACTGCTTTTCCCAAAAGAAACAATTTTTCCATGCCATTGAAAATGAAAATATGTCAGTAACATCTCTGTTTGAAGATCCCAAGAGAGGTGAAAAATGACAGGGAGATATTGGGAACAGGGAATCGAAGACCAGGCTAAGAGACACTAAGATCTCTTACACGTGTCTAGTACATTGTGGCCTCACTTTAAGGAAGAAATAAAAAGGGATAATGAGAAAAAACTTCAGCCAAACAAAAGAGGTGGTCTGTGATTTTAATGAGAACAGTGTCTGTTTGCACTAACTGCTTAACCAAGCACCTAGAGCAGAGCTTTCCATATAGAAGATATTAAGGAAATCATTTTGTTATTGTTATTTTGGTCCTGGGAGTTGAATCCAGAGTCATTCTACCTCCAGGCTATATACCTTTGCCCCTTTTATATGTTTTATTTATTTTTTTGGTGGTACTGGGGTTCTTGGAAGCTCTTCTACCTCTTGGCTAAACTCCCATACCTATTTTTACATCATCACTTTGACCTGTATTCCATTGGTCAAAATAGGTCACATGACCAAACAAAGATGATAGAATGGGGAAATAGACTCCATCTTCTCTACTGCATAGATGCACAAAGTTGCACAACACAGGATGTGGAGGATGCAGGGATGCAGATGTTTACTTCTAATATAGGGAGAAGAAGAAATTGAGAATAATAATCAAGTACTATATCCAGGCATGGTGTTGCACACTTGTAAACCCAGTACTCCGGAGGCTGAGAAAGGAGGATCGCAGGTTCACAGCCAGCCTCAGCATCTTTGGGTGCCCCTCAGCAACTTAGTGAGATCCTTTTTCCAAATAAAAAGTAAAATAGAGGTGGGAGTGTATCTTAGAGGTAGAATGCTTAGGGTCAATCCCCAGTGCCAAAATAAACTAAATAAATAGTCCAGTATACTAGACACTCTTGTCCATACACCAGAATACGGTTGAGGTGCTTGGAAAAGCATATTTATATTATTCTCTCTCTCTCTCCTCTCCCCTCTCCCCTCTCCCCTCTCCCCTCTCCCCTCTCCCCTCTCCCCTCTCCCCTCTCTCTCTCCTCTCTCCTCTCTCCTCTCTCCTCTCTCCTCTCTCCTCTCTCCTCTCTCCTCTCTCCTCTCTCCTCTCTCCTCTCTCCTCTCTCCTCTCTCCTCTCTCCTCTCTCCTCTCTCCTCTCTCCTCTCTCCTCTCTCCTCTTCTCTTCTCTTCTCTCTCTCTCTCTCTCTCTCTCTCTCTCTCTCTCTCTCTTTCTCTCTACTAAGGATTGAGCCCAGGGGTATTCTACCTCTGAACTACACCTCCAGCCCTTTTTATTTTTTTCATTTTGAAACATTTCTTTCAACAAGTTGCTGAGGGTCTCTCAGTACTGGGATTACAGGCATGTGCCACCATACCCAGCTCTGTTTATACTATTCTAATTATGTGTGTGTTTGTGATTACGATAAATCTCCTGTACTGGATAAGAATGCCTTGAGGGTCAGCATAGTGTTGGCTTTGGTTCCTCATTGCATCACCAGTATCTAGGACAGTGTCTAGTATGCAGTAGATATTTAAAAGTTGTTAGAATTATGGATACAGAAATGATCTCAATTGTTGAAGTGATACATCATCTGTGTCTTTTTCTAGAACCTCAGAGTGTTTCATGGTTATGTCAGAAGTGTCCTGTAATCACTTTGGAGAACAGAGGTCACTGACAGTTCAGAAGAAAATATAAAGGGACAATAGCTCATTTAAGAGATTCTGGAAGAGGAAGCTGCAAACTAAAATTAAGTCTAACTCTGCAGACACAGACTGTAGTGGGAAGGCCTTCCTGAGAAAGATGTCTTTCATGATACTGGTTTATTGGCATCATGAAGTGAAGTTGAATAGAAACACATTACACAGTGTTGCACAAAAACTCTAGGATTCAAACCAAGTAAGCAAAGGAGAAAACTCATTACACAAGCTTTGAGAGGGAAAAAGAAATTATTACTGCCCATTTACTTAGTCATGATAAATAAATCTTGAGTTGTTAGATAAAAGGTCCTTGTTCTCAGTTAGCCTTTCTGGGGGGGGGGCTAATTAATTGTGTAAGCATAAAATTTTGTAGAGGTCTCAAGATTTATTTTAAACATTAATGCAAAGTTTGCTTTCTACTTTGTATTATACCCAAGTTTTTGGTTTGGGTTTTGGACTTTTGCTGGAGACCCAATCCAGGACGTGCATGCTAGGCAAGTAGTCTACCACTAAGCTGCACATACAGTCCCTAACTTTGGTTTAATATAAAAAATACCACTTAAGCTGGGTGTGGTGGTGCACACTTGTAATCCCAGCATTTGAAGGCTGAGACAGGAGGATTGCAATCCATGAACAGCCTCAGCTACTTAATAAGGCCCTTTGCAACTAGTGAGACTCTGTTTCAAAATAAATAATAGCCGGGCGTGGTGGCGCACGCTTGTAATCCTCGCGCTTGGGAGGCAGAGACAGGAGGATCGCGCAGGTTCGAAGCCAGCCGCGCTGGTTTAGGAAACCCTGTTTCCAAAAGTATAAAATAGGTCTGGGAGTGTAGCCCGGAGATAGACGGGCTTCCAGGAACCCCAGTACCACCAAAAATAAATAAATAAATAAATAAATAAATAAATAAATAAATAATAAAACAGTAGGGATAGGGGTGTCACTTGGAGGTAGAATGCCCCTGGGTTCCATCTCTAGTATTGCAATAAATAAATAAATAAATAAATAGCATTTAAAATTGCCCATTATCAGGTCACAGCGGTACATGCCTGTAATCCCAGCTGTTTGGGAAGCTGAGGCAGGAGGGTCACAAGTTCCAGAGCAGCCTGGGCAATTTATCAAGACCTTGTCACAAAATGAAAAAAGGAGTTGGGTCATGTATGGTGGCACACACCTGTAATCCCTGTACTTGGAAGCCTGATACAGGAGGATTACAGGTTTGAGGCCAGCCTCAGCAATTTAGCAAGACCCTCAACAATTTAACAATATTCTGTTTCAAAATAAAAAAAATAAAATAAGTCTTGCGGGTGTGGCTTGGAAGTAGAATGCCCATGGGTTCAATCCCTAGTAACAAAAAAAATAAAAACTAAAGTAAAGCTAGGTGTTGTTCAGAGTTATCATGCCCCTGGGTTCAATCCCCAGTACTGTAATAAAATAAAAGAACCCATCATCTAATAAAATTAACACTCCAAGATTATGCATCTTGTTGCTTAAAAATATTCTCTTTCCCATCCTATCCTCCTCTTCCCCAGCCTCATGTAGCTGTTTGACAAACAGGTTTTTTTTTTATCCTTATCATTGCACTGAAGCTATTAATCAGATTATTGGATTTGGATCACCCTGGATAGAGTTTGCCACCTTATAAAAGAGGGATTACCAAAAGGGATGCCAGACGGAGTTGAGGTTTTTTTTTTTTGGTTTTTTTTGGACTGGAGATCGAACCCAGGGTGGCGCACTTGCCAGGCAAGAGCTTTGCCACTGAGCTACATCCCAGCCCAAGTTGAGGGGTTTTTTAGCAAGTGAAAAACAAAAACTCAGAATCAATTAGAATGATATTGGCCTGAAGATTCTATGGGACATTTTCTCCAGACACTATTTTATGACTGGTATAGAAAAGAGCAGCCAGGATTTTTGCTATTATGCTCCCTGGCCTGGCCTAATTTGAGAAATCATTCTAAAATCTTATGTTTCTGGAATCCCCACCACTACAGAAATCAACCAGTGTTTGCACAATGGAAATGACTGGTGGGGTATAGGTCATCCAAGAGGATGAGGGAAGTATTTTCCGTGACTACTAGAGTAATTCTAATTCACTAAGTGACAAATTGGGAGTGGAAGAGAAAATAAGACAAAAACTCAAAGCAACCTTGTTGTCTTGGCATATTTTCTTCCAGGTTTTTTTTTTTTGGTGGGGGTGCTGGGATTCAACCCATTGGCATTATACCTCCAAACTATACCCCCAGCCCTACTTATTATTTGAAACAGAGTCTTACCAGGTTGCTAAGACTCCTTACATTGCTGAGGCTATCCCTGAACCTACAATCCTCCTGTCTCAGCCACCCCAACTACTGGAATTACAAATGTGCACCATCATGCCCGGCTTCTTCCAGCTTTTTATCCAAAAATCTGTTAACATAATCATAGTACATGTATACATTTTATGTTGATTTTCTCACTTAATAGTATAGCACTTTGCTATGTCCCTAAATATTTCTCTAATGATTCTATGTAATGACTACACGCTGTCCCAATACCTAGATGCACCAAAGTTCACACCTTTCTCTCTCTCTCTCTCTATCTTTCTCTCTCTCTCTCTCTCTCTCTCTCTCTCTCTCTCTCTCTCTCTCTCTCTCCCACTCTCGTCCTGCAGAAGACTGAACGCTGGGCAAGCACTCTACCACTGAATCACATCCCCAGCCCTCACCCCCTCACCCCTTAGAGAGTTAAATTGTTTCCATGCTGGGCTTATTGGAACCTGCCAATAACCCAGGGACTGAGGAAACTAAGACCAATGGATCACAAGTTTGAGGCCAGAACACTTAAGGATATCTTTTTTTCAAGAAAGAAAGAAAGAAAGAAAGAAAGAAAGAAAGAAAGAAAGAAAGAAAGAAAGAAAGAAAGAAAGCAAGCAATAGATGTGGCAGAGCATGCCTGTAATCTCAGTACTTGGGAAGCTGAGACAGGAGAACCACAGGTTCAAGGACAGCCTCTACAAGTAGTAAGACTCTTAGCAACCTAGGAAGACCCTGTTTCAAAATAATACAATAGGAATGGGGGTGTATTTCAGAGGTAGAAATGCCCCTGGGTTCAATCCCGAGTACTACATACTAAATACATACATACATACATACATAGCTAAGAAAGATTTAAAAAAAAGGGTTGGGGTATAGTTCAATGTTAGAATGGCTCTGAGTTTAATCACCAGTATGACAAAAAAGCAAAGTTAAACTAAAAGAGTTGGAGCTGCAGCTCAGTGCTAGAGCACCCCAGGGTTTAACCCCCAATCTCCACTGTCCCCCCGCCCCGGTGGTCGCACATGCTTGTATTTTAGTACTTGGGAGACTGAGAGAGGAGGGAGGATCACAGGTTCGCAGCCAATCTCAGCTACTTAGTGAGGCCCTCTGCAACTAATGACACTCTATTTCAAAACAATAAAATAAGCTGGGTGTGGTGACGTATGCTTGTAATCCCAGTGTTTGGGAGGCTGAGACAGGAGGATCGCAGTTCGCGGACAGCCTCAGCTACTTAGTGAGGCCCTCTGCAACTCAGTGAGACCCGGTTTCAAAATAAAGAATAAAAAATAGGGCTGAGGGTGTAGCTCAGAGGTAGAATGCCCATGGGTTACTCCCCACACTCGCAAAAATAAATAAATGAATAAACAAATAAATAATAAAATAGGTTTGGGGGCAGAGCTGAGAGGTAGAATGTTCCTGTGTTCAAACCCCAGTACTATAAAAAGAAAAGAAAAATCCACTGCCTCATCCTGCCACCATCATCCAATAAAGCTAGCCCCCTCCTTTCATCACCTGACTCAGCACAAAAGGAAGCTTCACACAGAGCCTAGTTTAATCATCAGCCTTCCTAAGTCTCCTGAAAGCAAAGTCTCAGTCACATGCTTGTAAGGTATTTGCAAAAGCCTTGAGAATCTGAGAGGAGTCTTGTAAACCTGGAATTTCCAGAAATTCATAAAGTAAGGTCGCCAGATAGAACACAGGATGCTTGTGTGGGTGTAGCTCAGTGATAGAGCATATGCAAAGCAGGCACAAAAGCCCTGGGTTTTATCTCCAGCTTCCCACCACCAACCCACACAGACGGCACCTTAAAGTTTGAATTTCAGATAAACAAGGGGTAATATTTATTTATTTATTTATTTATTTATTTATTTATTTATTTATTTAGTACTGGGAATTGAACCCAGGGATATTCTCTAGCCAAGCTATACCCCTAGCCCAATTTTATTTTTCGTTGTTTTTAAATACTTTTATTGGTACAAATATAGTCTCACATCATAATGTAATTCAGAGTGACAGTGACATACACACACACAGTACTTGGTGAGTTTTCCCCAGCTCTCTCCCTACTCTATCCCCTTCCCCATATGGGGTATTGAGCTTGACATTGGTGTTCTCACATATGTACATAATGTCAAGCGAAGCTGTTTCCTTCTTGATTCTCCCTCTCCAGGTCCCACACTCCCCTAGACCACTTCTCTGACTTCACTGGAGTTTCTCCTCCCTTACCCAAATGCATGTGAGAGAAAACATATGACCCTTCACTTTCTGTGACTGGCTAATTGCACTTAACATGATGTTTCCCAGGTCCATCCAGTTTCCTGCAAATGACACAATTTTGTTCTTCTTGATTGCTGAGTAGAATTTCATCGTGTGGATATCCCATAATTTTGTAATCCATTCATCTGTTGATGGACACCTAGGTTGGTTCCATAATTTGGCTATGTTCTGGGAGTTTTGTTTGTTTTTGTAGCACTGTGGATTGAACCTAGGGGTGTTCTACCTCTGATCTACATTCTGAACCTATTCATTTTTTGTTTGGAAACAAGGTTTCACTAATTTCAGAGGGCCTCATTAAATTATTTTGTTTTTGAAACAAGGTCTTGCTAGGATGCTGAGAGTCTCCCTATGTTGCTTGAACTTTTGACCCTCCTGTTTTAGCCTTCCAAAGGATTATAAGCATGGATCACAACACTCAACTCAAGGGATAATCTATTTATCATCTATCTATCTATCTATCTATCTATCATCATCATCTATCATCTTCTATTTATTGGTACTGGAGATTGAATGCAGGGGCATTCTACCTCTGAGCTATACCTCAAGCCTTATTTTTAATTTTAATTTTAATTTTGAAAGAAGGTTGATGAAACTTTCACTACTTGCTGAGGGTGTCCTCAAATCTCTGCCCCCCAAGTACTAGGATTACAAGTGTGTGCCACCATGCCCAGCTGGAATAATTTTTAAATGTTGGATATTTCAAAGATTTATGAGACATATAATTAAAATTATGTGTTTTTACCTAAAATCATGTAACCAGAGGATATATATATATACACACACATATATAATACACACACACACACACACACACATATATATATATATACATATATATATATATATATATATATATAGTACTGGGGGTGGAACCCAGAGGCTTTCTACCTCTGGGCTATACTCCCAGACCTATTTTATACTTTATTTGAAACAGGTTCTCACTAACTTGCTGAGAACCTCACTAAGTAGCTGAGGCTGGCTTCGAACCTGTGCTATCCTCCTGTCTCAGCTTCTCAAGCATGGGAATTACAAGTGTGTGCCGCCACACATGGCTCGAAGTCCTATATTCTTATTTGCTAAATCTGGCAACTGTAACAGAAATGCTGTTCAAATGATGATGTACAGCTGGATGTGGTGGTGCACACTTGTAATCCCAGTACTTGGGATGCTGAGACAGGATGATCATAGGTTTGTGGCCAACCTCAGCAACCTAGTGAGGCCCTACACAAATTAGTGAGACCCTGTTTAAAATTTTAAAAAATAGGGTTAGGGCTGTACCTCAGAGGTAGAATGTCCCTAGGTTCAATTCCCAGTACCACATACACTAATACACAAAAAGACAATGGGCTGTCAGGTGCAGTGGTGCTTGCCTGTAATCCCAATCCTCAATACTACATGAACAAAAAGTGATGGGCAGCCACAAGTGAATATTTCAGGCATCCACTATATTATCTCATTTACCTCACAAAACAAATCACCAGAAATGAACAGGGATTCCTAATTCATCAATATCTTACTTTAAAAAAATGTTTGTGCTGGGCACAGTGGCACATGCTGCTGAGACAGGAGGATTGCAGGTTTGAGGCCAGCCTCAGTAACATAGTGAGGCCCTCTAAAAATTAGTGAGATCCTGTTTCAAAATAAAAAAAAGAAAATAGTGCTGGAGTATAACTCAGACAGAATGCTGCTGAGTTCCATCTCTAAAACAAGCAAAAATGATTGCTAATTTGATAGGAAAGAAATGATATCAATTTTTTTGGTGCTACTGAGAAATTGAATCCAGGGGTATTCTACCTCCAACCTACATCCCGTGCCCTATTTTGTATTCTTTAATTTGTAACAGGGTCTCACTAAGTAGCTGAGGTTGGCTTTAAACTTGTGATCTTCCTGTCTCAGCCTCCCAAGTTCTGGGATTACAAGGGTGTGCCACCATGCCCTGCTGAATTTTTGTTTCAATTTACCTTTCTTTGATTTTTATTAAGACCAAAACTTTTTAGTTTTTTTTTTTTCAGTACTGGGGATGGAACCCAGGGACATTCTAACTCTGAGCTACACTCCCAGACCTATTTTTTATTATTTATTTTGACACAGCATCTCACTGAGTTGCAAAGGGCCTCACTAAGTAGCTGAGGCTGTCCGCAAACCGTGGTCCTCCTGTCTCAGCCTCCCGAATGCTGGGATTACAAGCGTGTGCCACCATGCCTGGCTGAGATTCATTTATATTTTCTTCTAGCTTTTCATGGTAAGTTTTTTGTTTGTTTGTTTTGGTACTGGGGATGGAATTCAGGGGAATTCTGCCTCTGAGCTACACCCCCAGCACTATTTTTTATTCTTTATTTTGAAACAGAGTCTCACTGAGTTGCAAAGGGCCTCAGTAAGTAGCTGTGATCCTCCTGTCTCAGCCTCCCAAATGCTGGTATTACAAGTGGTGCCACCACTTCCAACTTGATTTTTTCAGTTTTTCATGTGCATATATAGTAGGTAATAATTAAATAGGCCTTTTTCTAATTAGCTAACCAATTTGCCTAGTAGAATTTGTTGAACAAGGAGTTTCTTTTTCAAAATATTTGTCAATGTAGTCTATTTCCCCTATTACCTAAGAGCATTAAGCCCTTTTCATTTCTTCTTTTAGCATATTTCTGTTGACTTAAAATTGATTCACACCGGGTGTGGTGGTGCACGCTTGTAATCCCCGCGCTTGGGAGGCTGAGACAGGAGGATCATGCAGGTTCGAAGCCAGCCTCAGCTGGCTTAAGAGACCCTGTTTCCAAATAAAATATAAAATAGGTCTGGGAGTGTAGCCCAGAAGTAGAAGGCCCCTGGGTTCCATCCCCAGTACCAAACACACACACACACACACACACACACACACACACACACACACTGATTCACAAGAAGAATAATAAGAATCTCAGAATCTCAAGGGTTTGTTTTCTTGTGTGTATATGGTACTGGAGATTGAATCCAAGCTACATACACCAGCTCTATTTTATTTTACTTTATTTTATGTTTTAAATCAGGGTCTCACTAACTTGCTGAAGCTGGCTTCGAGCCCACGATGCTTTTGTCTCAGCCTCCTAAGTACTGGAATTACAGATGTATGCCACCACGCTGGCCTCTATGAACCTCAATTTATTCATGTGGAAATATGTAAGTAAAGACATTCAGTAGTTCCCTCTTTACTCCTAATAATTATGCCTGAATTTCAGATGGCTCAAATGATGATGCTATTATTTTGTTGGTGCCAGATTGCCTGTCTCTGTGCAGATAGATGTAGACAACTGGACCAAAGAAGAGGAATGACTTCTCCCATCAGTTTAGTTTCTTTCTAAAAAACACCTTACTATAATAAAATATTATTAATAATTATTTACTCTATCTAGAAGGATTCAGTATCCAATTTACAGCAAGATTTAAAGCAGCACATACACTTAAATACAAAGCACTCTTTCCTATGTTAAACCTCAGATATGATCGAGCACGACTTAACCTAATGCTGCAAATCCCTCTTCTCTTCCCTCAGGAGGCTTATGGCATTCTTCACCAATCAACCTCATCTATAATCCTCTCTCCCAATCTCAAAAAACATTTCAATTGTTTTTATTCTTTTATGCCCCATTAGCTTAGCTGTCTGTATTTTTTCCCTTTCATTACCAAAAATAGAAATAAGAAATAAAGCTCACTTTTGTGTCATTCTTGTATACAGGCTCTGCCTTTCTATGTAAAAAATTTTCCAATTAGGAAAAAAATTTGCCCCAAATCAATTTTTATTCTGGAGTATTTGGGTGGGGGGGATAATGGGGACTGAGCCCAGGGATATTCTACCCCCAGCCCTATATTTTATTTTCATTTTGAAATGGTGTCTCACTAGTCTGATGAGAGTCTCACTACTTGCCTTCCAAGTACTGAGACTATACCACACCCACTTGAGGCCCCATTTCCAAATCAAAAAACATAATGGGGCTGGGGGCATGGCTCAGAGGTATTCTGGCCTCTGGGTTCAATTCCCAGTACCACATAAATACATAAATAAATAGATAAATAATACAAAGGAGCCTGGCATGGTGGTGCATGCCTGTAATCCCAGTACATGGGGAAGCTGAGACAAGAGGATCAGAGGGTGAATCAGCAACTTAGTGAGGCTGTCATCAACTTACTTAGACCTGTTTTAAATAAAAAAAAATAAGGGCTAGGGATGTAGCTTGGACTCCAAAGGCCCCTGGGTTCAATCCTCCATAACTTACACACACACACACACACACCCCTAAGGATATAGCTGAAGTATAGAGCGCCCCTGGGTGCAAACCACAGTACTGCAAGAGAAGAGAAAAAAAACATTAAGTTGGAGGATTATATTCGTTTTTTGTTTGGAACTCTTCAATGACTTTCTGATTTTTGAAAAAATTAGGAAATTAAAGTAGAAAATCTACAGTTTCTCTTCTGGACTAAATGTGCATTTCATATACAGCAATTGATAAGTTTAGTAATAAGAAAGAATAGTGGGAAGATAATGAGTAAATTATTCCATTTGGAAAGAAGTTAAAAATAATGTAAGTGGGGCTGTGTTTGTAGCTCAGTGGTAAAGCATTTGCCTCACAAGCACGAGGCCCTGATTTCAATCTTCAATACTGCAAAAAAGAATTTAAAAAAAGAAAAAAATGATTTGAAAGATCTTTAGAAGCCCAGGTTCAGTAAGTGTTCTGATTTATTCTCTAGACAGTGAGAAACATATGAAGATTTCAAAACAGGACATGATGAAAACAGCCTTCGGAAAGACCTAATAGCATTGTGCAGTGTATTATAGTCAGCAAAGACCAAACAATAGAGTTATGACAGTGGGGATGTAGAGAAAGGAATAGATCCTGTACATTGCATAAAAAGAACCAAATTGTACCAGGTGGGTAAGAATAGTTAACTATCCAAAAAATATTGTGTGGCACTGAGAATCAAACCCAGGGGCATTCTACCTCCAAGGTACACCCCCAGCCCTATTTTTATTTTATTTTGAAACAGGGTCTCACTAGGTTGATGGGTCTTACTACTTGTTAAAGGTATCCTTGAACCTGTGACCCCTCCTGTCTCAGCTTCTCAAGTACTGGGATTACAGGTGTGTGCCACCATGCTTGAAAGGAAAATATTTTAATGTCAATCACCACTTAATGCATTAAAGAGAAAACGTATGTGATTTTATCAATAGATCCAGTAAAAAAAGTAATTGATAAAACTTATCACTCACTCATAATAAAAAATTTAGCAATCCTGGAATAGAAAAGAACATCCTCAGCTGGGTGCAATGGAGCACACCTGTAATCCCAGCATCTGGGAGACTGAGACAGATTGCAGGTTCAAAGGCAGCCTTAGCAATTTAGCAAGACAATGTTTTGAAATAAAAAAGGGATTGGGGATAGTTTGAATGTAGAATGCCCGAGTTCAATCTCCAGTTACACAAAATAGTAGTAAAAGAAGAAAGGAACAGCCTCCAGTTTATGAAGGGAATGTACCAAAAATTTACAGCATGCCTGTAATCCCAGACCTTGCTTCTGGTTTCATTTCAATTGACCTATAAACTCAACACAGTACAATGAAAATTCTGTGTGTGTGTGTGTGTGTGTGTGTGTGTGTGTGTGTGTGTGTGTATGGGTGTGTGTGTGTGTGTGTGTGTGTGTGTGAGTTGATAACTGTGTCCTCCAATTCATATGCTAGAGAAAAGTATCAATAACCAGTACTTTTTTTTTCTGCAATACTGGGGATGGAACTCGGGGGCATTCTACCTCTGAGCGATGTCCCCAGCCCTATATTTTGCTTTTTATTTTGAAACGGGGTCTCACTGAGTTGCAAAGGGCCTAAGTAGCTAAGGCTTTCCACAAACTGTGATCCTGCCATCTCAGCCTCCTCAATGCTGGTATTGCAAGTGTGCACCACCACGCCCAGCTAATAACCAGTACATTTGGAGAGGAACACTATGGGAGGATTTTACTTACCAGATATGAGTACTTTTGTTACTGTGATTCTGGGGATTCAACCCAGTGACATTCTACTTCTGAGTTACACCCTTAGCTCTTTTAAGTTTTTTTTTTTTTTAATTTTGAAACAGGGCCTGGTTAAGTTGCTAATGCCTTGCTAAGTTGCTGAGGCTATCCTCAAACCTGCAAGCCTCCTGTCTCACCCTCCCAAGTACTGGGCTTATGGCTACTTATTATAAAGGTATAGCAAAAAGGCTGAGAGTTTAGTTCAGAAGTAGAATGTCCCTGAGTACAGTACTTAACACCAAAAATATATAAATAAATAAAAATAAAGGTATAGCAATAAAAACACTTTGGTACTGGTGTAGGGATCCTAGCAAGAAGTTCAGTGGACTAGAGCAGAGAAGCCAGAAAAGATCCATCCACATGTGGAAACTTGCTCTACGACAGAATTGTCTTATAAGAGAGGAAAGAGTGGACTATTTATTAAAAGATGCAAGAACAACTCATTTTCCAAATTAAAGGATATTTTAAGAGATACCATCAAGCTGAGCTCGGTAGCTCATGCCTGCGATACAAGTACTTGTTTCATACTAAGCACTCATGAGAATAGGGAGAAATGGGAGATTGAAAGCTTTTATAATTTTTTTCTGTGACACTACCTGTGAGCTATACCTCCAGCCCTATTTTATTTTTTATTTTGAAATAGGGTCTCCCTAAGTTGCTGAAGGTTTCGCTAATTTTAGGCTGTCTTGAACCTGTGCTCCTCTTTTCTCAGCCTCTCAAGTACTAGGATAACAGGTGTGCACCAGAATACCTGGCATATTTTTATGGGTAAATGCATGTGTAGTAAATGCTTGGGAAGTATTTTTGATAGTGTTTACTTCTAAGAAAGTGGAAAGTAGGATTGGAAATGGTACCAGGGAGACTTCAAATGTATTAATAATATTTTATCTCCTCAAAAACTCTGAAGTACATATGATAAAATACTAAAAGTTGTCAATTTTTAGCTGGCTATGGTGGTCTATACCTGTAATACCAGTACTTGGAGGCTAATACTGGAGGATCACAGGTTCATGGCCAGCTTCAGCAACTTAAGTGAGACCTTCAGCAACTTAGTGAGACCCTATTTCAAAACAAAAAATAAGCTGGGGGTGTGACTAGGAGGTGTAATACTCCTAGGTTCAATTCCCTTCACCAAAATTAATATTTTAAGTCTGGACTGTGGTGGAAGAGAAATTTATTCTCTGTCCTCTTCCGTGTGCCTGAAATATTTTATAAATCCAAAACATTTTGAAAAGAGAATCAAGAAGCATGGTGATTGATAGAACGTGGGTGTGGAGTCAGGAAGGAGTCAGAGATGACTCAGATCTTGTATCTGGTGCTGATGTCAGTGACACAGGAAAAGAAGCTGGGAACTGGCTCCATGGAAGATGATGAACCTAAGAAAACACCAGAGCATCCAGGCAGAATACACAGAAGGATGTGCGAGGGAAGGAAAGGAGGCTAAGAAGAGGGAGTAAAAAGTAGGGCATTTTGTTTTGAGCTCTAACCTTTTGGCTGTCCCAGGGACCAGGCCATAAAATCAAAACTGGAAAAGAGATTCAAGAAGAAGGGAATAAGGAACAATAAAGATAGGGAATGAGGAAAGGTCACTGCACATGGAGATGACTTTGGGATGATAACCCAGGGGGGTCATCTACTGAGCTGTTCCCACAGTCCTTTTGAGTGTGTGTGTGTGTGTGTGTGTGTGTGTGTATGTGTGTGTGTGTGTATGTGCACGTGCGCACTAAGGATTGAACCCAGGGTCATTCTACTTCATTATACCCACAGCCCTTTTTATTTTGAAATAGGGTCTTGCTAAGTTGCTGAGGTTAGTCTCACTAACTTGCTCAGGTTGGCCTCTAACTTATGATCCTCCTGTTTAAGCCTCCCAAGTACTGGGATTACAGTCATGCACCACCATGCAAGGTTCCATGTCCTTTGTATTTGTTTGTTTATTGTGGTGTTGAGGGTAAATCCAAGGGCATTCTACCTCTGAGTTCCCCCCTAGCCCTTTTTATTTTTTGTTTGGAACCAGGTAGGGTATTGTTGAATTGCTGAGGCTGTCCTTGAACCAGTACTTGGATTACAGGACCACACCAGCACACCTGGTTTATTGTTTATTTTGAAAGAGGGTCTCATTCAATTATTGCATGCTGGCCTCAAGCGTATAATCCTCATGTCTCAGTCTCCCAAGTACTGGGATTACAGGCATGTGCTACTGAACATTACAACCTTTCTTACTCAGTTTGAGAAAAATAACATTACCTATTTTTTTTGGGGGGGAATACTAGGGATTGAACCCAGTGGTATTCTATATCTGAGCTACACCCCTAGCCCTTTTTATTTTGGATCAAGTTCTAAGTTGATGAGGGTCTTTCTAAATTGCCGAGGCTGTCCTTAAAACTGCATTTATCCTGTCTCATCCTCTCAAGGACTGGGATTATAGGTATGCAACACCATGCCCAGCTTTCGATGATAAGATTTTTTTTCTAGCAGTTGAGAGGCCAGACAGCAAGCAGTTCAGGAGCGAGTGAATGGCAACAAAAGGAAAACAGTGATAGGTCATTTATTTCAGAAAATTGGCAATGAAATGGAGGGGAGGTACTATATATTATTTATGGATAAGGATATACACAGGAAAAATATAAAAACTAGCAATGAGAAGTATAGACATAGATGTGACATATGTTTACATGTTTGTCTACATATGTGTAGACTTGTATGTGTACATACACATATTTTAGTCATTCACATTACAGCTTGTGAAAAGAAGGTATGAAGAAAGATGGTCCCTGGTCCAAAGGTTTCAAATGGACTATCATTCACAATTGCAGAAAAAGATAATTGAAGAAAGCTCTTGGCCTGGAGAGCTGTGGGGACAGGAAGTTGGAAAAAATGGCTCTTAGATGTTTTCAGTCATTTCAAGGGAATATAAAACCAAAGTCAATAACCATTATGGATTAGATACACAAAAATAAATCCTCTATGAGTGAAAGATTGAAAATTGCTCTCCCCTAGATGGAAAGCAGCAAAGTGGCAAAGCACAGGAGGTGGAGAGGCTCTCCTGCACTCACAAATCTGAAGAGAAGCATATGGCCAGGTGAGGACCCTGAGCTGGAAGAAACCTAGACAATTAAGTAAAGGACCAAGGAAGCTGGGAATGGTGGTGCATACCTGTACTTGGGAGGCTAAGACAGGAGGATTGCATGCTCAAGGCCATCCTCAGCAATTTAGCGATGCCCTCAACAATTTAGGGAGACTGTTTCAAATTAAAAAAATAAAATAGGGCTGAGGTTGTAGCTCCGATATAAAATGCCCTTGGGTTCAATCCCCAATACCAAAATAAAATAAAATAATAAAATAAAATAAAATAAACAGGACCAAGGAGACGGAGTACTTTCCATTAGAATGACACACCCAGCAACATGGCCCACATATATTTGACCAAAGAATACACTCTTTATAATGGGGTGCTGGAGATTGTACCTGGGGCTTTTTGCATTCTAGGCAAGTGCTATACTACTAAGCTACTCCTCAGGTTCTAAGTGACATATTTAAAATTAGTGTGTTTGGCCAGGCTTGGTGGTGCATTCCTAGAGTTCCAGCTACTTGGAAGGCTGAGGCAGGAAGAACATGGGTTCGAAACCAGCCTGGGCAAATTAGTGAAAATCTATTTCAAAATAAAAATAAGCATCTGGGCAAGGTAGATCATGCCTATAATGCCAGATTTTGGGAGGCTGAGACAGGCTTGCCTCTGCAAGTAGTGAGATGCTCATCAACATAACAAAACTGTTTCAAAATAAAAACAAAATAAGGCTTGTGGGTATATGTAGCTCTGAGGTAGAATGCCCCTGGGTTCAATCCTCAGCAGCACAAAACAATAAAAATAAATAAAAACAAAAATAAAAGCAAAATAAAAAGGGCTGGGAGTATAGTTCAATGGTTGAGTGCCCTTGCATTCAATCCCTAGTAAAACACACACACACACACACACACACACACACACACACACACACACACACCACATCACACATACCAGCATATGTTGTGTGGCTGAAATTCTTCAAGGAACTCAAGATATAATGCTTGTTTGAATTAAAGCAGACAACTAAACAACAGAAATGTCTTAATAGCAAACTAATTGCCCCCCAAAAAACTGTTACAGTTCAATTCACATGTCTTAAAAGTTTTACGAGACATCAAAATACCTTTGATAACATATTTAAAAGACTGAATTATTTTTATTTTATTAAAATAGAGATCAGAGGATCGCAGTTCAGCCTCAGCTACTTAGTGGGGTCATTCACAACTCAGTAAGACCCTGTTTCAAAAAATATAAAGACTAAAAAATAGGACTTGGGGTATAGCTTGGAGGTGGAATGCCCCTGGGGTTCCATCCCCAGTACTTCAAAAAAAATATATATATATATTCCATAAATCTTGTGTTTTTACATTTTGTTTTAAAATATGATACACAAGAAAGCATTGCATTGTTTAAACATGAAAGTGTGGTGGATGTAGCTCAGTGGTAAGTGCTAGCCTAGTAGATCCTAGGCTTGGGTTCCATCCCCAGTGGCACAAAAAGAAATGACAGGGGAGAAAAGTGAAGGGTAGAGAATAGACAAAAAGAGACTAAGAGCAAGAAACTTTAAAGGTGTCATAGCCCAGCCTGGCGTGGTGGCACACGCTCGTAATCCCAGCATTTGGGAGGCTGAGACCTGAGGATTGCGGTTCATGGAAAACTTCAGCTACTTAGTGAGGCCCTTCACAACTCAGTGAGACCCGGTTTCAAAATAAAGAATAAAAAATTGGGCAGAGGTTGTATCTTGGAGGTCAAATGCCTCTGGGTTCCATCCCAGACCCACACACAAAAATAAATAAATAAATAAATAAATAAATAAATAAATAAAGGTGTTGCAGCCCATAATCCTACCTTCTAGGGAAACTGAGGCAACAGAATAATAGGCTGAAGGCCAGTGCACTATAACTTAGGGAGAACCTTTTTCAGAATAAAAAAATAAGATCTGGGCATGATGGTGCATACCTATAATTACAGTACTTGGGAGCCTGAGATAGGAGGATTGCAGTTTTGTGGCCAGCCTCATCAACTTAGCATACCTCTTAGCAAATAAGTGAGACCCTACTTCAAAACAAAACAAATAATAATAAAATAAAATTAGTCTGAGGTGTAAATCAGAGTTAAAATGTCCCTGGGTTCAATCCCTAGTACCACAAAATAAATAAATAAATAAATTAATTAATTAAAAAGGGCTGGGGGTGTAGCTCAGTGGTAGGGTACCCATGGGTTCAGTCCCCAGTACCATAAAATAGATAAATTAGGTTTAGGGGAAAATATTTATAAATTTATTCTTTAAACATCTGAGTCATTTTTAGTTAAAATAGTAGAATAATTTCTTAATATACATTTAAGTATTCTCAGTCTCTTAAATTCTATAAAAATACATATTTTCTTCTATGAGTATATGTGTTTTTATATATTATTGGAATATGGAAAAGCAGCTTAAGATTGCTTTGTTTCTGGGTCTTTATCAAAAAGGAAAGTTATTAAGAGTTAAAATTCTAATTAGCAAAGGTAATTGTTTGCAAAGAATATAAAGAATTTAAGCTGTGTTTTGACAAAATGCTATAGAACACGTAAAATATTTCATCTTATTGATAAAGGAGTAAATTGTGTCAATTTGAAAGTTTTGCAAGGAAAAGAGAAGGAAAAGAATTAGCCCATAGAAGAAAAGATATGTATGGTTATAATTATGAGGACTTTTTGGAGGATGTTTCTGGATTAAAAAAAAAAAAGATTTTGTGGGCTGGGCATGGTGCACATGCTTGTAATCCCAGCATTTGAAAGGCTGAGATATGACTTCCAGGAAGATGGCAACAGAGAAAAGTGGGGCTTACAAGCCCCGCTAACAACCAATCTCCAATTATGACAAAATCAGTGCCTTTCATAGCCAGAAAACACCATCACCAGAGAAACAAAAAATGTAATTACAAGGGACAGAGAAAAAGAGGGCTGGAAAACGAGACACCAGAAAGAAACCAGACCGCAGTGCTGCAGCCGGAACCACGGCGCAAAGTGGCGGGCGCCATATTCCCTTGCAGCACCAGGCTCCAGAGAGGAGGGGAACTCATAACGGAGCTCAGAAACAAAGAGGAGATAAGCCAGCCTCACACACGATAATGCGGAAGCAGCGCCTTGCTGCCGGTGGCAGCGGCGAGCTCACCGGACAGCACCAGACCAACACACTCAACAGCCCACCAGGCTCCAGAGAGGAGCCGCGGACAGCGAGCCGAAGTAAGCCGCTGCGGAACAGCCGGGTGGGATTTGGCAGATTTCTCGGCGCAGGGAGCATCTAAAGCTCCCAGAGGCTGGGCTCAGCACACCCTTCAGGGACTCAGAGCGGAGCTCAAAAACAGAAAAGAAATACGCCAGCCTCACGGCCGAGGGCAGAGCAGCGGCGCCATATTGCTACCGGCTACAGCAGCAGCGAATTCACCGAGTCCACTACAGCTCCATCTGCGCACTCAACAACAGTGAGTCAAATTGTGGCCCCTAGAGGAGAAATCCCAGTACTGTACTCCTAGGGACTTGACCCAGTGGGGGAGTGGCACCCCCCATGGTCTAAAGCAGCCTCAATTGACTCCCTGGGTCTGAGATTCTGCGATACAACCCAGTAAAGGAGTAGTGGGGACCGAGATAACACAGACTCGAGATCCAGAGCACCTTAAGTGAAGTAATAGTGACCCAGGGAAGAACCCAGAGAAGGCACAAACTTCCAAAATCATGGGAAAGAGGAATAACAATGGAGCAATGAATGCCCACAACCTCACAACATCAGAACCTGATAAAACAAATTCAGAGATTTCTAGAAGATCAAATCAGGAAAATAACTGTAGAAATAATAGAGGTGTTTCGAAAAGAATTCAGAGAGAGACGAAAAGAGATAAAGGATGCAATTAATGAAGTAAAGGCCTCAATTCAAAGTATAAACAACCGATTAGACCACATGGAGAATAGAATCTCGCTCCTAGAAGATGATCATTCAAAAAATGAACGCATAGTTTCTAATCTAGAAAAAAATATCCAACAGCAGGAATCTGACATTGAAGAAATATGGGCCATTCTTAAGAGAGCTAACCTAAGAATAATTGGAATAGAGGAGGAAAAAGAAGGTGAAAGCAAAGGGATCAACAATCTCTGCAAGGAAGTAATAGCAGAAATTTTTCCAAACATAGAGCAAGAGGTTGATACACAGATCCGGGAAACTTATAGAACTCCCTTTAGACAGGATCGGAGAAGAGGATCTCCACGCCACATAATTGTCAAAATGACCACTGTGGAAGCCAAGCAGAGAATCTTAAAGGCAACAAAAACAAAGGGCCAAGTGAGATTCAGAGGCAAACCAATTAGAATCACTCCAGACCTCCCAAACGAAGTCATGAGAACCAGAAGGGCTTGGAGTAACATATTCCAAACTCTGAAAGAAAACAACTTCTAGCCAAAAATTTCCTACCCAGCAAAACTTTCTATCAAATTAGATGGGGAAATAAGAAGCTTCCATGACAAACAGAAACTGAAGGAATTTATGTCTTTAAAACCAGCGCTACAGAAAATACTCAAAGAGATTAACTACAAAGAAGAAATAGGTAACACACACCAGAACCTGAGAAACAAGATTTTCCATCCAACAGGCAACTAAGATTGGTTATCTGTGGAGATTCATTTATTTATGTTAGTCTTATACCTATCTCTAAATTGTATTGTTTGCTTTTCTTTTTAATTTTTAGGATTTCTAGTTGGAATATTAATATACCTTCAGATATAACATTTGGAAACATTTTATCCCATTCTATCTGTAACTTTTAACTCTTTTTACATTGTCATTGGATATACAATACTTTTTATTTTTTAGGGAGTTTGTTTACCCTTTTGTTGCCTGTGCCATTGAAATCATATCCAAGAAATCACTGCCAATTTCAGTGTTGTGAGGTTCTATGACCCAGATTTTCTTCTAAAAGTTTATAGTCTTAAGATTTATATTTAGGTCTTTTATCTATTTTGAGGTAATATTTGTATATGGTGTTAGGTAAGGGTCCAATTTTATTCTTTTCCATGTAATTATTATTTTTCAACAATATTTAGTTAAAAGATTATTATTTCCTCCACCAAATGTTCGTGGAAACCTTGTCAAAAATAACTTGACAATATATGGAAGAATGTATCTCTAGACTTTTATTTAACTCCAATGTTTAAATATCTGCCTTCAGAACAGTACTACACTGTTTCAATTACTGTAGCTTTATATGGTTTGAAATCAGAAAATATACATCTTCTAGCTTTGTCCTTCTTCGAGATTGTTTTGGGTATCTAGAGTCCATATTCCATATCAGGATAGTTTTTTTCTGAAAAAAAAATAAATGTATGATAGTTTCACCTAAAAAAAAAAATTCTCTGGTAAGAAAAAGCAAAAAGAAATATTGACATGTTATCTTTAAGTCATCAAAAGCTTGGTATCAGACAAATGAAACTGTTATGTGAGATTATCATCGTTAATATTGGACAAACTGCTATAAAACTAGATATCAACCACTAAGCCAAGCATGGGAAGGAGGGATGGGGAGGGAATGGGGTGCGGATCGGGTAGGGGCTAACTGGGCGATGTGTACATGTATGTCTACAAAAGTATTTTCTTTATACCATTATGATGTAGGAATACAGTACACCAATAAAAAATAAACATAAATAAAGGCTGAGACAGGAGGAGTTCAAGGCCAGCCTCAGCTACCTAGTGAGACCCTGTTTCAAAATAAAGAATAAGAAAAAAATAAGGCTAGGGTGTAGTTAAGAGGTAGAATGTCCCTGGGTTCCATCCTCTGGCCTCCAAAAAAAAAAAAAAAGAAAAGAAAAAAGAAAAGATTTTGTGTTGTAGAGTAAGGTTTTTGTCTCCAAAAATTTTTCAAAAATATTTTATAAAAAAAATTTCAATATGGGAAACGAGGACAAAATCAAGGATGTAAACAAGTCATAGGGTGTCCAAGTAAATCACAAAAGGTTAATGGAAGATAAATCTTAGAAAATTTGTATATGTGATTAAGTTGGCTATAATTAAAAGTTTACTTAAGGCTTTTTTTGAGGTCTACATTTAATGTTATTGGACAGCCTCAGCTACTTAGCGAGGCCCTTTGCAACTCAGTGAGGCCCTGTTTCAAAACTAAGGGGTAGTTCAGAGGTACCATGGCCCTGGGTTCCATCCCCAGTTCCATTAAAATAATATTATGGGGAACTGGATTAAGGAATAAAGGTTTTGTGTCTTGTCAAGATAACTTTTTGTGTCTTTTAAGTTTTTATTACTTAAAAATAAGTCTTGAAATAATCCAGTTTTGTTTAAGTGCCTGTTTTAAAGTTGTTTGTGTGTGTGGGGGGGGGTACTGGGGATTTAACCCAAGGACAATCTACCTCTGAGCTACATCCCCTGCCATATTTTTATTTGCGTGTCTGGGAATGGAACCCAGGGGCATTTGACCTCTGAGCTACACCCCCTGCCCTAAGTAGCTGAGGCTGTCTGCGAACCAGAAATCCTCTTGTCTCAGCCTCCCGAATGCTGGGATTACAAGCGGTGTGCCACCACACCCAGCACCAGCCATATTTTTTTATTTTTTATTTGAAAACAAGGTCTCACTACATTGTGGAAGACCTCACTAAATTGCTGAGGCTGGTTGCGAATCTGTGTTCCTCCTGTCTCAGCCTACCAAGTACTGAGATTAGAAGGGTGCACTACCAGGCCCGGCTTGTCTTAAAGTATTTTAAATGATCATTTTACAACTCTTATTAAACAAACAACTGTTGTTTTAGGTTATTGTGATATATTTAACACCCTATTATAATTTAAAGGTATATAGGTTTCAGAGCCTGGTGTGGTGGCGCCTTGTAATCCCAGCATTTGGGAGCCTGAGACCTGGGGATCACAGTTCAAGGATAGCCTCAGTTACTTAGTGAGGCCCTTTGAAACTCAGTTAGACCCTGTTTCAAAAAATATAAAGACTAAAAAATAGGACCAGGGATGTATCTCAGAGGTAGAATGCTCCTGGGTTCCATCCCCAGTACCGAGAGAAAAAAAAAGTTATGTAAGTTTAATGTATGCAAGGTAATCTGATTAAGTGTTCTCCTTTATACAATTTGTAGCATTATGTTATTGTATAGATAAGATATACTTGTATATTAGGTAATCAGTCTATTTGTGCTCATTAAGAGTGTGTGTGTCTGTTGTGTGTCTATGTTAGTTACCTCTGAGCTACAAGTCGTCGTCGTCGTCGTCGTCGTCGTCTTCTTCTTCTTCTTCTTCTTCTTCTTCTTCTTCTTCTTCTTCTTCTTCGGTGGTACTGGGGATGGAACTCAGGGGCATTCTATCTCTGAGCTACACCCTCAGTCCTATTTTTTATTTTCTTTTGAAACAGAGTCTCACGAATTTGCAGAGGGCCTCACTAAATAGGTAAGGCTGGCCACAAACCTGCAATCCTTCTGTCTCAGCCTCCAAAGTATGGGGAGTACAAGCATATGCCACTGTGCCCGGCTTAGTCTTTTTTATATTATATTTGAAACAGGGTTTTGCCAAGTTGTTGGTATCTCAGCAACTTAGTGAGACCTGTGTCAGCCTCCTGTCTCAGCTTTCCTAGTACTGGCATTAGAGGTATGAACTACTAACTCCAGTACTTTTTTTTTAATAGTTGAGGAGAATGTTTTTCATTCCTCATTCCTTAGTCTGAACGAGTTGTGTAGATTCTTGTACTCATTCAGTCACTGAACAAATCTTCTTGAGCACTAATAATGTGTCAGACAATGGTCTAGAGACTGAGGACAAAGCAATTTCTTACAGATGGATATTTAGTTTATTTCTAATATTTTTCTATTACAAACAGCTTTAAAGTGATCTTTAAATAGGCATCTCAGTTCATACCTAGGAGGTTTGATTTGGCATTGATTCATCCAAGTGGAGTTTCTAGGTCAAAGGACTGGGTGGCATTTCTAATACTTGTATCTCAGGTTCAATTAGGATAGTGTTGCCAGGTGTGGTGGCACACGCCTTTAAATGAGTATTTGGGAGGCTCAGACAAGAGGACTGAAGATTGGAGACCAGCCTTAGGAAGACTTTCAGCAACCTAGAAAGACTCTGTTTCAAAATTTAAAAACTATATTTTAAAGAGGAGTGGGAAGCCGGCCATGGTGGCACACACTTGTAATCGTAGTATTTGGTAGGCTGAGACAGGAAGATCATGGTTCATGGACAGCCTCAGCTACTTAACGAGGCTCTTTGCAACTCAATAAGACTGTTAAAAAAAGGAATAAAAATAGGCCTGGGGGGGTGTACTTAGAGGTATAATGCCCCTGAGTCCCATTCCAGTAACCACACACACACACACACACACACACACACACACACACACATGAGTAGGAGTGTAGCTTGGAGGTAGAATGTGGGGAGCCATTAAGGTCTTCCCCTTATCTTTCCTAAAAGAATACTTCTGACTGTCCTGCCCAGAGTCAACAAGTTTTGGGGTCATGGAGGTTTCAAAGTAATTAAGACTCTCTCAGAACTAATGATGCTATTGTTCTGTCTGAGCTGAGATTAGGTTTGTGTTGTTTGTGCTGCACCAGGGTATTGTTTGACCTGCCCGAACTTTGGACTTGTCTTTCTTGTCTGGGGTAACCTGAAGCTAAAAACTATAAATACCACAAGAGAATAAACCTGAGGATCAGCCAGTAGAGATATCTACCCAGGAGTGGACTGGACTGGTGATCCTTCCATGTTAGAATCCTTCCATTCTTAGAGTTACATTCTTTCATCCTCACTCCTCTCTTTGGAACCTGTACTTTTGCCAGCTGGCTCCGGCAGTAGAATGCCTCTGGGTTTAATCTCTAGTACCAAAAAAACCCAAAAACAAAAAAACAAGATAGTGTTAATGTGGCAGGTAAATTTGTGATTAAAAAAATCCGCACTATTTAACAAATGCAGAGAAGAAATCGCTCACCATCCTCTGTTGGAAGCTGTAGAATTACCTCTACAATTTTCCTTTACTATGTGTATAGTCATGTCGAGACCTTATTCATTCTTTGATATCTCTCAAACACTCCATCCTCAGGATGCCTTCCATAGATTCTAGTGAGGTTTTTTTTTTTTTTTTTTTTTTTTGGTGGTACTGGGGTTCCTGGAAGCCCTTCTACCTCGGGGCTACACTCCCAGACCTATTTTTACATTTTCATTTTGGAAACAGGGTCTCCTAAGCCAGCGCACGGCTGGCTTCGAACCTGCGCGATCCTCCTGTCTCCGCCTCCCAAGCGCGGGGATTACAAGCGTGCGCCACCACGCCCGGCTTCTAGTGAGATTTGATCTCTCTTGCCTCTTTACACTGAGTATGGTATTTATCATACATTACCTTCTTTTTGCTCTTTTAAATTTTTCTTTCTTCTTTGTTAGTGTGTGTGTGTGTGTGTGTGTGTGTGTGTGTGTGTTTGTGAATGGGTATTGAACCCAGGAGCATTCTATTGCCTCTTATATTTTTTGTTTTAAAACAGGGTCTTGCTAGGTTGCTGGGAGTCTACCTACATTGCTGAGGCTGTCCTCAAACATGCTCTCCTTTTGTCTCAGCTTCCTAAATATTGGGATTACAGGTGTGTTCCATCAAACCTGCTGCTACCACTGGGCGTGGTAGCGCACGCTTGTAATCCCCATGCTTGGGAGGCGGAGACAGGAGGATCACGCAGGTTTGAAGACAGCCTCACTGGGTTAGGAGACACTGTTTCCAAATTTAAAAATATATATAAATAGGCCTGGGAGTGTAGCCCAGAGGAAGAAGGGTTCCATCCCCAGTACCACCAAAAAACAAAAAAACAAAAAACAAAAAAACCTGAAAAACCCCTGCTGCTACCCAAGGGCATTCTACCCCTGAGCTACACCTTAAACCTTAGTCATTTTAATTTTTTTTTAAATTTGGTGATACTGGGGGTGAAATCCAGGGGCTTTTCTACCTCTGGGCTATACTCCCAGACCTATTTTATACTTTATTTGGAGACAGGGTCTCACTAAGTTGCTGAGAGCCTCACTAAGGAGCTGAGGCTGGCTTCAAACCTGGGCGATCCTCCTGTCTCAGCCTCCCAAGCACTGGGATTACAAGTGTGTGCCACCACGCCTGGCTCTATTTTTAAACTTTGAAATAGTGTCTTACTAAATTATTGAGGCTTGACTGGAACTTGAAATCCTCTTATCTCAGCTTCCCTAATACTGGAATTACAGGTATGTGCCACCTTGCCTGGTTCACATACTACCTTGTAACATAAAAACATTTTCTTGTAAACTTTTTTTTTCCTGAAGGGAATGGCCAGTGTCTTTAATTCATTATGCATCCTCCCTCAGTGAAGAGCACCATGCTTGATGTTGATGTAATTAAACAGAAGTCCCAAAGCGGAAAAATTAAAACCTACACTTCCAGGAAGGAACATGGAGTCTGCACAGTGAACAGATGGTGCTTGTGTACCATCAGTGTGACACATGCTTCTCATGGCATACAAGACTCTGCAGAGACCAATTCTATCTTGTACCATTCCTCTTCCTTCTATTCTCCAGCTGCATGCACCTATCTGTAGTTTTTGTACCTGGCACTGCTGCAGTCCTGGGGTGCTCTCTACCTATGGCTGCTTCTGTTTCTTCAAAACTCACAGCTGGACGTGGTGGTACATACTTGTAATCCCAGCACTTGGGAGGCTGAGACAGGAAGATTACAGTTCATGGACAGCCTCAGCAACTTAGTGAGGCTCCTGGCAACTGAATGAGATAATGTTTCCAAATAAAAAATAAAATAGGGATGAGGGTATAGCCTGGAGGTAGAAGGACCCTGAGTTGTACTCTCAGTGCCATCAAAATAAACAAAACCCCTCAACTTACTTTGACTTTTCACCTCCTCAAAGAAGGTTTTCTTGACCAAGTTTTGTATCTTAGATCCTCAACTCCAGTTACTCTCAATCATATCGACCACTTCTCTGCATGACATTTATCTCTTTATGAAATGAACATGTTCATTTGTTTGTATATTCTCCCTGAGAGGAAGGATCTTGCCTTCTGTGGCTGCAATGGATTCTATCGTACAAACGATGCTTTTGGCTGAACATACTAATATTTGACTAAAAGTGTCATAAAACACAGGACTTACTTTCCAAACACAGAAAGGAACTTAGAGGTAGGAAGTACCTGGGTTGGTTTAATAACTCAGTACTGTCAGAATCAGGATTGGCTTCTCAAAGATCCTCTTGGCCTTCTCTTGGTATTCTCTGACTGTGAAGGCCAAGGCTTCACAAGAAAGCATCCTTCTCAGGAAGAGTGTGGGCCACAGGGGTCTCCTTCTGTGTGTGCGCGCTCATGCGTGTGTGTGTGTGTGTGTGTGTGTTACTAAGGATTGAACCCAGGGTATTCTACCCTTGATCTACATCCTCAACCCTTTTGTTATTGATTAATTGATTATGGTACTGTGGATGAACCTATGGGCTTTCTACCTTCAGGCTATATCCCTAGCCCTATTTTATTTTTATTTGAAACAGTCTTGATAAGTTGCTGAAGCTGTCTTCAACTTGCTTCATTAATTTAAAACAGAGTTTTTAGGTCAGGTGTGGTGGCACATTACTGTAATCCAAGTACTTAGGTGGCTGTGAGAGGAGGGTCACAGGTTGAAGGCCAGCCTCAGTAACTTAGAAAGACTCTCAGCAACCTAGCAAGACCCTGTTTTAAAAACAAAGAATAAAAAAGGGTTGGAATTAGATTGCTTGTCACTGGGTTCAATCCCCAACACTTAAATAAAACAATATAGGTTTTTTTTTCTGGTGGTACTGGGGTTCCTGGAAACCCTTCTACCTCCTGGCTACACTCCCAGACCTATTTTATATATTTTTTATTTGGAAATAGGGTCTCTTAAGCCAGTGAGGCTGGCTCTGAATCAGCGTGATCCTCCTGTCTCCGCCTCCCAAGCGCGGGGATTACAAGTGTGAGCCACCATGCCTGGCTTCAATACAGGGTTTTGATAAGTTGGCCAGACTGTCTTGAACCTGTGATCCTCGTATCTCAGCCTCCCAAGTATTGAAACTTTAGGGGTGTGTCACCATGGCTGACTTCCCATAACTTTTTATGTGTGTGGTATTGGGAGTTGAACCCAGGGGCATTCTACCACTGAGCTTCACCTGTAGCCCATTTATTTAATTATTTTGTTTTAAAACAGGTCTCACTAGGTTGCTGAGAGTCTTGCTAAGTTGCTGAGACTGTTTGAGAAACTTCAATCCAATCCTTCTGTCTCAGCTTCCAAAGTACTGGGATTACAGGCTTGAACCACCATCTCTATCTCTTCTTATGAAGAAGGAAAAACGTTTCCAGTATCCCTCTGTGCACACTTTCATCTTATATCCTACTGGCCCAGACTAAATGGGAATATAAAACAGAGTGTGAGTCCGGCATGGTGGCGCACTCTTGTAATCCCAGTGTTTGGGAAGCTGAGACAGGAGGATCACACAGGTTCGAAGCCAGCCTCAGCTACTCAGTGAGGCTCTCAGCAACTTAGTGAGACCCTGTTTCCAAATAAAGTAAAAAAGGTCTGGGAGTATAGCCCGGAGGTAGAAAGCCCCTGGGTTACACCCCCAGTACCACTACAAAAAAAGGGAATGAGATTACCATATTTTTTCACTGGTCACGATTCATAGCACTTGGAGCTGGGCCTTTATTCCGATGTCTCTGCCTTGTACCTGAAGCAGCAAATATGGGCTCTTTGAGTAAGGAAAAAGTGTTATGGCTGTCATGGAAGTCACCAAGTACCAGCCACAGGTGAATTTATGGGATAGAGTGCATGAATTTGTGTTGATCTACCTGTATGCAACAATTAACAAATTGTACACATACAGTGGAAAGCCATGATTTGTGACATAATACCTCTGATTTTAAAAGACTTCTAGGTCCCAGGCCCTCCAGGACCCCTCCATTTGTGCTTTATTGGGACTAATGTGAGGCCATGAATATGCTTGCTGCTAAGAGACCCAGCCTTTTCTGACTTCACAGAAACCATCAAGTATACCCTTGTTACCATAACAAAGCACCATATGTAGGTGTGACTGTTTGCTTTTTGAAGTTGAAAAAGTGAGGAAAAATGCCAGATGGGCAGTGGTAGAAATCCTCTCAGAAGACCTGCTGGGTTCTTCAGATTGCCAGCCACTTTCAAACTCTCAACAAATGGAGTAGCCAGATAGAAAACTGTCTAATTAGTGGGATCTCTTAACTTCGCACTTAGGTCGGCTTGGGAGGCTGAGACAGGAAGATTGGAGGGGGTCAGAGAGGTGAAATCACTCAGAGGCCAGGTACTGCAATGACTTAGTGAGACCATGTGAAAGAGGGGGGGTGGAGTGTAGCTCAGAGGTAAAACCACCCTGGACTCAATTCCCAGCAACACACACACACACACACACACACACACACACACACACACACACTCCTGTCTTTGTCTTAAGCATATATGTTTTACACCTAGTCAGAAGATGTTCTCTGATTCTTGGAAAAACAATTTCTTGGAAGCTGGAGAAGGTAAGGAAAGTAGGAAGTGGAGAGGAAGAGGCAGTTGCAGTGCACAAGTAAAACTCTTAGAAGACTCTAAGTATCCCCCAAACACAGGCCCTCCAAAAGGCACTGCACCCGACTCCGGGAGCGGACACTGCTGAACTACACAACCCGCTACAGGCGGTCCCAGCACCTAGCACGCCGGGGCGACGAAGCAAATCACACATCCCAAAGCTAGCTCCCTCCCTGGGGTTGTCCCCTAGAGGTGCACGCCCGGACAGGAAGAAGGTTTGGGTGTGGAGGAGTACCGGGGAGAGCCTCTCAGGTCCGGAAAACCTGCTCTCCTTCCTCCACCTCGGCACGATCCTGTCACCGCAAAGCACACAATAGGCAGCTGCACCGAGCGGGGTCGAAGCCCCTTGCCGCCAGGACCCCAGGGACCGCCGGGGGGAGGGGGGAGCAAGCTTCCCAGGCCTCCTTTGGGGGCCGCCACCTCCAGGGAAGGAAGGGTGCCCAGGTGCTGAGCACGCCCGGTCCCCTGAGTGATTTCACCTCTCCGACCCCCTCCCGCCCCACACCCTCAAAAAAAGAAGCACTCGAATGTAGTCTCCCGGATGCGGCTGCACAGAGCAACATCAGCTGCGGGCGGAGCCCGAGTGGTTGCCACTTCCCCCCTCTTCCCTCGTGACCCTCGCCCCCACCTCCAGGGCTCCCTCCCCCTCCAGACACACCCTCCTAGGGCGGCTGGCGGACGCAAAGCGGGCTTACGAGGGCTGGGAGCCTCCGCCGCGGGGCAGGACAGCAAGCTAGCAAAGCGGCGAGAAAAGGAGGGAAGAAGGAAAGGAGGAGGAGGAGCGGCAGGCGGGAGAGGGAGGAGCTCGGGGCCGGGCCGCCGCCAAGCTGCGGTGTGGCCGGCCAGCCGGCGTGTAAACACGAGGAGCGGCAGCCGCGGTCGCCCCGGCCCGGGCCAGCTAGTGTGCCCGCCGAGACCTGCCCGGCGCCGCTGCCATGGCCGAAGTGCGCAAATTCACCAAGCGGCTCAGCAAACCCGGCACGGCCGCTGAGCTCCGGCAGAGCGTGTCGGAGGCCGTGCGGGGCTCAGTGGTACTGGTGAGTGGCCGAGGGATGGGGATCTGGGGAGACTCCTGCTGGGAGCGAGCGATGGGGTGGCTTCTCGCGCGCGCTGGGCGGGGGGCTGGGACGGCGCTGCGAAGCGAGCTCTTTCTCCGCTCTAGCAAGTTTTCGCACGGGCAGCAGCTCCTCGAGGTCCGAGTCCCAAGCGCTCGATGACAGCACTCCGGCTGCCCCACACCGTGGAAGCGTGCGCCGGGCTGGAGGGCGATCCGCAAAGCCCATCCTGGGCGGGGGCCGGGGCATGGACTAGAGAGGGGACCTCGCGCTGCCTTGGACCCAGCACAAAGAGCTGAGGACGAGGACAGGACGAAATCCTGATCCACTTCTTTGGGCACCTGAGGCAGCCGGGGCGGAAGGATGCGATGAGCCTTTTGCACATACACACTCTGGCGCGCACACACAAACGGTGTACACAAAAAAGAACCCCACCCAAAAAGCCCTGGGCGCCCAAGCTCTGGCGGGCGGTGAGAACAGAGGAAGCTGAGCGACTTCCTCCTGCTACTGGGGGGAGAGAGGGTGGCGATGGGTGTAAAAAGGGTGCCGCCGCCGCCGCGGAGGGAGAGGATTACAAACAACGGGGTAGCGCCAGAGAGGGGGCACTGAGTCGGTCACGGCGGGGCGAGGGTGTACACAGATATGCTCGAGCGCCGAGTCAAGGGGATGGGCTTTAGGGGAAAACGGGGTGTGCAGGTTCAAAGATGAAGGTCCTGAGGTTCTAGACCCACCGCTCAGGACTGGAGGTGCCTAGGGGTTGGCGGGGATGGGGGATGGGGATTGCAGAGCGCGCTGTCCCCCTGGGAATCCTCCCAGTGCACCCTGAGCCTCATCCGGATTGTCTGACTCTGGAGGGAAGTGGATGGTGCTAAGGGGCACTTGCTTCTGTTTTCGAGAAGCTTGTGGCCAATTTCCTGGACCGGGAACAAACCCTAAATAAGCAATCGCACTGGTTAATTAGCGTGCGTTTTGTTACTTTGTTGTTGGTGGGGTTTTGGGTTTGGGATCTTTTGTTTGTTTGTCTCTCCCCACTCATATTTCACAGCGTGTCGTCGGCTGTGTTTAAATTTCACCTTTCAAGAGAGGGCTTTTTGTCAACACAACTTGTCGTGGAAAGGGCACTTCACAGCTTTTCCTTGTATTTTTTTTTCTGTTGATCTAGTAAAATCAGCAATAAAACAAACATTAAAGGAAGGCCAGGGGCCTCATCACAACAGTGGAGAAAGTAGGTATTAGTGGGTGTTTTGGAGGAGGTTCAAAGGTAAAATATGTACCTTAGAGATAAAAATCTGATCCCTAATAGCTACAACTGTGCAAAGCCAAGTGACTTTAAAGAAATCTCTATCCTGGCTGGACCCTTGAAAGTTTAATCCTGCTGTTTAGTGAAGCTAAACCCAGACCTTTAATGTTGTTTTAATGGATTTGGCTTATTGTGCGTTTCAGTGTGATACAAACCTCGCTTGTCATCACAGCCAGTTTTGAGAGGGAGACAAGCTGCGCTCAGGGCTTTTATACCATGGCTCTCATCTTTAGTGATTATTAACAAGGGATTAAATCTGCCTAGGACATGGCATGCTTTCCTAAATTCGGGAAGAAAGAAAACCTTCCATGAGCAGGGGTTACCACCTCATGTAAAGGGAGCTTGGAGTGGACAGATGGTCTCCAGAGAGTAAATGGGATGCAGCAAACCTCCACTGGAATTTGACCAGTGTTTGACCTGCTACCCTCATTAGTAAGAAGGTCACATTCTACCCCAGGTTTTTAGGTTTAAGAAAGAATTATGTGCCAGGTGTGGTGGCACATTTCTGTAACCCCAATACTTGGAAGGCTGAGACAGGAGGAGCACAGATTTTAGGCTAGTTTCAGTAATTTAATGAGACCCTCAGCAACATAGCCAGACACTGTTTCAAAATAAAAAATCAAGCCGGACGTGGTGGCGCACGCTTGTAATCCCCGCGCTTGGGAGGCTGAGGCAGGAGGATCGCGCAGTTTCAAAGCCAGCCTCAGCTACTTAGTGAGGATTTCAGCAACTTAGTGAGACCCTGTTTCCAAATAAAATATTAAAAAAAAAGTCTGGGAGTCTAGCCCGGAGGTAGAAAGCCTCTGGGTTCCACCCCCAGTACCATAAAAAAAAAAAAAAAATCAAAAGAGCTGGGGTGTAGCTCGGAAGGGAAATGTCCCTGGTTTCAATTCTCAGCACCAAAAAAAAAAAAAAAGAAAGAAAGAAAAAGAAAAAAAAAAGAAAAGAAATTGTGTAGCACAGGTGCAGCAACTCCTTCCTAATCATTGATTCCTGGCAAACCTGGAAAAATATTTATGGGAGGAGACTTCGTGGAGCTACTACCAGTGACCACAGTCCTCACATTAGCCAAGCTTACTTGGGACCAAGGCCACTTAATTTTAACACTTATACCAGACAATGCACAGGTATTCTATCTAAGTATGCATTATTCTACATTGAGACTTTGGATATGGGAAGAAGAGAGTTCTACTAATCTAAATCAATTGATATCTATCAAGCTCCTGCTATGTGCCAGACACAATGTTACATGCCCTAGAATTATAAGGGAATGAGAGCCTGGCACAGGGGTGGTACACATGCGTACTCCCAGTACTTGGGAGGCTCAGACAGGAAAATAACCAGTTGGAGGTCAGCATGCAGTAACTTAGCAAGACCCTATTTCCAAATGAAAACTAAAATGGGACTGAGGATATAGCATAGAGGTAGAATGCCTTGGGTTCAATCCTCCATGCCAAGAAAAAAAAGTGAGGATGGCTTTGTCTTCATTTATTTATTTTTTGGTGGTACTGGGGTTCCTGGAAACCCTTCTACCTCCGGGCTACACTCCCAGACCTATTTTATTTTATTTTTTATATGGAAATAGGGTCTCTTAAGTCAGAGAGGCTGGCTTCGAACCTGTGTGATCCTCCTGTCTCCGCCTCCCAAGTGCGGGGATTACAATCTTCTGCCACCACGCCCGGCTATCTTCATTTTTATTAACCCAATAATCTGAGTTTTGTGAGCATGCATTTCTCAATAGAACACCTAGATTATTCACACAAATCAATTTTAGGTTTTCCCTAGAACCTTTGTGACTTCTTATTGTAAGCATGTTAGTCAATTAAGAAATAAGAAAACAACATTAAATGGAATCTACTCTCCTAAATGTGTTTTTCTCTTCTTGCTCTTCTGATACAAAGAGATGTTAACTAAAGTTAAAAAGGCACAGGTGGCCGCACATGGTGGTGATGGCATACACCTATAACCCTGGTAATTGGGAGGCTGAGACAGAAGGATGAGTGTAGGTTCTAGGACAACTTTAGCAACTAGTAAGTCTCTTAGTAATTTAGGGATACCTTGTTTCAAAGCAAAATAAAATAGAGCTGGAGGTGTGATTAGGAAGTAGAAGGCCCCTGATTCAAGCCCCAGTTACACACACACACACACACACACAGAACCATGGGTGGCTGGAGAGCGAGGCTACCATGTTGTAGCTTCCTCCATAACTTCTGTGATTTCAGCCCAGCTGAGGCCGGACTTACACTTGCTGCTATATAGCTAAGATCCTAGGGTTAGGACTTAAGCAGAGTGTCAGTTATTAGTGCAGCAGGTTAGGCGTTCCTCTGGTATATCTCTTGTTAGAACATGGAAAACCCACCAAGCTGAATAAATACACAGTATTTCCTGTGTAGGTTTTTAATAAATATGTATAGTTACACCCTTGTGGGTATATTGCTAACATCATCCAGTTTGCAGTGTTCAAAAGATTCTGAAGGACTGGGCCGGGATTAGATATAGCATGTTGTGCGTACAGACCTGCATTCAGTTATTAGTATTTCCATGAATCTATTAACTACATAATGAAACAGACTGAGAAAGAAACACTTTCTCTGCCACATGTTCCTGTAATTTCAGCATTTTTATGGATATCAGTTTTAACCCTGGGAAAGGAATAATTACATAATCATTTTTGACAGCGATTTCTCCAGAGGGGCATGGAAAGAAAATTATAACCCATGAGTGTATGTGATGAAGGACGGGTTTCCATATACACCTGTTTAAGATGCACAGTTGTAGTGCTGTTTTTGTTCTAATTTAGGATAGAACTATTTGTGCCTCAAGGGGAACAAAGGCATTTGATAAACCTGTTGTGCCTCAAGGGGAACAAAGGCATTTGATAAACCTGTTGTATTCTGGCTGCTTCTAAGAGGACCCCTGGTGGCAGCCTGAGAAAGTCACCCAGTAGGGGTAAGTCGTGTTTGCTGCTGAGTTTGCCCTCAATTCCTTCTGCACCAAAGGATCAAGAAAAATTGCTTGCTTTACCACTGGATATAGCTTCATGATACACAATCCCAGGCTGGATTTCACTTGCCGACTCCAGTAGAGAGAAGCTTTCTAGAACTAAGAGAGGCTTAAAAGGGTCTACAGCTGTTGCCTCTCGCCACCTGCCACTCACAACTACTTTTGCATGGAATGTTATAGTTCAATTTAAGGAAGCACTGAAAATGTGGCAGTTCTTTTTTCTCCCTCTTCCCGAGGGAATTTTGTGGGAAATATTTTAATATAAGACAAAACCCACAGCTTCATTTGAAAGAGGCAAGAACTTAAACCTTAGAATAAACACAGTTTCAACTTGAACTTTTTGCTGTAGTAGGGATTGAACCCAGGGGTATTCTATCTCCAAACTATACCCGCATCTCTTTTTTCTTTTTTAAACAGACTATCTATCACCAAGTTGCTGAAGGCTTTATTAAGTTGCTGAAGCTGGCCTGGAATCTGTAATTCTCCAGTCTTAGCCTCCCAAGTACTGAGATAAGTACTGGATACAGGCTTGTGCCATCACGCCCAGCTTGTGTTTTATTTATTTTTTTTTAGTGGTCCTGGGGAAGGAATCCAGGGCCTCTTGTATGCTAAGCAAGAGCTCTCCAGCAGACCCACACCCTGCAGCCTAACTTGAGCTTCTTGACCAAACCATTCCAGTACTAAGACTTAGCTCAGCTCTCAATGAACTAAGAGTCAGGAAAGTTAACTAGAGTATGGGCACCTAAATATAACATTTGGAGCTGGGCGTGGTGGCTCATGCTTGTAATCCCAGCATTCGGGAGGCTGAGACCAGATGATCACAGTTTGCGTACAGCCTCCACTACTAAGTGATGTCCGCAACTCAGTGAGACTCTGTTTCAAAATAAAGAATAAAAAATTGGGCAGGGGTGTAGCTCGGAGGTTGAATGCCTTTGGATTCCATCCCCAGACCTGCAAAAAAAAAAAAAAATATATATATATAATATATATATATATATATATATATATATATATATATATATATAACATTTGTCTCATTACTTTTTCTGTTGGCTTCCATGAGTTAGAAGGGCCCTAAGGAAGGCACTCTGTGAAGACTTTGACCAAGAGACCACTGCAGTTTGCTGGGAAAACAGAAAGACATTAAGCACTAAACAGTAGATTTGCTTTGTAAGACTAAAGTGATAACGATTCCCTGGATTCAGTCTTTTCCTGTTCTAATAATAAGTAAGCCTTCTTTAAACCTTGACTTTTTCTTTTTTGTGGTGATGCGAATTGAATCCGGGGCATTCTACCTCTGAGCTATATCTTTAGCCCTTTTTATTTTTTGTTATGAAATAGAGTCTTGCTAGGTTGGTGAGATTTTGCAACATTGCAGAGGCTGGCCTTGAACCTACAATCCTCCTGTCTAAATGTCCCAAGTGCTGGGATTACTGGCCTGTGCCAACATACCCAGGTCTTTTAAGAATTAAAAAAAGTCATATTTATTTATTTATTTATTTATTTATTTATTTATTTATTGCGGATGGAACCCAGGGGCATTTGACCTCCAAGCCACAAACTATGCCCTATTTTTATTCTTTTTTTTTTTTGGTGGTACTGGGGGTGGAACCCAGAGGCTTTCTACCTCGGTCTATACTCCCAGACCTATTTTATATTTTTATTTGGAAATGGTCTAAGTTGCTGAGAGCCTCATTAAGTCGCTGAGGCTGGCTTTGAACCTGTGTGATCCTCCTGTCTCAGCCTCCCAAGTGTAGGGATTACAAGCGTGCGCCACCACACCCGGTCCTATATTTTATTCTTTATTTTGAAACAGGGTCTCACTAAGTTGTGGAGGGCCTCACTAAGTCCGTGAATGGCAATACTCCCATCTCACCCTCCCAAATCCTGGGATTACAAGCATGCGCCACCACACCCGGCTACTTATTCATTTTTTATGTGGAACTAGGGATTGAACCCAGGGGCATTCAATCTCTGAACTACTCCCCTAGCCCCTTTTTTATTATTCTTTATTTTGAAACAAGGTCTCATTAACTTGTGGAGGGCCTCTCTATGTTGCTGAGCCTGGCTTCAAACCTGTGATTCTCTTGTCTCAGCCTCCCAAGTACTGGAATTACAGGCATGCACCACTATGCCTAGATGGATCTAATCTTTAAAACCACCCCTCTGTGATTTTTAAGTGGTTAGAACTGATGATCTAGGCCACTCTTCAACTTGATGTAGAAGTGTCTCCTAGACAGTTCTCCAACAAATGCCTTCTTAGCTTCTCCTTGAACATTTTCTGCCATTGGAGAGCTGGGTTAGAAAAGGTACTTGAACTGAACTTACTCTGAAAGTTCCACCACTGCCTGGGCCTAGTTCTGCTGTTTGGAGACATAGAATGTTTGCTTCCTCTTTCAAATGACAGCCCTTCAAATATTTGGAGACAGCCACTATGTTATTTAAAATTAATTCTTCACCAATCCAAATAGCTTTCATCTCTTTCCTCCATTTTTCAGGTGACTGGGTTTTGAGATCTTTACATTGTGGTCATCCTGTTTGGGCTCTTTCCCAAGTTTTCAATGTCCTACTTCAAATGTGAGAGGTTCAAGGGTCAGGCCTGCTCTTGAAATTGCCTCTGCCACCTGCTTGCCTTGTGAACTGAGACTAGTAACCTGCCCTTATTGTTCGTCATCTGTGAAATGGGGATAGATAGTACTACCTTCCTTGTGGACTTCATTTGAAGAATAAAATAACATATGAAAAGTGGTGTCGCTGGGTGTGGTGGCATATGCCTGTAATTCCAGTACTTGGGAGGCTAAAACAGGATGATTGTATGTTCAAGGACTGCCTCAGCAACATAGAAAGACCCTGTTTCAAAAAAGGGGGAGGTGTTGAGAGGGAGTTGAGGGTTTAACTCAGAGGTAGAATGCTCTTGGATTTTATCCTCAGTATCAAAATCCAGGGAAAAGAAGTGTTTGGGGTATAAGTGTAAATGTTAAAAAAGAAAGAGCTTGGCAAGATGGCTGAGGCAGGAGGATTGAGGGTTTCAGGCTAGCCTCAACAATTTAGTGAGACCCTGTCTCAAAATAAAAAAGGGCTGGGGGTGTAACTGAGTGGTAGATCATACCTAAGATCAGTCCCTAGTAACACACACACACACACACACACACACACACACACACACACACACGGTGGAAAAAAACAGTACTCTAGAAAGGTCAGGGGCTATCTATTTATCTGTATTTCAGTGCCTCAGAGGGTGCCTGGGAAGCAGTTGGTATTCAGTATATGTATTGTGGGAAATTTGTTCACAGATATATGGGATCCTTTCAGTGTTGGGAGAGAAGCCCAAAACCAGGAGACCAGTTAAATATATAGTTCAACGGAGAGATAGCAGGTTTGGACTGAGAGGTGAGAATGGAGATAAGAGAGGGAGATCTGAGAGACTTTTCAGTGATAAAATCAATAGGATTTGATTATTTTTTTCCCTTTGGTATAAGATTTGAACCCAGAGGCTTTCTTCCAAGATGATACCCTCAGACCTATTTATCTTTTTTTTTTGGTGGCACTGGGGTTCCTGGAAGCCCTTCTACCTCTGGGCTACACTCCCAGACCTATTTTATACTTTTTATTTTTGGAAACGGGGTCTCTTAAGCCAGCGCGGCTGGCTTCGTACCTGCGCGATCCTCCTGTCTCCGCCTCCCAAGCGTGGGGATTACAAGCGTGCGCCACCACGCCTGGCAGCCCTATTTATCTTTTATTTTGAGAAAGAGTCTCTCAGTTTCTGAGAGCCTTGTTAAGTTGCAGAGGCAGACTTCGAACCTGTGGTCCTTCTATCACAGCCTCCCAGGTACTGGGATTACAGGACCGCATGCCCAGCCTGGTGATTCTTAGAGGATAAAACATATTCAGGGGGAGGAAGAGAGAGGAAGAGGAGTCAAGATGATTTTGAGGTTTCTCAGCTTGGGTGAACAGGAGAAAAAACTGGTGATAGAGGAAGGGAAAAGAAAGCAAGCAGCCTGAGAGCTTTGTTAGGGCAAAGCCAGGTTTTGGTTAAGCAAGGCAGCAGGGAGAACATTCTAGGGGGAGGTTGAACATGTTCAGTTTGGCAGAGGGCAGAGATGAAAGTGTTCCAAATGGGATCAGAAAAGGGAGGAAGAGCCCGCAAGGGCCAGGGCCCAGGAGACAGAGATGAAATTGCAGGGGAGATTAGCTGATTGAAGAGACCTGCACCTTTGGGGGTGCTTAGGAAGTGGGTAGGGCATAGGACGGATCCAGGCTTCCAGGAAGAATGGTGATGGGAAGTCACCCTGCTCTAGCTGCCTCAGGATCTGAAAAGCAGGTGCTGTGGGGGTTGAGGGGCTAACCAGTTGCCTCCAGGTGCCCAGAGAAATAGTCCCTCACTCTGATTGGGGTTAGATGGAATCTCATCGTAGTTTTGATCTGAATCTCCCTCATGGCTAATGATGTTGAATATATCTTTTCATGTATCTATTGGCCATTTGTGTCTCTTCTTTTGTGAAGTATCTATTCCATTCAATTACCCATTTCTTGATTGGATTATTTGTTTTGTTGGTGTCTTTTGAGGTCTTTGCTTTGCTTTGCTAGAGTCTTTTGAGCTCTTTGTATATTCTGGATATTAGCCCTCTATTAGAGTGGTGGCTGGTAAAATTTCCCATTCTGTAGGCTTTCTCTTTAGGTTCTAGATGGTTTCTTTGATGAGAAGAAACTTTTTTAGTTTGATGCCATCCCACATGTTAATTCTTGATTTAATTTCCTGAGCTCTAAAGGTCTTGTTGAGAAAGTTACTGCCTGTGTCTATATGTTGGAGTGTTGAGCCTATGCCCTCCTCTAATAATTTCAGTCTCTGGTCTAATTTCTAAGTCTTTGATCCATCTCAAGTTGATTCCTGTGCATGGTGAGACGTAAGGATTTGGTTCCATCTTTCTACAAATGGATAGCCAGTTTTCCCAGCACCATTTGTTAAGGAAGCTGTCTTTTCTCTAGCATACAAGTTTGGCCCCTTTGTCAAAGATCAATTGACTATAGGTGTGTGGATTTGTTTCTGTATCTTCTATTAAACTGTTCAGTCTGCCTGTTGTGCCAATACCATGCTGTTTTTACTACTATTGCTCTATAGTATAATTTGAAGTCCAGTATTGTGATGTCTCCTGCGTGGTTTTTATTGTTGAGGATTGCTTTGGCTATTCTGGGTCAGAGTGGCAAGCATAAAGAATTCAAATAACAACAAATTCTGTTGAGGATGTGGGGAAAGAGGAACCCTTTTACACTGTTGTTGGAAGTGCAAACTAGTTCAGATGCTATGGAGATCACTGTGGAGATTCCTTAGAAAACTGGGAATGGATCCACCATACGATCCAGCTATATATCTTCTGGGTACTTGTCCAAAGGGCTTGAAATCAGAGAACTACAGTAACATATGCATACCCATGTTCATAGCAGCACAATTTGTAATAGGCAAAATAGGGAACCAACCTAGATCTCCATCCACAGGATGAATGGATTGCAAAATTATGGGAAATACACACAATAGAATTCTACTCAGCTGTAAAGAAGAACAAAATCGTGTCATTCTCAAGAAGATGGAAGGAACTAGAGAACGTTATGTTAAGTGAGACCAGCCAAGTACAGAAAGAGAAGGGACTTATGTTTTCTCTAATATGCCCAAACTAGGGAGCATTGGGGATACCAGAGGGACTCCAGACAATGGAGGAGAAACCTCACCAAAGTTAGAATGGAAGGATAGGAGAGGAAAAAGGCTGAGGGTGATTAATGAAGGAGCTACATCCAAATTTGTGTAAAAATATAAATATAGCATGGTTATCCTGGTCACTCACTATTGCGAAGAGGGAAAGGGGAAGTGGGGGGAGGGTACCAAGCATAGTCTGAATGTATGCCATTTTCAATATCTTCCACATAAAATAAAATAAAAATTAAAAAAAGAAATAGTCCCTCACAAGCTGGAAGACTAGATGCATGCAAATAACTGAAATAGAGAAGATTGAAGCCAGATAGGGTGCTAGTGGTTCTGCCTTCTGTTTTCTTTTGTTTCATTGCATCATCCCTGTCCTTATTCCCCTATCATCTCCACCCCCATACTTCTCTCCTATTTTTTTGTGATCATGAACATCATTTTTAGATTTTAGTCCTTCCTAGTTTTAGTGTGTGTGTGTGTGTGTGTGTGTGTGTGTGTGTGTGTGTGTGGTGTGTGTGTGTGTGTGGACAGTCTACCTCCCAGGAAACAAGATTTCACTGCCAAGTTGCTGTGGGTCTCACTGTGTTGCTGCGCCACCACATCTAGTGTCCCTTCCCAGTTTTATTTTTTTCAGTACTGGGGATGGAACCCAGGGGCATTCTACCTTTGAGCTACACCCCTGGTCCTATTTTTTGTCTTTTTATTCGTTTAAACAAGGTCTCAATGAGTTGCATAGGGCCTCACTAAGTAGCTGAGGCTGTCTGCGAACCACAATCCTCTGGTTTCTGCCTCCAGAATGCTGGGATTACAAGCGTGCACCACCATGCCTAGCCCTCCCTTCCCAGTTTTGACAAGGTTAAATAGACCTTTTTTAATTGAACCCAGGGACCCTCTGCTTATGAGCTTATCTCAAATCTTATTTTGAAACAGGGTCTCTAAGTTAACCACTAGCTCTCCTTGAACCTGTGATCCTCCTTTCTCAGTGCCTCAGCCTCCTAAATACTGGGATTAGAGGCTTGCACTACAGCATTTGGTTTAAACAGGCCTTCCAGCCGGGCGTGGTGGTGCATGCTTGTAATCCCAGCATTCGAGAGGCTGAGACCGGAGGATCGTGGTTCGCGGACGACTTCAGCTGCTTAGTGAGGCTCTCTGCAACGCAGTGAGACACGGTTTCAAAATAAAGAATAAAAAACAGGGCAGGGGGTGTAGTTTGTAGGTCCAATGCCCCTGGGTTTCATCCCCACACCCACCAAAAAAATTAATATATGGCCTTCCTCTTTTCTTTATTTTTTTTTCGTACTGGGAATTGAACTCAGGAGTATTCTACTCTGAGCTATACCCCCCACTTGTCTGCTTCCTTTATTTGTCATTTTGAAACAGGGTTCCGCTAAGTTGCTGAGGCTGGCTTTGAACCTGCGATCTTCTTGTCTCGGCCTTTCAAGTAATGGGATTATAGGCAAGAACTACCATGGCTCTTCTTTTAAGGGAAGCCTGGTGAGGGCTGGAAAAGGGAAGGTACGTGAGGATGGCATCTGCCTGATAATCTCTGTATCAGGTGTTTTTTTTTGTGTGTGGTACTGGGGGTGGAACCCAGGGGCTTTTCTACCTTTGGGCTACACTCTCAGAGCTTATTTTATTTGGAAACAGGGTCTCACTAAGTTGCCGAGAGCCTCACTAAGTACCTGAGGCTGCTTCGAACCCGCGTGATCCTCCCTTGTCAGCCTCCCAAGCGCGGGGATTACAAGCGTGCGCCACCACGCCCGGCTTGTATCAGGTGGTTTTGAAAGTCTTGGTGAGGGCTTTCTTGTCTAGTCAGTGGTATCTTTTGGCATAGCCTCCTCCCCCAGTGCTAGAGGTAATTATCATCAGTGAATGAATTGCTGGCATGGTGATCTTTCTGGATCCTTTGTGTGGCCTCTATTGTCCTAGGTGGGATAATTAGCAGAGCTCAATGTATTTATCACAAGTGAATGAGTAAAGATATATAAATCTTTCAGAAACTTGGGAGTGACAGGCCTGTCTTCTGAAGTAAGGAACTCCCAGCACAAGGATTTCATATTAAAGTTACATTTCCTGATTCTTTCTTTTCATTTTCTTCCTTCCTTCCTTTCCTGGGGATTGAATCCAGGGCCATTCTAGCTACTTCCCTAGCCCTATTTTATTTTTATTTTGAAACATGATCTAGTTTTGTCCTAGGGCTTTGCTTAAGTTGTTGAGGCTGGCCTCTAACCTACAATCCTCTTGTCTTAACCTCCCAAAGTATTAGGATTACAACTGTGAACTTCCATACTCATCTACTTATTTTATTGTCTTCTAGTTCAATCATCTATACCAGTGAGAAATTAATATAGTGTACTTGTGTAACTCATTCTGGCATTCCCGCATTTGATTTTTGTGGATTGCGCTCCACTTTAGGAATCACCCTTGCTTTTCTGTCGTAGTTAAGTTCAGAGGAATAATCTGCTCCCATTATTTTGCTTCCTCCTGAAATACAGAATTGTCAGGAAGCCATGTTGAAAATTTATTAAATAATAAAAAATTAATATGGACTGGGAAGCCTGAACACAGAGGAGGGTGAAGGGTAGTGTGGTTTCTCTTTTTTTATAAACCCTAAAGATATATTTTTTTTGTATGTGGTTTTGGGGATAGAATCCAGGGTCATTCTTTCTCTGAGCTATACCCTTAGCCTTTATTTTTTGTTTTGAAATGTAGTGTTGCTCAGTTGCTGAGGTTTTCACTAAGTTACTGAGGGTGGCTTCACACATGCGATCCTCCTGTCTTAGCCTCGTAAGTACTGGGATTACACATATGTGCCATCATGCCTGGCTCTAAAGTGTACTTTTAGAATCCATTTCTCCTTGGGATTTGGATCTCTTGGTTTTTCGCTTTGTTCAGGAGTGCAGAGGCATTCCTAGATAGCATTGGGCTGTCATTTATATCAGCCTAGAGCCAGATGCCTTTTTGATTCCCTGCAGGGCCCGCCCTGGAGGCTCCCTGTCTCAGGGAGCTGTAACTGGAGTAGAGGAAAAGGGCAGTTTCAGCTGCCATTGCCTGTCACTCATGCTTGTTAGAACAGAGTGGTTAAGAACTTGGGCTTTGGAGGAACACTGCCAGGTTTAAAGTTCAGTTCAACCACTTACTATCTGGGTGATGTGTGACCATCATTCCCTTTCCCAAGGCCTTGGTAACCCCTCCTGGGCTGTTGAAATGCCTAAAGGGTTATTGCATTTGAAGCCCTTAGAGATGGATGGCTCTCATTATCTTTCCAGGCTCTATGGTAGGCTAGTGAATCCTTCTGTGCAGGTGTTTCAACTCATCAGACAGAAAAGAAAGCTGGCAGAAGGGTATATGTTCCCTTGCTTTTTATTTCCTTGCTCCTAATAATACCCCACATGGGTGATCCAAGAGTCAGACCCTTCCCGGGAAAAAAGCTGGAAGAACCCTCCACACTAGGTTCTTGATTATAGCCGTTCACAGTCTGATTTACTCAGTGAAATGGGTAGCTGGAGTGAGTAAGGTATCCGGTTCTTTGGCAGTTTCTACCTCTAGCCCAGTTTAATGAGTGAGTGGAGGGATGGCTCTGGTGGTGAGCATCCCTTGTTATACTTAGGGGGACTTTCTCCAGCCTGGGAAGTCCAGCTGTGTGGCCTTTGGTACAAACACTCACCTTTATTCCAGTCTGGTCAGTGTGGTTTATGTCATAGGATGAATATATGAGAACTAGATATTTGACACTTTCCTTCCCCTCTCAGATTTTATTGATATCCTTTTCACTCATTAATCCTGACTTTTAAAAACCAAATGAGTTGGGCATAGTGGTTCATACGTCTAATCCCAGTACTTGGGAGACAGACTAGAGGATCACAGTTCATAGCCAGCCTCAGCAACTTTGTGAGGTCTTTCCCAATTTAGTGAGACTCTGTTTCAAAATAAAAAAAATAGGACTAGGGTTGTATTTCAGAGGTAGAATGCCCCTGGATTCAATCCTCAGGAACACACACACACACACACACACACACACACACACACACACGAATGTACACTCACATACACCTTTGAAAATCTATTTTAGAAGCAGGGTGCCTATAATCCTAGTACTTGGGAGGCTGAGATAGGAGGATGCAGATTCTAGGCCAGTGTGTGATAACTTATGGAGGTCCTGTTTCAAAATAAAAAGAGGTCCTATTTCAAAATAAAAGGGTATAGCTTTGCTGTGGAATGCCCTTGGGTTCAATCTGCAAAACCAAAAATTGAAAAGTAAAATAAAAAGGGCTGGAGGTGTAACTTAGAAGTAGAATACTCCTGGGTTCAATATCTAGTACTATAATCTATTTTGGAAACATATATTTTAGTGGAAAAATCAAAAGCTTAAAAGTCTCCTAAGAAATAAATATTTATGCATGTTAAGCACATGCTCTGTCCCTGGTCTACACCCCTATCCCTAAGACTCTTTGTAATTAAGCTCTTGTGGTTTTGTGATAACATAATAGGTTCCCTTAGGAATGATGTTGTGGTGCACACCTGTAACCCCAGTACTTGGGAGGAGTACTTGAGATAGGAGGATTGTAGGTTCTAGGACAGCCTCAACAATGTAGTGAGACTCTCCGCAACCTAATCACACCTTGTTTCAAAGCAAAAAGATAAAAAGGGTCAGGAGATATAGCTCAGAGGTAGATTGACCCTGGGTTTAATTTCCAGTACCACACAAAAAAATCAAAGAATGGTATGTACAGTTTCCCAGCAGCATCACTACAGTGGAAAATATGCCAACCGTGCCAGCTACACGTGGTTTCCCTTGTCTATGCATAGCCTTTCACAGTCATGCCCAAATTTGCTATTAATTATTTCCTACCATTCTTTTGCACTTTGATTTGATTGCGTATGGAATTTATCATTAGTGGGAAGTTACGTGCTTTGAGTTTCTTGACAACTTTTCCTTTCTTTGTGGCTTATATTGGACCTTATGTGTGCCAAGCTGCCACAGAGTGCTTGAGGATGTGCTTATAATTGGGCTTTTCCATCATTCCGCTTTCCCTAATGATGAGGTATTTTGCTGTGTGAGAAGTCAAATATTCTTTTTAAGAGATAATATCTGTATTTAAAGTGTTTAAGAAAGGATATCAAAAGGTTAGGGAATTTGTTTGTAGGAGATTTTTTTAAACAATGAAAAGACCTTGTATTTTTATAGCTCCAATCTTAAGGATTACAAATGCTATTATGTCTATGATCTCATATGTAAAAGGTCACTGTTGAACACATACCAAATTATCATCATCCCTCTTCTATAAATGGGAAATAGGACTGGTTTCTAGTGAGGCAGGCTGTAGGCCATCCATATTTGCTAAATGACAGAACAGGTGTCTCAATTTCTTCTGAGCAATCAATCATGTGAAGAAGTGCTAGTGTGCATGCCAGATTCCAGGAGCATCCAGACGGAAGAAGTTCTTTCTGTGTGGTTTTGGTGGTGATGTATGGGACACAGTCTCTTCTCTGCCCTGCCCTTCTCTTTTTGTACTGGGGATTGAAACCAGGGCCTTTCATGTGCCAGATAATCACAGTACTCCTGAGCTACATCCTAGGTCCTGAAAGTGTTTATTTCTAAACAAGCTTAGATCTCTTCAGTGGGAAGTAGAAGGTAAGGAAAAATAAGAGAGTGGTGTGGTTGTTATTGAGAAACCTGCCATGCGTGGTAGTGCACACTTGTAATCTGAGTATTTGGGAGGTTGAGACAGGAGGATTGCAGGTTCAATGACAGCCTCAGTTATACATCATTCCCTTTTTACTTTTTTCTTTGAGACAGGGTCTCCTAAGTCAAAGCTCTCAGTAACCGAGTGAGACTCTGTTTCCAAATAAGCAATGAAATTGGTCTGGGGGTATAGCTTGGAGGTAGAATGCCTCTGGGTTCAAATTTCCAATACACCCCCCCCCCAAAAAAAAGAAGCTTGGGGCAAGATATAGATGTTTCCTTCTCAAAGCAGGCCCAAGTGTTTTGAGAACTGTTTGTAATTGGCCTTATTTCCTTTCCTTGCTATTTGAATAAGTATGTGGGAAAAAAATCCCCAGATTGCAAAGTTACCTGGGATCATTTTCAAGAAACTGTGTGTGTGTATGTGTATGTGTTACTGGAGATTGAATTTAGGGCCTTTGTACTTCAGCTATAACCCATGCCATTTTTACTTTGTATTTGGAGACAGGGTCTCCCTAGGTTACTATGTTTTGGCCTTGAATCTGTGATCCTTTTGTCTCAGCCTCCTAAGTACTGGGATTCTGGATATGCTCCACCATGACCATCTTTTTCCTTTCTTTTCGTTTTTGTGGGGAAGTATCAGGGATTGAACCCAGGGCATTCTACACCTCCAGACCTATTTTATTTTAATTTTCTAATTTGGATACAGTGTCTCACTAAGTTGCAGAGTACCTCACTATGTTGCTGAAACTGGTTGTGAATCTGCAATCCTCCTGTCTCTGCTTACCAAGTACTGGGATTATAGGTGTATGCCACCATGCATGCATGGCTCCCAGCCCATTTTTAAATTTTTTGTTTTGAAAAGGTTCTTGCTAGGTTCCTGGGGACCTTGCTAAGTGACTGAGGCTGTCCTTGAACCTGCAATATTCCTGTCTCAACCTCCTAAATAACTGGGATTACAAGTGCGCATAACCATTCCTGGCTCTATTTTATTTTTTTAATTTTGGAATAGGGTCTTCCTAAATTGCTAGGGCTGGCCTCACACCTGTGATCCTCCTATCAGCCTCCCAAGTACAGGGATTATAGGTATGTACCATTGCTTCTGGCTCTGTACCCAGCTCTCTGCCCAGCTTTCTTTGATCTGTTTTTGTGATAAATGGGTTCTTTCCAAAAATAACATATATACTGTTCCATGCCTTCATGTAAGTAGTTTAGTTTCTCACTCGAGAAATGTCTTTATAGGGCCTGTTGTCACTGTGTTTCTGGTGTGAATGGAAGAATGCAATTGGCATGGCCGGTTTATTTTCATTGGTTAACAAGTTCCTAATGCTTCGGTGAATTAAATTGTTTCCTAGAGATCTGAAGGAAGGCATGCCACCTTCTCATATGCCTACCTTACCACCAAGAAGTAACCTGAGTCCAAGAAGGCTTTAAAAGCAAATGTTGCATAAACTGAACTGAATTGTTATTTTAAAGCTCACAGGGGCCAGAAACTCTTGTGCCCGGTGGAGGGTTTATGACATGCTCTATTGCTTGTAGAGTGAAGAAGCCCCTCCCTGCTAACTTAACCCTGGAGAGACTTGCTTCTTCACTACTAGTGACTTATGTGACTACTTGTAGAAGAAATTGACCTCTGTCCCTTCCGAACAGTCTGGCAAAATAATCTCCAGGAGAGCCAGAAAAGGATTCTTCTGTATGGGTTCACACTTCAGTTCTATCATAATAAGCTCAGTTCTCTCGCCTGCCTGCCTCTCTTCTTTCTACTTGTGGATGGAATGACTCTGATGTCCACCCTCAGCTCACACTGCCCTGGATCAGAGATATCAGGGGCTTCTCATGTTCAGAGGCCAGGTTCTTGGCCCCAAGCTGTATAACCTCCTGGTTCTACCCTGTTTATTTCCAGACCCTGGGTTTTGGTCTTTATGTCCCCTTGAGTCTTCGTTCTGGTCACTCTTTTTGTTGTTGTTGTTGTTGTTGTTGTTGTTGTTGTTGTTGCGTGTATGTAGTACTGGGAAATTGAACCCAGGGCCATTTTACCTCTTTTCTTTTATTTGAAAGCTAAGTTACTGCTGCACTCTGGCCTCAAACATGCAGCATGCTGGCCTTGAACTTGCAATCTTCCTGTCTCAGCCTCCCAAGTTCTAGGATTATAGGCATGTGCTTGTACAGGCATGCTTTGTCTTTTCTTCATTGTACTGGGGACTGAATTCAGGGACATTATACATCTGAGTCACACATCCCCCCTTTTGTATGTACGTATGTATGTATGTATGTATGTATGTATGTATGTATTTTGCAGTACTGGAGATGGAACCCAGGAGCATTATACCTCTGACCTAACCTACGCCCCAGCCCTATTTTAGTCTTTTTATTTTTGAAACAGGGTCTCACTGAGTTGCAAAGGGCCTTGCTAAGTAGCTGAGGCTATTCACGAACCATGATCCTTCGGTCTCAGCCTCCCAAATGCTGGGATTACAAGTGTAAGCAACCATACCTGGCCATCCCCCCTTTTTAGCCTCTCAAATACTGGGACCAGAGGCATGTAGTATGCTTGGCTCACTTTTTTTTTTTTTTTGGTGGTACTGGAGTTCCTGGAAACCCTTCTACCTCTGGGCTACACTCTCAGACCTATTTTTATATTTTTATTTGGAAACAGGGTCTCTTAAGCCAGCGCGGCTGGCTTCGAACCTGCGTGATCCTCCTGTCTCTACGTCCCAAAGGCGGGGATTACAAGTGTGTGCCACCACACCTGGCCTTGGCTCTCGTTTGTGGGTTGTTTTTCTTGGTTTGGAGCAAACTCAGAGCCTCGTGCATGCTACCAATGAGCTCTATCCCCAGCCCCTGTATCCTAGTCTTGACCCCCTAGCCCATCCATGTTTAAACTCCTGTCTTGGTTTTCTGGCCATTTGCCCAGATCCTCCATGAGGAAGTCCTATTGTTGGCTTTTCTGAGGAGGGTTATCTACCCTTGCCCTCACTGCAGAACAGCTTGAACTCAGCACAATAGAACTGTGGGCTGAGGGAGTGAGTGCCTGCTTAGAGAACTCAGAGTGGGCAAAGTGCCTGGGTGATGAGGCCCTGCAGTTGACCCTTCTGAGTGGCCTATGTGTATACAGTGTAGTTTCCCCCTGCTGCTGTGGCAAATTGTTACATGTTTAGTGTCTTAAAAGAGCACACTGTAATAGCTTTAGAGGTCAGAAATCTGAAATGGATTTTACTGGGCCAAAGCCAAGGTTTGGCAAGGCCTTGCTTTCTGCAGAAGCTCCCAGGAGAATCCCTTACTTTGTTTTCCACCTCTAGAGCATAGGTTCCCACACTTATTTGGCTTGCAACCCCCTTTTGAAAAAATAATTACTCAGTGACTCCCTGGAAATCTATCTTCTATTATTTTTGTTTTTATTTTTATTTATTTATATTTTTGCAGGTGTGGGGATGGGACCCAGGGGCATTCGACTTTCGAGTTACACCCCCTGCCCTATTTTTTATTCTTTATTTTGAAACAGGGTCTCACTGAGTTGCAGAGGGCCTCACTGAGTAGCCGAGGCTGTCCGCGAACGGCGATCCTCCGGTCTCAGCCTCCCGAATGCTGGGATCACAATGGTGTGCCATTACGTCCTGCTTTATTTTTTTATTTTTATTTTTATTGGGGATTGAAGCCAAGGACATTCTACCTGTGAGCTATACTTCCAGCTTTATTTCTTTATTTCATATATATTTTTTGGAAACAGGGTCTCTTAAGCCAGCCAGGCTGGCTTCGAACCTGTTGGATCCTCCTGTCTCCTCCTCCTAAGCGCGGGGATTACAAGCGTGCGCTGCCACACCCTGAGACCCTGTCTTCTAACCTGCAATCCTCCTGTCTCAGCCTCCCAAGTACTGGGATTGCAGGCATATGCCATCAGGCTTGGTGAAATCTGCCTTCTTTAAGCAAATAAACAGAGAAGCACAGTGACAGGTGTTCTTCAGCGTATCTATATTTTATGTTAGCACCCCGCATGGGAGTGGTTTTACCCACTTAGGGAACCTCTAGTGGTTGCCTGTATTCCATGGCTTATGACCCCTTCCTGTATCTGCAAGGTAGCAATAGTTGGATGAATCTTTCTCTGCCTCTGCTTCCATTCTCACATCTCCTTGCCTGATTATGACTCTCATGCCTCTTTCTCTTATAAGAACCTTTGTTTTATTTTGTTCCAGGGCCTTATACATGCAAGGCAAGAGCTCTACCACTGAGCTAGCCCAACTAAACATTTTTGCAGTGCTTGGGATGGAACCCAGGGTCTCATGCATGCTAGGCGAGTACTCTGCTATAGAGCCATGCCCTCAGACGCTTATGGAATTAGTCCCACCAGGATGACCCAGGATAACCTCCTTATCTCAAGTTCCTTAATTTAATCACATCTGCAAAGTCTGCTTTGACATATAAAGTGTCACATTCACTGGTCCCAGGGATTGAGATGTGGCCAACTTTGGGAAATGGTTCTTCTGCCTACTCTGTGAGCCATTGCTACAAGTACAGGAGTGGTAGGATTCTGGGGTCAGATGGGGGCTCAGCATGGTTCCTGATTTATGATAGAGGAGGCACAGGGATCTGATAGACTGGCAAACTGTGAGCCAGGTGCACAGGTCTCCACAGAATTCCAAGGAAGCAAAGTTCCTTTTTCAGCATTCTGGCCAAAAGAAATACAGGTTTGTACTCTGCAATTTCAATTTGGATGTTTTCTTAAATTCTTCATAATTAAATTTTTCCCCACAGAGGACTCCCTCAGTCTGTATTTCTCATAGTGGGCAGTGCTTCCAGAATATTTCAGAAAACAAGCTGGCTAGACACTTAGGCAGCACCTAGCCAGCTCAGGCCTAAGGAATTTTCCACTGCCAGTGAAAAGAATAAAGAGGCAGGGGTATGCGTGGGTGTGTGGATGTGTGTGTGGGGGTGTGTAAAAGAGAAAGAGATGGTTTCATATCACAAAGAATAACTGGCTGACATGTCTCAAGACACCATTCCTATGGGCTGTGTAAGAGATGCTTCACCTAGTCTGAAGGTCAGCTTAGATGGGACACTGCATTTCAAGGTAGTCACAGGACCCCTTCCCAGAAATCAGTTTCTAAACCAATGGTTAAGACGGGCATGGGGATGCGCACCTAGCACTTGGGAGGCTGAGACAAGATGATCACAGGTTTGAGGACAACCCCAGCAACTTAGCAAGACTCCCAGCAACCTAGTGAGACCCTGTTTCAAAACAAAACATAAAAATGGGTAGGGGGTATGGCTTGGAGGTAGAATGCCCCTGGGTTCAATTTTCAATAGAAAGAAAGGAAATAAGGAAAGAAACACATAGCTGGAAACGGTAGAAGGGAAGACTGGAAAAGCTTTCTGAGCTTTTTAGGGCTTGATGATGATTTCAATTGATAGATAAATGGAAACTTCCTCTCCATTTAGTCCAGCCACTGCCATCTTAGAGAGGCACACCACAAAGACTTCCTGGCTGACCATGTTTGTACCAGCCTTCCTCTCACTGGCCAGTATAATAGCCATGATGATTTTGATGGCACAGAGCCTTACTGCTCCTAAGAAACACTTGCAGAGATGTGGATTGCATTTTCTATTTTTACATCAATTCTGATTGGCCATGACCCTGTTTCTCCAGGTCCCAATCTATCGTTTTACAGGCCACTAGATAACTGACTGACTGTAATGCATTGAGAACTATAACGGAAAAGGTCCTGGCAACTCCCAGACTTGGTTTCAAAATCCGCAGAGAAAAAATATACATTATCTTTCTCCTGTTTCATTTTCTCTCCTCTCCAATAAGAAAACATTTCAGTTCTTCATATAAGCTAACTCAAGGTAAAATTCAGATATTTTCAGTAACTTAGCAAGACACTGTTTCAGACTAAAAATAAAAAAGGGCTGGGAGTGTAGCTTGGAGGTAGAATGCTTTTTATTTTTATTTTTTTTTGTACTGGAGATTGAACCCAGGGGCATTCTGTCTCCGAGCTACACTCCTAGCCCTATTTATTTTTATTTTGAAACAGGGTTTCCCTAAGTTGGTGAGTGTCTCAATACTTGCTGAGGCTGGATGTGAACCTGCAATCCTCCCGTCTCAGCCTCTCAAGCGCTGGGTTTACAGGTGTATTCTACCATTACCGGCTTAGAATGCTTTTTAAATATAAAGGGGAATTAATTATAGTCCTATTTATGTCTTCTTTAAAAATGGATTCTCATTTTTTTTCCAAATGATGGGTTCTTTTCATTCAACCTGGTTCATTTTATTGTGTTTTGCCTCTTTATTGCTGTTTTGAAATTTATCTTTTTCTACTGGCCCTCAGCTTAATTCCATAGCCGGTGGGTGGGTAGTGGCATTACATCAGTGAGCTTTGTGACAGAGTTGGTGCCTTGGAAGGTTGGAACGTCTGGTAATGTGATACATGGCAGAGGAACTAGACAGCAACGTGATGTTGGAGAGTGAGCTAGAGAGACAGAAAGGTGTGTGGAGCTGTGGGAGCTAGCTGCCTTGGCTGAAGGAAAAGATAAATACATTCATGCAGTGCATGCTAAAATCCCAAGGGAAATGTGCTTAGAACTGTTTCTGGCATTGAACAGGAACAGAGAATCCATTTCCACTAATTTATTTTTAATCGATTAAGTCTACTTAGGGCAAGACGGTGGGGGTAGTGGAAGAAAGCAAAAAAAAAAAGGTTAATCTGAGAGAATGGGAGGATTTTATTTATTGGTAACAATAGATAACCCAAAGGTTAAAATACTAACTATATATGTGTATTTGTATAGCATATATATATATATATATATATATATATATATATATATATGTGTGTGTGTGTGTGTGTGTCAAATACACACCCACACATGTATATATTTGTGGCACTAGGTATTGAAATGGAGTGGGTACATTCTATCTCTGAGCTATATTTTATCTTATTATCCCCAGCCCTATTTTATTATTTTGAAATAGGGTCTCACTACATTCCTGTGGGTGCTGGCCTTGAACCTGCGATTCTCCTGTCTCAGCATCCCAAGTTCTTTGATAACGTGTGTGCCCTACCACACCTGGCATAATATTAACAATACTTAATGAAGGTAGCAGTATAATTTTAGACTCTGGAAGAAACGAAACCCTTTAGCCATTGTACTAGGTAAGCAGAATGGTTCGATCTGGGACAAAGGAGGATCAGCTATTTATACTTGTAATCCTAGTACTTGGGAGGCTGAGACAGGAGGATTGCAGTTCACAGCCAACATCAACTACTTAGGCCCTCCTCATTAAGTGAGACCCTGTTTAAAAATAAAGAATAAAAATAGGGCTAGGGGTAGCTCAGAGGTAGAATGTCCCTGTGTTCAATCCCCTACTACCACACACACACACACACACACACACATAGAGAGAGAGAGAGAGAGAGAGAGAGAGAGAGAGAGAATGAGAGAGAGAGAGAGCGAGCGAGCGCGAGCGAGCGCATATGCATGCAGTTCTCCTCTACTATATATGTTAATTGGAATCCAGTTCTCTAGCTTAGATGGAGGTCAGAGATGTGTGACCACTAGACATCTATAGAGGCCTGATTTCTTTTGGGATCCAAGGGTAGAGGAGCTAGAATGTCAAGCCTGCCTGTCTTCCCTTCACCACTCCTAGAATTTGTCAGGATAAAAGAGAGAACATTGGTTCACACTGCTGCCAGGCCCTAATTTGCTATTTCTTCCTTTATTTATTCATTTTTGTGCTGGGGTTGAACCCAGGGGTATTCTACCTCTGAGCATTACCCCATCCCTATTTCATTTTTATTTTGAGTCTATCTAAGTTGCTGAGGGTCTCTCCAAGTTTCTTAAGCTGTCCTAGAACCTGTGATCCTCCCATATCAGTCTGCCAAATACTGAGATAATAGAGTGTTCCACCACACCTAGCTGAGACCCATATTTCTCAAGGCAGCAAACCCTGCTTGATAGGAATGATAACAAATCAAGACTGCCCCTCTGAGCCTTTGGAACTTTTGTGAGAGCCATTCCCATTGGAGCTCACCTTCTCTTACTACTTCCTCTCCCTCTCAGGCCATTTTACCCCCTATCTACTACCTTCTACTACTCTCTAATTGCTCTTCCCTCATTGTGTGTGTGTGTGTGTGTGTGTGTGTGTGTGTGTGTGTGTGTGTGTAAGGGGCAGAGCTGTACCACTGAGCCATGCCTCCAGCCTTCTTGCCCATACCTTTTTTTTCTCAACTGATACTTGTGGTGTTAACCTGTCTGCATTGCCACCTACCAGGCAGATCTTCTGTGTAGCTGGCTCCCAAGCCAAGTACTGCTGGAGTGACCCCCCGACCCCAGCAACTCCTTACCTCTCCTCCTTTCCAATGTACTCCAGAATATCATTCTACTGTGGGGACCTGCCTGCTGCCCCCTCCTCAGCTTTTTCTCATCTCTTCTTTCCCTCTGTCTTCCATTAGACTTTCCCATGGGAAAGAGCTCACAGTGTGTCTACTTTTTCTCTCAGCTAAGGACGGAAAATTCCAAAGGCATGAGTTAGTAGTGGCTGGGTGCATTTTCTGGAAATCCAGTGGCCTGAGTGCCAGTGGTGATGCACATCTGGCAAGGTTGTTCGCTACAATATTTCAACTTTGGACTCAGCTCCACTGAAAGAAAGGGAAGTTCTTTCTGTGGAATTATGGAATCAGAAGGAAGAATTTAAGAAATGACATAATTACAACTGCAGAACCAGTTTACATCACTTTTTTTTTTCCTGCTGGGTCAAATTGAAAAAGAGTGGCCTAGAGTTCCCACAGCTCAATTAATTGAGGATTTCACTTGGTTGGGACCATTATTGGGCAGAGGCCAGGTGCTTCTTGGAGCAATCCAAGTGGGTCTCCTGGGGAACAGGAGCATCCTCCCAGTTGTTAGTGGGCGGGGTTGATTAGATATTCTGGCTCTCAAGTTTCTTGTTCCCTCCCTGGAGAAATAAATTGGGCAGGGTTTTTCCTGTAATATTTCAAGGGATATAAGTTGGGGGTGACCATCTTGATGCTAAAGAAAAGAGTGACTCTCTTGAAATAGCTAGAAGCTGCTCATTGTTTGCTGCCTCTTGGGTGGGTAGAGGAAAATAACTAAATCCCCAAGCTAAAAAATAATTCCATTTGCACCGGTTCCACATTATCATAAATAAACGCTTACATTTTTTCCCAAAGTCTTTGTGTTCCTTCATGTCCACCAGTGAGGCCCACCCTACTTAAGACTCATCTTTTTTCCACCCCATTCCCACCTGTGGTCTACACACTAGCCACTCTGGGCCATTTCTGGTCCCCAAATACACCCCATCATTTCTTACCTTTATATCTTTGTGGATGCTTGTCCCTTGTCCTGAACTACTTTTCCTATCCCTTTCTATCTAAAGGGAACCCTTTCTGTCCTTCAGGATAAGGCCACGCGGTCAATTGCTCCATGGCCATTCTAGTTGGAGGGAATTGCTCCTTCTGCAGTCTGCTCCTTGACTTACCATTTTCTTTTGGCTGCCACAAGAAATTGCCACAAACTGGGTGGCTTAAAGGGACAAATTTATTGTAGCACAGTTCTAGAGACCAGAAACCTGAATTCAGAAGCACTGGGCCACATTCCCCCACATTATTTGAGGAAAGCATCCATTTCTCTTGCCTTTCCCAGCTTTGTTAGCTGCCAGCATCCTTTGGCTTGAGGCACTGCCCTCATCTTTGACCACAGTCAAATTTCACTCTACTCTTTTCTTCTATAAAGGACACCAGTGATAGCATTTAGGGCCCACTCTGATAAGCCAGGATAATCTCATTTTCTCAAGATCCTTAGTCACATATGTAGAAACCCTTTGCCATAAAGTGACATTTGAGGTTTCCACGGATAGGATGGGATATGTCTGAGGGCAGTGTTTTTCAGCCTATTCTGCATGTTCTTGGGGTTTAGAGGTGAGTGATTCCAGTATGCCTCATAACTTTGGTTGTTAACAGTTTGTCTATTCCATTAGAATGATAATGCCTCAAGGAATAGGCAGGGGAATAGAAGGAGCTAAGACTTAGTAGTCCCAGTACCAGAAGGACCCGGCAGTTATACTGATGATTTTTGTTACCATGGGCAAGCTATTTAAATTGTGGGCACTTCTTTGTGTTCATTAGTTAAAGAGAAATAATGACATTGACTTAAATGGGCTTTGCAGAGTTGTTTATAATAGCAAAACAAAAAACTTATCCTAAGTGTTCAAAAATGGGCAAATACACATCCATGCACCAGAAATCTACGTTATGTGTCTTGGCCAATGCCTGCAATCCCAGTACTTGGGAGGCTGAGGCAGGAGGATTGCAAGGGCATTCTACCTTTGAGTTACACCACAGAACTATTTTATTTTTTGAGCAATGTCTTGCTAAATTAATAAGGCTGATCTCAAACCTGTGATCTTCCTGTCATAGGTCCCCAAATACTGGGAATTACAGATGTGTGCCACCATGTCTAGTTTATGTTTATTCATTTATCTTACACCAAAATATTAGTTTTAAAAGGAGAAAATAAGCCGGGCATGGTGTTCCCATGCTTGGGAGGCTGAGACAGGAGGATTGCGCAGGTTTGAAGCCAGCCTCTGCTGGTTTAAGAGACCCCTGTTTCCAAATAGAAGGACCCTGGGTTCTATCTCCAGTACCACCACCAAAAAAGGAGAAAATATAGAATCATACTTCATTTTATTTGTATTTTCTGTCTGTTTTGACATTCAAAGATTTTTTGGTACTGGGGATTGAAGCCTGGGGCATTCTACCTCTGATCCACAAACCTAGCCCAATTTTTAAAACAACCTTTAAAAATTTAAAACATTTTTAATACTAGAGATTGAACCTAGGTGCATTTATCTCTGAGCTATACCCCCAATCCTATTTTATTTTTTTTATGCTGAGGGCTTTGCTAAGTTAATAAAGGTAGTCTTGAACTTATGATCCTCCTGTCTCAGCCTGCCAAGTACTGGAATTCCAGGCATGGTCTACTAAACCTGACTTAACCTTATTCATTCTTTTTACATTGAAGATAGTTATTTTTAGAAGGAGAAAATGTAGTATCATACTTAATTTTATTTATATTTGATTGTTGTCTTGATTTTAGAGTATTCATTTATTTTAGATTAAGCATAATTATTATTCATTTTTATGATAGTTATGATAAAACTCAGGGGCATTCTATCTCTGATGTATACCACCACCACCAGGCCTTTCTTTCTCTCTCTTTTTCTTTCTTTCCTTATTTTTGTGGTACTAGGAATTGAATCCAGGGATAGTCTGCTTCTGAACTATACCCTTGGCCATATTTTATTTATTTTTAAACATTTTTTGGAAACAAGGTCTTGGTAAGTTGCAGAGGGCCTCACTGAACTGCCACGAACCTTCTTTCCTCCTGTTTTAGCTTCCAGTGTACTGGAATTATAGGCATGTACTACCCTAACTGGCTGAGTCTAATTATTTTTAGAAGCAGAAAATATAGAATAAAACTTAATTTCATCTATATTTTAGTTTTAAAACATTAATTGATTTTATATTGAGTACAATCATTTTTAGAAGCAGAAGATATGGGATAATGCTGGGCGTGGTGGCGCAGACTTGTAATTCGCACGTTTGGGAGGCGGAGACAGGAGGATCACACAGGTTCGAAGCCAGCAGCGCTGGCTTAACAGACCCTGTTTCCAAATAAAAATATTAAAAAAAATAGGTCTGGGAGGGTAGCTTGGAAGTAGAAGGGTTTCCAGGAACCCCAGTACCACCAAAAAAAAAAAAAAAAAAAGAAGAAAAAGAAAAAAGAAGATAAGGGATCATACTTAACTTTTAGGATTGCTTTATATATGTGACATACATAACAAATTAATACCTGTATAGTAATTAGCTAATTAGCTGATATTATTATTATTATTATTATTATTATTATTATTATTATTAGTGCTGGGGATTGAAACCCAGGGACATTCTATCTCTGAGTTACACCCTCAGCCCATTTTTAAATTTTTTTTATTTTGAAACAGGGTCTCACTAAGTTATGGAAAGCCTCACTAAGTAGCTGAGGGTGGCTGGGAATCTTGATTCTCCTGTCTCATCCTCCCAAGTGCTGGGATTACAAGTATGTCCCATCACGCCTGGCTTTAGCTGATATTAATTTCAGCTGGGTATGGTGGCACATGCCTATAATTCCATTATTTGAGAGGCTGAGGCAAGAGAGATTTGCAGGTCAGAGGCCTGTGTGCAGTAACTTAATGAGCCCCTGTTTCAAAAAAAAAAAAAATTAAAAAACCTGGTATAGCTCAGAGGTAGGTAGAATGCCCCTGGGGTCAATCCCCAGTCACACACACACACACACACACACACACACACACACACACACACACACACGCACACACACACACATTCTCCTATAATCCTGAAATTCCTTGTCCAGTGCTTCCTACTGAAAGATATTGCGAGTCCCCCTGGTGCACAGATACACTCGGAGATCCATTATAGATGATATGGATGCCTTTATTCAGTGGGAAGTCGGCCGCCAGCCCCTGCGAGCCCGCGGGGACTGGTGGGGGAGAGTCTGTCTCTCTGTCTCTGTCGGGCTCCTCTCTGAACTCTGAACTCACTTCTCCCTGATCCGGAGGTGTGGTCCCCTCTCAGAATCACCGGGCTCCGCCTCCTAGCTTTCAGCCCTGCCCCCTGCGGGGCAGGGGCGGCTGGAACCTTTCACCTAGTTCTCAAATTCTTTATTGAATCAATAAAATTAGAATGCTTGGAAATTAGAGACTTCAATACCCATTTCTCATTCATTTTTTTTTTTTTTTGCAGTACTGGAGATGGAACCCAGGGGCATTCTACTTTTGAGTTACACCTCTAGCCCTGTTTTTTAATTTATTTATCTATTTGATAGTACTGGGGGTGGAACCCAGGGGCTTTCTACCTCCGTGCTATACTCCCAGACCGATTTTATATTTTATTTGGAAACAGGGTCTCACTAAGTTGCTGAGAGCCTCACTAAGTAGCTGAGGCTGGCTTCAAACCTGTGTGATCCTCCTGTCTCAGCCTCCCAAGCGCTGGGATTACAAGCATGTGCCACCATGCCTGGCATTTATTCTTTATTTTGAAACAGGGTCTCACTGAGTTGCAAAGGGCCTCACTAAGTAGCTGAGGCTGTCCATGAACTTTAATCCTCTTGTCTTAGCCTCCCAAATGCTGGGATTACAAGCCTGCACCACCAAGCCTGGCTCTATTCATTCTTTTCTGCTTAAGTATTCCCTGAAACTTGCTCATAATGTGTTTACTATAAAGTGAAGTTTTGAAGTCTATGTGTATATACACTCATACACAATATAAATGTACCTGTATATATATGTAATATATGCCTGTAAATCTACATATATTTACATAATAAGATTATTTTATGATTTTGAGATGCAGAAATGCCTGCCCCAAATTTTCTGGAAGGCAACTTGCATAGCTTCCATCTTTCTTGCATTTGAAATATTTCAGGTTGTAGGTACTAGAATTATCTTTGCTGCCATTAGTAAAATTTATCATTAGAGGGACTTAAATTGCAAGTAAAGCTTATTAATAGGTTATATGCATTGATATTTCAAGGATCTCTGGTTGTGCCTTTCTTGTTTTTGAACATGCTGCTTCCTTGTTCTTTTATTTAAAAGAATCATTACACTTTTGTGGCTTTAAAAACCAGTGGATGGGAGAATTACTGATTACGTAGGAGCTTTGAAATGGAAGCTCTCGCCTCTGACATTTAAGACAATTAGATTACGGTGCACATCTTGGTAAGCAGGATCTCTTTCCCTCTGCAGTTCCGGGCCAGGCCTTTTTTTAATTTTTTTTTTACTATCAGCATGCTCATCTTTTAGTTTATTTCTTTCTTCTCTTTCTGTTCTGTCTTCTCCACATGACATAGTCTCTTTCTTTTCAATCACCACTCCGATCATATGTAAAATTAATACATAAAATGATTTTCTTGTACTTAGTGAGTTTTGAATGTTCTTTCATCCTAAATTAAAATTATAGCCGGGCGTGGTGGCGCACGCTTGTAATCCCCGCGCTTGGGAGGCGGAGACAGGAGGATCGCGCAGGTTCGAAGCCAGCCGCGCGCGCTGGCTTAGGAGACCCTGTTTCTAAATAAAAATATAAAAATAGGTCTGGGAGTGTAGCCCAGAGGTAGAAGGGCTTCCAGGAACCCCAGTACCACCAAAAAAAAATTACTATGTGAAGCCAGGCATGGTGACTCATGCCTGTAATCTCCTTACCTGGGAGCTGAGACAGCAACTTAGGCCCCCTGCAACCTAGCAAATCAAAAACATAAAACAGGCTGGAGGCTGGAGGTATAGCTCCGAGTGAGAAGGCCCATGGGTTCAATCCCTAGTAAACACACCAAGAGAGAGAGAGAGAGAGAAAGAAAAAGAGAGAGAGAAAAAGAGAGAGAGAAAAAGAAGTGTGTGGGCCGGACATGGTAGAGTATGCCTGTAATCCCAGTATTAGGAGGCTGAGACAGGAGGATCACAGGTTTGAAGACAGCTTCAGCAACTTTGTGATGCCCTCAGCAAATTAGTGAGACACCATTTCAAAATAAAAAATAAAATAGGGTTGGTGGTGTAGCTCAATGGTAGAAGCCATCCCTAGGTTCAGTTCTCTCACTCTCTCTCTCTCTCTCTCTCTCTCTCTCTCTCTCTCTCTCTCACACACACACACACACACACACACAAACACTCACACACTTACTTTGTGTGGGATGAATAGGTAGAACAGAGAATTTTTTTGGAACTAGGGGTTGAACATAGAAGCATTCTACCTCAGAGCTATACTCCAGCCCAATTTTAATTTTTTTGTTTTGAAACAGACTCTGACTAGGTTGATGAGAGTTGCACTACTTGCTGAGACTGTCATTGTACCTGCAATCTTCCTGTTTTAGCCTTCCAAGTACTAAGATTATAGGCATTTACCACTATGCCCACTCACAGAGGATTTTTAAGGCAGTGAAACTACTTGATATGATATTGTAATTGTGTGGGGATTAGGAAATGGCTTTGGTACTAATTTCTAAATGTATTGAAAAATAGCTTTGGTATTAATTTTCAGAGCTTGGATGCAGTGCAGACACTCAGGCAGGGAGAATGAGGCAGCTGTTACTTTGAAGAATTGGGGCAGCAACAGTGATTAGCAAGAACACAAAAGAGTTGTAGCCCAGGGCCTTCGTATTTTAAATACAAGTTTACATAATAAATGACTTCTAGCAGATAGGCTAAAACTCCCCAAGGGACCAGGAGAAGGGTATCTCTGACTTTGTTAAAATACCTGGAGACGGGCTGGCCTATACCTGCATTAGGTCAGGAGCAAATGGAAGGACTAAACAGGATATAAGATAAGTGAATCCCCATAATCATTTCAAAAGGTTTGCCCCAGAGTTAATGGGCGGATCTACACCTAGTTGGGTCAGGAAGACTATTGGTTAAGCAAACACGAGAGATAATAATCTTTTAAAAAACTGTTTGGTAGTCAAAAACTTCAGTGTCTTATTTTCAAGGCACTCCACAATGTCACTCTCTCATGCAGTGCTTATAATTTCTGTCCTTTCTTTCTGCCTCTGTAATAATAAAAATTGCTTAAGCTTACAGCAAATAGTTCTGGCTATTCTTTTCTAAAAATAGCTAAGAATAAGAACCCACAGGCAACGTGGGGCTCAGTTACAGTTGTCCTACTGTTACAGTAATTGTGGATATATGTTTATATATTTGTTCAAACCCATGAACTGTACAACACCAAGAGTAATCTCTGCCGAGTGTGGTAGCACACGCTTGTAATCCTAGTACTTGGGAGGATGAGACAGGAGGTTCGAAATTTACAGCCAGCCCCAGCTACTTAGTGAGGACTTCTGCAACTTAGTGAGACCCTGTTTCAAAAATAAAGAATAAAAAATAGGGCCAGGGGTGTAGCTCAGAGGTAGAATACCCCTGGGTTCAATCCGCAGTACCCCCTTTCCATACCTTCCCCCTAAAAGAGTAATCTCTAATCCACATTATGAACTTCTGGTGTTAAGTTATTCAGTGTAGGTTTATTCATTGAAATAAGCATTCCACTTGAGTGCCAGGTGTTCATAATGAGGAAGGCTGGCAGTATATGAGAACTGAACTCTGCTTTCTTGCTCAGTCTTACTGTGAACCTACAGTTGCTCTAAAAATAGTGTATTTAAAAAGTAAGATGGCCGGGTGTGGTGGTGCATGCTTGTAATCCCAGCATTTGGGAGGCTGAGACCGGAGGATCGTGGTTTGCAGACAGCCTCAGCTACTTAGTGAGTCCCTCTGCAACTCAGTGAGACCCGGTTTCAAAATAAAGAAAAAAAAAAATAGGACAGGGGGTGTAGCTTGGAGGTCAAATGCCCCTGGGTTCTATCTCCAAACCTGCAAAAAAAAAAAAAAAAGTAAAATGAATTGGGTATGGTGGTGCACAACTTCAGTCCCACTTGAGGGGCTCAGACTGGAAGACTGCAAGTTCAATAATTAGCCAGAGCATTTTAGAGAGACCTTTAGCTATCTAGAGAAACACTGATTCAAAGTGAAAAAAAAAAACAAAAAACAAGGCTTCAGGTATAGCTCAGAGGTAGAATGCCTCTTAGTTCAATTCTCATACACAAAAATTAAATACAAAAGTAAGTTCCATGATGTACTTTATTTTTCTTTTTGTAAAAAACATAAATAAAACTAGCCAGTTGTGATGGTACATGCCTTTAGGCCAGTAGTTGGGAGGTGGAGATAGGAGGTTCACAAGTTTGAGGCCAGGCACAGCAATCTTAGAGAGACTTGGTTTCAAAATAAAAAATTAAAACAGGGCTCAGGTAGAGCTCAGAGGTAGAATATTCCTGAGTTCGATTTCAAGAACCACAAATAAATAAAACTAAATATAGTGCTTTTGTGTTTCCGCGAACCCATAATTATCCTACTGTCCATGTTCTTAAGAGTTAAAATGTTTTTGTCCCATTGCTGGTAGTTTGAAAGGTTACATTCCCAGCTCTCTTGGTGACTTGTTTGTTATAGTTATGAATACTGACTAGAGAATGTAGATGAACACTTTGAAGATTTTGGTTGAAAGGTGCTAAGTAAAAGCTAAGCAATTTTGCTGTTAAAGAATTATGAATGAGAAATTTTGGAGTATATTCTTCTAGAATCTGTTCCTGGAGGCAATGAACCCATGAAATAGATGTGTGAACCACCCACACCCACATTATTGTATAGAGGTACCTGCTAATCATATTCAGGCTTTGGTACAGCTGTGTCTGCTCAGTACCATACATGTGTAAATAAAATCTGGGTAAATCAAGCTACTTAGCATGCACCGGGAAATCTGACTTTTTAAAAAGATTGCAGTACTTAGGAATTGAACCCAGGGCCTTCTGTCTGCTGGGTAAGTTCTCTCCCACTTATACCACTTGCCCAAAGAGAATCTAAGTGTGTGTGTGTGTGTGTGTGTGTGTGTGTGTGTGTGTGTGTGTTGCTGGAGATCGAGCCCACGAGCATTATATCTTTAAACTACACCCCCAGCCTTTTCCCCCCACTTTGAACACAGGATCTCACTAAGTTGCAGAAGAACTTGCTATGTTGCCAAGACTGTCCTCCAACCTGTGAATACTTGGGAGGCTGACACTGGAGGATCGAAGGTTCATGGCCAGCCTCAGCATTGGGAGGCCCTCCTCAATTTGGTGAGATCCTGTTTCAAAATAAAAAAAAATAAAAGCTGGGTGTGGTGGTGTATGCTTATAATCTCAGCACTTGGGAGGCTGAGACAAGAGGATCACAGGTTTGCAGCCAGCATCAGCAACTTCTTAGTCCCTCTGCAACTTAGTGAGACCCTGTTTGAAAATAAATAATAAAATAGGGCTTGAGGTAGAGCTCTGTGGTAGAATGCCCCTGGGTTCAATTCCCAGTACCACAAAAAATAAAAAGAATTTAAAAATATGGCTAGGTGTGTAGCTCAGAGATAGACCACCTCTGGGTTTGATCCCCAGTACCACATAAAAACAAAAAGGAATCAGAGTTTTAAATAAACTTTATTGTAATCCTTGACAAAGCAATGAATCCTTTTGTAATGCAAATTGAGACCTACCAATTTACATCTTTTGTATGTTAAATTCTTGTAACACCTGCACACTTCTTTGCCATTTAAAAACAGAATATTCTGTTGCTTGGGAGAAAAGAATCACTCTAGGAAGCCCAGTAACTCCTTCAGACCCCCAAAGCCACATTGTTTCTGTGAACTAAATAATGCCCTAGTTAAAGGAAAGATTTTAAATACCCCTTTTAGGTGCCTTTATAGCCTCAGCACTGACTTACTACTTTATTGTAACCTGAAACCAATCCATGTGTGGAAGACACCAAGAAATGCACTTAAGGTATACTTCTATATACCAGTGCTAGAGGTCTTCGTTAGAGAATGAATATAATATGGATTAAAAATTGATGGTAGGAGTTGCTGTAAGATTTGGCTGAAAGCATAGGGGGTGGACAGGCAGTGATTTCTAGAACATTCCTTGGAGAAATTTTTGCTGGCAGACTCAAAGGTCTTGGGCTCAGTCTAGACTGTGTACCATATGTTTTCTTGTTCATGTGTCTAGTGATCCCACCTGTACCCTCACTGCCTGCATTTTAGGGTGTAGTGGGTATTGAACCTAGGAGGGTTGTACCTCTGAGGTATACCTTTCAGGCCTTTTTATTTTTTATTTTTTTTAAACAGGGTCTCTCGAGCCGGGCGTAGTGGCGCACGCTTGTAATCCCCGCGCTTGGGAGGCGGAGACAGGAGGATAGCGAAGGTTCGAAGCCAGCCGTGCTGGCTTATGAGACCCTGTTTCAAAAATATAAAATAGGTCTGGGAGTGTAGCCCAGAGGTAGAAGGGCTTCCAGGAACCCCAATACCACCAAAAATAAATGAAGAAAGAAATAAAACAGGGTCTCGGTTGCTGAGGCTGGTCTTAAACCTGCGATCTTTTTGTCTTATCCCCCAAAGTAGTGAAGTTACTGCTGTGTGCCATCATGCCTGACTTCACTTTAGTATTCTGACTTTAATTAATTTGGAAAGATCCTAAGGAGTAGTATATAAGCTGAGTCATTTGGTAGTTCCATTTCTAGTTTATTGGGGAATCTTCATAGGGTTGTACTAATTTACAGTCCCACTACAGTGTGAGTTTTTATTTGTCTACATCCTTACCACATTTATTATTGTTTGTGTTCCTGATGATTGGCATCCTAACTGGAGTTAGATGGAATCTCAGTGTGATTTGAATTTGCATTTCCGTAATTGCTAGTGATGTTGAACGTTTTTTCATATATTTATTGGCTGATTGCATTTCTTTTTTTAAAAGTTTCTATAAAGTTCAATTATCTATCTTTTAATTTATTTTGCAGTACTGGGGATTGAACCCAGGGACATTATACCTTCTAGCTACACCCCAGCCCTATTTTTATTCTTTCTTTGAAACAAGGTCTCACTAAGTTGTGGAGGGCCTCACTAAGTAGCTGAGGCTGGCCACGAACCTGCAGTCTTCCAGGCTCCCAAGTACTAGGATTACAAGCATGCACCACTAATGCCCAGCTTTATCCTGTGTTTTCTTCTAGTAATTGCAAAGTTTATGGTGTAATGTCTCAGTCATTAAAAATTTGAAACAGGGTGTTGCTAAGTTACCACACACTATGATCCTCCTATCTCGGTCTCCTATGTTCTGATTTTAAATGGTGTAGAAGTGTCCAGGTGTTACAGGAATTTAATTTACAAAAGAGCCGGTGATCTCCCTGTCCCAGTCTTCCAATGACTAATATTAAAGTTGTGCTGCCATGCCGGGTTACCCCCTGCATTTTTTAGTGGCCCTGTGTTTATACACAGCCCTACAGTGCCTCTTGTTCAAGCTTTATTTATGGTCGTTCCCCCGCCCCTTGAGCAGCCTTTGGATCCAACTTCTGCACAAGGCTTGTGAAAAGAAGCGAAGGGTATTGGAACATGTCTTTCATTAGTGCTGGAGATAGACCTCTCAAAACACATGTTCTTGGCAATGTGAATGGGGCTGTAGAGGGTGAGGTTCTGCAAGTCTGAGGCAGCCTTTGGCTTTCATTGACCTTAGTGGATGCTATTTGATGGAAAAATATGTTCAGGGTTCACCCTATGGAATCATTGCTTAATATTGTAGATGACTCATTGGAATTAGTGTGTTAGAAAATCACTTCCAGATGTGTAGCAGAAACTTCCAAAAGGAAGAAATAAACTCATGAAAAGTGGGTTAGTTTCACTTTTTTCAAATGATCTTAGAGCCAGAATCAAATTTTGTACGTGATTAGTAAACATATATTTGGAGTCTTGTCAACTTACTTGTAGACTGGCATGTGCCTAAGTGGGGAGCTGCCTTCAGCACAACTCCTTTTCCTGTGTGTCCTCTGCCCTTTCACGTCTCCCACCTTCCCACAATGATGAATGGTCTGGACGTTCTCCCTACTCCTTCAGCCCCAGCATCATACCTTATCATTATCAGCAAGCATTTCTTGAGCATTCCTATGTGAAGGCACTCTGCTAGGTACAGTGATGGATGGAAGAAATAGCTAGTTGGGGAGCAGGAGAAAAGGGTGATATAGCAAAGTGACAGCCTGAGCTCAAGCCTCTGCCTTTGGGTTGAAGTGCTCCTTTCTGACTGTGGAATATTAGGAAAGTTTCTTAGACATTTGAATTCTCTGTTTCTTTGTTTATAAAATGGGAGCTTTAGTCAGGTACAGTGATGCACATATATAATACAAGTGCTAGAGAGGCTAAGACAAGGAGGATCCAGGTTTGAGGCCAGTCTCAGTAACTAAGCAAGTCCCTGTTTATTTTCTTTCTTTCCCTCCCCCTTTTGTGGTACTGAGGATTAAACCCAGGGGCATTATACCTCCAAGCTACACCCTCAGCTCTATTTTTATTTTATTTTTTATTTGGAAACAATGTCCCTCTAGGTTGTTGAGAGTCTCACTAAGTTGCTGAGGCTGGTGTTGAATCTGTGATCCTCCTGTCTCAGTCTCCCAAGTATTGGGATTATAGACATTCCCCGCCATGCCCAGCTAAGACCTTGTTTCAAAATTTAAAAAAATGAAAAGGGACAAGTTGGCTATAGTTCCAGAGATAGAATGCCTTTGAGTTTAATCCCTAGCACCACCCATAATAAAAATAAAATGGGAGCTATGATAATAATAATGGTACCTCATAAAGTTATCCTAAAGGAGACAATCCCTGGTTTACACTTGACACAGGGTGTTAGTTATGGTTATTAATTTGTCCTGTACAGAGTTTGTGTGTGAAGGAGGAATATGAGACATGAGCTGTGGACTGAGACTCTCCAAGATGCAATCAGTGCTCAATTTTGGATTTCTAAATTTATAGTACTTCGCTCCAGCAGAGAATTAGCTGGCTTTTCATATGTAGTGAATGCTTAGTTGAGTCCCGTTAAAAGTAGTGTGTTGTCATCTCCCTGGAAGTACCAGATGATAACTTTTGTTTGTAGCTCATGCAATAGTCAGAAGGAAAGTATTTGTAAGTAGCACAGCTTTGGGCTCTAGTAAAAGCCAAGTTTTGTCTAATGTGTTTTTGCTAAACAAAACCTTATGTTTTCCATCCTACTTCTTTTTCAAAACTCACCTGTTGCCATAGTTTATTGGAGTAGTTTTCTATTGAATGCATATGCTCTCCCCAGATCTCAGATATGGCATCAATAAGTGAATTTCTATGTTAGAATATTACAAAAAATTTCCAAAATTGAAAATTGCATCAGAAGAGGAAAAGATGATAGCCATTATTGTCCCATAGATATTTCTGTCTCAACTCTTTTTTTGTGTGTGGTGCCAAGGATGGAATCCAAGGCCTTGTGTATACTAGGCAAATGTTCTACCACTAAGCTACAAACCCAGACCCTCTATTCTTTCTGGAATTAAAAATGCTCAGGAATTCATACAACTTCTGCAGATATTCCTGTCGTATTTAAGAGCATGCACTTCAGAGTTAAACTGCCTTGGCTTTGAACACTGACCTTACTAGTTTCCCATTGCTGCATAGCAAATTACCACAAATGTAGCAGCTTAAATTACACACATTTCTTATTTCACAGTTTCTCTGGGTGAAAAGCACCGGCAGGGCTCAGCAGGAGTCTCTGCGCAGTGTTTCACAGGTGCTGACTGGAGTGTATCCTCATCTGGAGGCTCAGGGGCCTTTCTCAAGTTCATTCAGGTCAGCACAATGCAATTTCTTGTGGTTGTAGAACTGGTCCTGTTTGCCTTCTTGCTGTAGTTAGCAGTTGCTGTCTATTCCTAGAGAATACTCTTAGGTCCAAACCAGGTGGGATTTTCATGTAGCAGTTTACCTCTTCAAAGCCAGCAGGTGAATTTTTCTCTTTGGGACAGTCCTAGGCCCCTTCTCACTTGATTAGGTCAGACTCACCCAGGAAAATCTCCCTTTTGGTGAACTCAAATTCCAGTAATTAGTAAACAAATCAGAAGAGTGATATCTCATAATAGTCACAGGTCCCACTTACCTTTAAGAGAGGAATAGAGCAGCAAGCAGGAATCCAAGGAGGACATCTTAGAATTCTGCCTACCATACTGAAGATAACACTCACTTGAGCCAGTTGCTTAAACTCTCTTATTCTGTCTAATACATTGGTAAAATACTAGTAACAATGACATTTTATTTTTTACCTCATGAGTTATTGCTTGAATTACATGAGATAACACCTGGTACTTAGAAATCATCCAGAGAGTGTTAGAAGATATAGCAGAGAAGAGCTACTTTTATTTTTGTGTGTGGAACTGGGGATTGGACCTAGGGCTCAACTACCTCTGAGCCCACCTCCAGCCCTTTTTAATTTTTATTATTTTTTGTGGGTCTAGGGATGGAACCCAGGGTCATTCAATCTCAGAGCTATACCCCCTGCCCTATTTTTATTCTTTATTTTTAATAGGGTCTCACTAAGTTGCGGAGGGCTTCACTAAGTAGCTGAGGATGTCCACGAACCATGATCCTCCAGTCTCAGCCTCCTGAATGCTGGAAGTACAAGTGTGTGCCATGATGCCCGGATCAATTTTATTTATTTTTATTTTTTATTTTTTTGGTGGTACTGGAGATGGAACCCAGGGGCCTTCTACCTCCGGGCTATACTCCCAGACCTATTTTATATTTTTATTTGGAAACAGGGTCTCTAAAGCCAGTGAGGCTGGCTTCGAACCAGCGAGATCCTCCTGTCTCGGCCTCCCAAGCGTGGGGATTACAAGCATGCACCACCATGCCTAGCTTCCTTTATATTTTATTTTATATTTATTTACTTATTTATGTTTTTGGTGGTACTGAGAATGGAACCCTTCTACCTCTGGGCTACACTCCCAGACCTATTTTATATTTTATTTAGAAACAGGGTCTCTTAAGCCAGCAAGGCCCTTTTTATTTTTAATGATGAAAAAAAAATGGTATTGAGGTTTGAACCCAGGGGCATTCTATCTCTGATATATCCCCCAGCAGTTTTTTTGTGTGTGGCACTGGGGATTGAAACCAGGACCTTCTCTCTCTGAGCTACAGCCCCAGCCCTTTTTATTTTAATATTAAAAAAATTGGTATTGGGTTTGAAACCAGGGGCATTTTATCTCTGAGATATTTTCCCCACAATTTTTGTGGCACTGGGGATTGAAACCAGGGGCTTTCTACCTCAGCTATACCTCTAGTCCTTTTTGTTTTTAATGATGAAAAAGTTCTGGTTATTTATTGAGGTTTGAACTTGGAGGACATTCTACCTCTGAGATATCCCCCAGCAGTTTTGTATTTTTTTGATTTTGGTGGCACTTGGGATTAAAACCAGAGGCCTTCTTCCTCTGAGCTAAACTCCTAGCCCTTTTTGTGTGTGTGTGAGTCTGGGAATGGAACCAAGGGGCATTCAACCTACAAGCTACACCCCTGCCCTATTTTTTTTAATCTTTATTTTGAAAGCACATCTCACTGAGTTGCAGAGGACCTCACTATAAAGCTGAGGCTGTCCACGAACTGCGATCCTCCGGTTTCAGCCTCCCAAATGCTGGGATTACAAGTGTGCACCACCACGCCCTGCTTCAGCCCTTTTTAAATAGAGTCTCACTAAGTTGCTGAGAATGTTGGTGCATTGCTGAGGCTGGCCTCAAAGGTTGTGATCTTATAGTCCCAACCTCCCAAGTACAAGGACTACAGAAGTGTATTACCACACTTGGAATCCCCAGCACTTATTTAAAAAAAAAAAAAAGAGGACTTCTGGGAAGATGGTGACCAAGAAAAGCAGCTTTTACAAGCCCTGCTAACAAATGATCTCTATTGCCACAATATCAGCACTTTTCATAGACAGAAAACACCATCAGCAGAGAAATAAAAACTGTAAATACAAGGGAGAGAGAAAAAGAAGGCTAGAAGAACAACCAGAGACCAGAAAAGAAACCAGCCCGCACTGTAGCGGAGGAGCCGTGCCGGCGCCATCTTCCCTCGCAGCACCAGGTTCTAGAGAAGAAAGTGACTCAGAATGGAGCTGAAAACCAGAGAAGAAATACACCAGCCTCATGGCCGAGGGCGCAGCAGCAGTGCTATATAGTCAGCGGTGGCAGCAAGCTCACCGCACCCACCACAGCTCTAGATCGGCTCACTCAGCAACCCACCAGGCTCCAGAGAGGAAAGGTAAACAAGGAGCTGAAGTGAGCAACTGCAGATCATCTGGGTTTAATTCAGGATTTTTTTCAGTGCAAAGATCGTCTAAAACTCCCAGTGGTTGAGCTCAGTACGCCCTCCAGAGACTCAGAACAGAGCTCAAAACCAGAAAAGAAATATGCCAGCCTCACAGCCAAGGGTGTGGCAGCAGTGCCATATTGCCAGGTAGCAGGAATTTCACTGTGTTTGCTACAAGTCTAGATCAGTGCACTCAACAACCGTGAGTCAAATTGTGGCCCCTAAAAGAGAAATCTCAGTACTACACCCCCAGGGACTTGCACAGCTTTAATAATCTCCCTGGGTCTGAGATTTTGCAGTCCGACCCAGTGAAAGAGTAGTGGTGGCAGAGATAAAACAACCTAGTCACAGCTCCCCATGGGAAAACACCCAGCCTGGTTTCCCCATGGTCTCACCCAGCCTCAATTAACTCCCTGGGTCTGAGACTTTGCGATACAAGCCAGTAAAGGAGTAATGGCGGCTGAGATGACCACAGACTCAAGATCCAGAACACCCTAAGTGAAGTCGTAGTGACCCAGAGAAGACCCCAGAGAAGGCACAAACTTCTGAAATAAAGTGAAAGAAGAGTAACAATGAATCAATGAATGCCCACAACCCCAAAACATCAGAACCTGATAACACAGAAATTCAGAGATTTCCAGAAGATCAAATCGGGAATATAACTGTAGAAATAATACAGGACTTTCAAAAAGAATTTAGAGAGAGTCTAAATGAAATAAAGGATGCAATCATTGAAGTAAAGATCTCAATTCAAAGTATAAACAGTCATTAGACCACATGGAGAATAGAATCGCACTCCTAGAAGATGATCACTCCCAAAATGAATGCATATTTAATAATTTAGGAAAAAAAATCCGACAGCAGGAATTTGACATTGAAGAAATATGGGCCCATTTTAAGAGAGCTAACCTAAGAATAATTGGAATAGAGGAGGGAAACTATCAAGAACCTCAGTCGAGAGCCAACAGAATGGGAGAAGATTTTTGCCACCTATACTTCTGATAGAGGACTAATATCTAGAATATACAGAAGAAACTCAACACTAAGAAAACAAAGCATCCAATCAAAAAATGGGCAAGCGAACTAAATAGATACTTCATGAAAGAAGAAATTCAAATGGCCAATAAATGCATGAAAAAATGCTCAGCATCATTGGCAATCATAGAGGTGCAAATCAAAACTACCCTGAGATTTCTCCTAACTCCAACTAGAATGGCAGTCATTCAAAACACAAACAACAACAAATGTTGGCGAGGATGTGGAGAAGTGGGAACTCTAAAACATTGTTGGTAGGATTGCAAATTAGTACAACCGCTTTGGAAAAGAGTATGGAGAATACTCAGAAGAATGGGAACAAACCTACCATTTGATCCAGCAATACCGCTTCTGGGCATCTACCCAAAAGAAAGTAAACCAAACTACCAAACTAATGCATGTGTATCTATGTTCACAGCTGCATAATTCACCATAGTCGAACTGTGGAACCAGCCAAGATGTCCATCAACAGATGAATGGATTACAAAACTGTGGGATATGTACACAATGGAATTTTACTCAGCCATTAAAAAAACTCAATTACACCATTTTCAGGGAAATGGATGGAACTGGAGGACATTATCTTAAGTGAGATTAGTCAGTCACAAAAAATAAGAAATCAGATGCTTTCCCTAATATGTGAAAGCTAAGGAGAAATGGGTCATAGGAGGAACTCTAGATGAAAAAGGAAATCCTATAGGGGAGCAAACAAGACAACCTAAATGAGGAGATGGGAGGGGGGAAGAAGGAAATTCTCTAAAACACACAATGTATTTAAACACATCGAAGCCAACCACTAAGCCAAGCAAGGGAAGGAGGGATGGGGAGGGATTGGGGTGGGAATTGGGTAGGGTTATGTCTGTGATGTGTACATGCATGTACACAGAAATTTTTTACCCCAATATGATGCATGAATATAATGCACCAATAAAAATTAAAAAAAATAAAATATAAATAAAATAAAAAGAAAAATGATTTTGTTAAGTTTTTTTTTTGTCTCTGCCAGGTTGCTGAGGCTGGCCTCAAATCTCAGATCCTCTTGTCTTAGGTTCCTAACTATGGGGATCACAGGTGTGTGTCACCTTGCCATGCTAAAAGCTACATTTCTTCCTTCCTTCCTACCTGTCTTCATCCAGCCCCTATGATGAAATCGTTTGAAGGTGGAACATCCAGTCAAATGCTAAAGGAGTTGAGGGTTTTCCCTACAGATTCAAGTTAAATAGAAAAAAGGATTCCTCAATATTATAGTTGCTTAACACTGAAGTTTCTAAGCCATCTGTTTTAAGATATCTAGGTAAAAATCTTTCCAAACTCTCTGATTTATTCTTTACTAAATGAATTCATGTGCAGAAACTCATGATCTCCTTGGAACTGAGACTGGAGGTGTGTTTCCTAGGTCAAGGAAAGGTTTCAGATATTAGTTCAGTTATTAAAAAACAGGTTTGGGCCAGGAGTGGCTTGCCTGTAATCCCAGTACTTAAGGAGCCTGATTCATGAGGATCGCAGGTTCAAGAATAGCCTTAGGGACGTCATGAGGCCCTCCACAATTTAGTGAGACCCTGTTTCAACTTAAAAAAATAAATAGGCTCTGTGTATAGCTTGGAAATAGAAAGCCCTTGGGTTCAATCCCCAGTAAAATACACACACACACACACACACACACACACACACACTAAAACACGCACATAGATCAATAATTGACAGTACCTTTAAATAATAAATCAGTACTTTGTAGAGCAAGAAATATGAATTTACAAAGACTGCACTTGATTTCTAACCTTCAGCCTAAAGATATTAAATAGTGTAGCTACACAATTGTCCTAATATTTAGACTCAATTTCTTCACATGAACTACTAAGATAGCCATTACATGGAATTTGAATATGATTTTAGGGGCATTTTTGGAAGGAAATGAGTATGAATTTCTCCTTCTCATTGCATGTAGAATTTGATTATGTTCCAATAATACTTAAAAAAATGAAATCCCATGATGATTAGTGGTTTTGAAGCACCATTTTGCAAGTAGGAGTATCTAGAAAAGGTAAGGGAAACAAGAGGAAAGAAACAAAGGGTAGACATACAAGAAAGAAGGAATTCCTGCAATCTATGAACAGGGAATCAATTCTGATGCATTTAATTCTTCATGATGAAAATAAACTTGTATGTCACTTGTCACAGTAACATTTAAACCTTCCACTCCCTTCAGTGGTGACATCTGTATGTTTATCTTCCACATGAGAACTTTGGAAGTTTGCGCATCTAACTCTTTAAGTGCCAAGTTTTCAATTCTGGAATATTTCAACAAAATCAATACAGATAACATTGTGACACACACACCTGTAATTCCAGTGCCTGGGAGGCTGAGACAAGATGATCACACAGTCATAGTTAGTGTGTAGAAACTTAGCATGACACTATTTCAAAATATAAAAATAAAATAGGGTTAGGGGTATAGTACAACGGTAGAATGCCCCTGTGTTGAATCCCCAGTAACACACACACACACACACACACACACACACACACACACACACTGACTAAAATCTTGTATTCACATCAGAGTTTGCTATCAATAGAGTGAAAAGGTGACATACAGAATGCTTAAATGTATTTGCAAAACATACATCTGAGAAGGGATTACTGTCTAGTATACACAAAGAACTCTTACAACTCAACTATAACAGAGATACCTGGTAAAATCAGGCAAAGGACTTAAATAGAAATTTCTCCTAAGAAGATAAACAAATGGCCAATAAGCACAGGAAAACTCAACACCTTTAGTTATTAGGAACTGCCTATGGCTCTTACTGTTGTGTCCATGCTCAGCCCTTCCATCAATGGCTGCTCCCAGGGCTTCCCAAAGCCCAAAGTAGCTGTGGCCAAGGATCTCTGGGTGAGAGAAAGGTGCTGAAGCTCTACAGGTGGTTGCCTTTGCCTGTTTGCAGAATTAGTCTCTTGTGACTAGCCTGAAAGTGGCTGCTCTCAGGCTGTGGAGTTTGCAAGAAAACAGGGCTAAGCCCTGACCTGGTTGAGGCTGCAGTTCCTACAGCAAGTATTAGCATGTTCTGCGTTCTGGGTACTCTTCCTGAGCCAGTTCTGAATTGTTCTCTTAGAGAAATCTCCTGACGTCAGAGGAAAAAAGAAAAGGCTCAAGGAATGGTATGGGATGACTTCTAGAATACTGTCAAGCATTCTAGTAGATTCTCCTTTGACTTATGGAAAGAGATTGACTTGCTTTCGCCTTTGAAAATGGGATATTATTGAGGTGTAGTGTAGCTCAGTGGTAGAGCACTCCTATAGTATGCACAAGGCCCTAGGTCCCATCCCCCAAACCCTCAAAACAAAGGAATAATACAGAAGAGTATTTAAGCATAGGATGACAAGCACGTTGCATAGAGTGCCCTTAAATACAAAGAAATCGTTCACTTCGCCCAAGAGAAGCAGTGGCCCTGCTTTATCAGAATTGTTTTTTTTTAATGGCTGAGTAAAATTCCATTGTAAAAAAATAATTGTTTTGATTTTTAAATATACAAGCAGTGGTGCTAAAATAATTGTATTAATCTCTCTCCTTAAATACAGTTGGATTCACACTTGGCAAAAAAGTACTATGTGTGTGCATATGTGTGTGTATATGCTTGCACTACTGAGAATTGAGTCCAGGGGTATTCTACCTCCAGTCTATACTCCAAGTCTTATTTTATTTTTTATTTTGAAACAAGACCTTGCTAAGTTGCTGAGTCTTGCCTTGAACTTACTATCCTGTCTCAGCCTCCCAAGTATTGGGATTATAGGCATGCACCACTGTGCCCAGCTACAGTGCTGTCCTTTGAATAGTTACCTGCCATGGGGGAGGAAGCACACTGTTAGTGTTGTTGTATCATTGCATAAAACAGGAAATTTCTTCAGAATGAGACTGAGTCATGTGAAATGACCTTTATATATAGTCATATTTCATGTATCATATATATAATATATACATATATAATCACACACACACACACATATATATATATGTATGTATGTATATATATAATTTATTTTTGTTTGTGTGGCACTGGAGATGTAACCAAGGGTCATTTTACCTTTGAGTTACACCCAACCCTATTTTATATGGAAACAGGATTTTGATAAGTTGTGGAGGACCTCACTAAGTGGCTGAGGCTGGTGGTGAACTTGTGGTTCTCCTGTCTCAGCTTCCCCAGTTTTGGGATGTCACATGTGCACCACCACGCCTGGTTATATATTTCTGTTATGAGATGAGTGCATTTTAGTAGTCAAGGAAAATTATCATTATTGAAAACTGACTTCTAATGGTTTAATTACATCTCTCCAAGTCTGTAATCATATCATTGCTGCCATCTGCCTTTGTTTTTTCCCTCAGTTGATGCAGATCCAGTGGTTTTAAGTGAAAAGATTCCTTTTCTTTGACTGTAAGTTCAGATGGCTGATTGAAATCCCTAGAATTTGTCACTGCCTTATGGGAGAGCTTGGGTAGGATGTATGTAGTACTTCACGTTGGGAGCAGTGTGGCAAGTATACAGCAGGTGCTCAATAAGCCTTTCTTGGAGATGTATCTTGGAAATTGAAGGAAGTTTTAAACATTCATCTCAAATTTCTCGTACCCAAAAGGTTCTTTTACATTATTTGGGACAAGCAGGCTCAATGGCACATGCCTATAATCCAATACTTGGGAGGCTGAGGCAGGAGGCCAGTCTCCATAACGTAGCAAGACCTTGTTTCAAAAGAAAAAATGAAGCTGAGTGTGGTGCCATACGCCTGTAATCCCAGCATTTGGTAGGCTTAGATAGGAGGATTGCAGGTTAGCAGCCAGCCTTAGCAAACTTGGAAGGTGCTCACTACTTAGCAAACCCTGTCTCAAAACAAAACAATAAACAAAGAATTGGGGTGTAGTTCAGAGGTAGAATGCCTCTGGGTTAAATCCCCAGCACCACGCACACACAAAAAAAGGAAAAATAAAAGGACTGGGGTCTGGCGTGGTGCTGCACGCCTGCAATCCCAGTACTTGGAAAACTGAAACAGGAGGATCACAGGTTCATAGCCAGCCTCAGCAACTTAGTGAGGCCCTGTACAACTTAATGAGACCCTGTTTCAAATTAAAACAATAAGATAGGACTGGAGGTGTAGTTCAGAGATAGAGTGCCCCTGGGTTCTATCTCCAGTACTCCTCCATACTATCCATGTCTATATATGAAGAGGGCTGAGGGTACAGTTTGGAGGTTGAATGACCCTGGGTTAAATCTCCAGTACTAAAAGAAAAAAAAAAAGAAAACAAAAAAATAAAATAAATCAGCTTAACCAACAATATGTGTCCAATTAGCAAGGGAAGAAATAGAAGAGATCGAGGAACAGCAAACCATTAACAATGGTGGCCTATGAATGGTGGATTTCTAAGGGACTTTATTTGTTATGCTTTTAGATTAAGAATTATTTAATGAGCAGGTATTGCTTTTATAATTATACAAACTAATAAATCTTGTAAAAAAATAAGTCAGTTTTGCAGAGTGTGATGGCACACACCTGTAATCCCAGTACTTCAGAGATTGAGCTCAGATGATAACAGGTTTGAGGTCAGTCTCAGCAACTTAGACCCTGCTTCAAAATAATAAAGTACAAAGGGTTACAGGTGTAGCTTATAGGAAGAATGCTCCTGGGTTTAATCTCTAGTACAAAAAAGCAACTTGTTTACATGAGGCTTGCAAGGAAATTGATCTTAACCTTTTTGGGGTCACATATCCCTTTGAGATTCTAGAAAGCTCTGGATCCTTTCCTCAGAAAGATGTGCATAGAGCATTTTCCATATAATATCAGACTCACAGATCTCACGTATCCGTCCCATCCAAAGACTGCTTAAAATACTGGGTTATGAGCTTTGGGAAGTGGATTGAGTGGAACACCAATAGGTGTTTGCTGGGAAGTTGGATCAGAGCATTCCTTTGTTTAAGCCCTTTTGACCGCTCAGAGAGTTAGATGCATGCGATCCGTAGCATGGTGGAGGCTTCCCATTCATAGCACAGCCCTTGCAGTGGGCTGTGTACACTAAACACGTAGTACTTGGAAGGAGGTTTTCCACTTGTGAAACCTCCAGGGTCCTGTTCTTTTATGGGCCATGGCACAGGGTGCTGGGGAGGAGTTAGGGTGGACCTTGGCGGGAGATCTGGGAACATTGCTGAGCCCTGGGCTTGCATTTGTGTGAAGGAAGTCCCCAAGCATACACTTGGGATTTTCTCCAGGAGGAGCAAGGGCTGAAAGTCTCTTGAGGCAACAGCAGAGAAAACTGAGCAGGCGGTTTGATCCTGGGCCAAAGAGTGACAGTGGATGCGGTTTGAAATGACAAGGGGTTAGTAAGAATGCTGTTGGCTTTTGTCTCCCAGTTGAACTGAAAATGAAATCTGAAGAGGAATGCACTGTTGCCTTGAGAGAATGGTGAGAGTTATGCTGGAGGGAAAGTGCTGTGATTCTTTTCTAGGAAAGACAGTGTTTATCATTTTATGACAATGGTCCAAACAAGTGCTGCAGGTATGTACCCCATTAAGATGTATGACTACAATGTACCAATAAAAAAAATTTAAAAATTCTGTAGGTAGAGGCCCGTGGAGGCAGAGTTGCTTTGGGAGTAAGATGTTTTGTTAGCTGTTGCAGAGGGTGGGATTTAACACTGAAAAATGGGGACGCTTAGGTAGGGGTATGAAGAGCGCTTCTTGCTAGTGCTTCTTCTCCTTGTCCTTCCTCTTCTTCTGCTTCTTATCCAGGACATTGTACCTCTGAGCTACACCCTCAGCTCTTTTTCTTTTTTAATAGGGTCTCGCTAAGCTACTGAGGCTGTCCTTGAACCGTGATTTTTCTGTTTCAGTCTCCCAAGTACTGGGATTACAAGTGTGTGCTTCTTGTGGTCAGTATAAATTTCTAAGGGTGTGTGACCCTTCATGTGTTTTGGGGAGGAAGCAAGAAAATGTACTGAAGACTAAATGTGAGCTGGGGGAAGGGAGAACAGAGACAGACTGGTGGCTTGGGCGGAAGTTTGGTCAGGAGTAAACATTACCAGCACAAGTGAGTTTCACTAGAGTCAACGACTTCTTAGGCTTAGTATGATTACCCAACTATTTCAACCCCTTGAAACTTTATATTTCTTCATGTAGATATATGTAGTTGCATGAATACTTCATATATGACATTGTGAAATTACCGAAATATAAATTAGTGAGTGATGATTCATTTTGTTAACAGGTCCCACAGTGGGGCTTCTGGAAAGCCACTCTAACATGTATAGTTCAGTGAAAATTTTGGAGATTGGGGTCATCTTGGAAGGATTGCAAAAGGCAGAAAATAATTTTTGTAATGATAATTTAACCCAGGGGTACTCTACCTCTGAGCTGTACACCAGCCCTTTTAAAATGTTTTATTTTGAAACCAAATCTTTCTAAGTTGTTGAGGCTATCCTTGAACCTGAAATCCTCTTGTCTCAGCTGCCCAAGTACTGGGATTACAGATGTGTGCCAGCACGCTCATCTGAGGAAGAAAATCTTAATGCTCAGGGTGATATTGACAGTGGTTTGCTTGTTCAAGCATTCAAGGTATAAAATGGGACAGAGTATGGTGGCATACACCTGTCATCCCAATACTTGGGCAGTTGAAACTGGAAGATGGCAAGTTCAAGGTCAGCCCCAGCAATTTAGTCAGACCCTGTTTCAAAATAAACATTTAAAGGGGGCTGGAAGAACCAGATGTGCTGGTGTACATTTGTAATCTTAGTACTTAGGAGGCTGATCCAGGAGGATTACAGGATTGCAGACAGCATGTACTATTTAGTGAGGCCCTCTTCAACTTAGTGAGACCTTGTTTCAAAATAAAGAAAAAATAGGGCTTGGGTATCGGTCAGAGGTAGAATGGCCCTGGGTTCCACCCCAAATATCTCAAAAAAAAAAAAAAAGGGCTGGAGCCCCAGTATCATACCCACAAAAAAGATATCATGTGGGGAGGTTGGGGATAACAGTGAATAAGACAAGGTCCCTGTAATCACAGAACTATCTTTGTAGTAGGGGTGGAGGACAGAGAAAATGCAGCAGATAACCAGTGACTGTACTTGTGCACTTCAGATCTGGGTTTGGAGGAAGCCATGTACTAGCTGCGGGTTTGAGGAGATGAATAGCATTGGATTGGCGGAGTTAACACTTGTTTCTGGATAGTTAAGATAGTTTCTTAGGTTCTTGGGGTGGAGTAGGGTTGAGAACCAGAAGAGAGATCGGGATTGGCAAAGGTGGAATAATGTGGCCCTTTGGGAACTACATCTACCATGTTTGGAGGGACTGGGCTAGAGGCGAGGGATGGAGGCCAAATCACAAGGGTCTCAGAAGCCTTGCTTAACAGATCAGGCTTTATTTTGCTGGCTGTGGTGAGTCAGAGAAGGGGCTTAAACAAAGGAGTACTGTGATCCAACTTTTCATCAAAAGTTTAACCGTTTTGGATCAAATTAGCCATTGAAAAGGTGTCAGGACACATTAAATACAGATTGGCAGCTGATCTTTTCATGGTGAGGTGTTCAGGTTAATTTAACCTCTGTCACACAAGGGAGAGGCAACTCGTTCTCTCTCCTTTAAAGAGAGACTCCGCACAGCAATGAAGCTCTCACTCTCTTTTCCTCAACAGTTCTATGTGCAACTCTAATGACCATTTCCCCATAATTCAGTGTATTGCTCCTGGAAAATAAAGACAACAGGCAAATTTTCAGCCTGTGCTGTAATTTTATGGATTAATTTCCATTTGCACTGATCTTCTGGCTCTCATTGCATAAATACGAGTAAAACATCTGTTCATGTCATTGTCTCCTTGAAAAACCACTGCTGGCTCCCCTTTGCCTGCACTAGGAAACAGTCCAAACTCATTGGCTTACCATACGTGGCTCTCCACAAAGAGACCTTCCAGCTCAGCCCAGCCACTCCTCCCTCCACTGTGCTTCGGCCTCACCCAGCACATACCTGGATTCCTCCAAACCACTCTGTCTCTGTTTTGCCAGTATTACCTTTATTCACCTTGCTTGTCATGGATATTGTTATTCTTCAAGATTCAACTCAGATGCTTAGTCTTCTCAGAGCCTCCTTTACCAGGGGAATGAACCCTTTAGCTGTGTCTTATAGTGCTCCCCATAGCCTCTGTCCTAGCACTTGGCCCTTGCATTGTAGCTCTCTATATAGGGGACTGTCTCTTCCTCTAGCCCATGAGTTCATTAAGAACGGGATCAAGCTGGGCATGGTAGCACACACTTGTAATTCCCGCGCTTGGGAGGCTGAGGCAGGAGGATCGCACAGGTTTAAGGCCAGCCTCAGCTACTTAGTGAGGCTCTCAGCAACTTAGTGAGACCCTGTTTTCAAATAAAATATAAAATAGCCGGGCATTTTTCTTTTTTAAGTGCTCCAGAAGAGCCCTGAAGAAATGACAGAGTGGCAAATTCCACTTTTTTACAAGGCCGATCACTGAGATCTATGGTCCTAGTGTAGTATTTTCAGATATGGAAACTCAACCATTACAGTGAGGATAAATAATTAAAAAAAATCTATGTGTGGTGCTGGGGACTCTACCTCTGAGCTATGCCTCTGGCCCTTTTTAATATTTTTAGTTCAAAGCAGAGTCTTGCTAAATTGCTGAGACTGGTCTCAAACCTGTGATGCTCCTGTATCAGCCTCCCAAATACTGGAATTATAGCCATGCACCACCATGTCTGGATAACAGCAGAATTTTTGTGCTCTGGGCTCATCTCTTATTAAATACTGGAGTGTTTTTCTTTTGAGTATGTACCAGGAAGTGAAACTGGGTGGGTTATTTTCCTGTTTTAGTTTTCTTTCTCTTTTTTGTATTTTTATTGGTGCATTGTAATTATATATCATAATAAAGTATAGAGTGATAGAAATATACACGCACACAACAGTTGCTGTGTTTCCCTCTGGATCTCATCCCCCTCCTCCTTACCTGTACATGTCATTGAAATTGGTATTGATAATTTCATACATGTATATAGAATTATTTAAACTGTTCTCTTCATTGCATCTCTATTTTTCCTCTTTCCTTCCCTAAACCCTCTCCATGACTCCATTGACGTATCTGTTCCTTTATTGAAGTGTCTTTTTTTAACCAGTTTCTCTCTAGCTTCCACATATGAGAGAAAACACAACTGCTTGCTTTCAGAGACTGGCTAATGTTACTTAGCTCTAGTTCCATTCATTTTCCTACAAATGATATAATTTTGTTCTTCCCTATGGCTGGATAAAATTGCATTGTGTGTTTATACCACAGCCTGGTGATCCATTCATCTGTTTATGGACACCTAGGCTGTTTCCATAATTTGGCTATTGTGAATTGTGCTGCTATAAACACAGATAAGCATGTATCATTATAATATTCTGACTTTAGTTCTTTTGAAAAGATGCCCTGGACTGGGTCATGTGGTGTTTCCATTCCCAGTCTTCAAATTCGCGTACCATATAAAATACAACTCACCTATTTGAAATGAGGCTTTCAGTATTTTCAAGCAGTTTTTTTGTGTGTGTATGGTACTAGGGATGGAACACAGGGCCATTCTACCTCTGAGTTAGACCTCCAGCCCCATTTTTTTATTCTTTATTTTGAAGCAGGGTCTCAAAAGTGGTAGAGGGCCTCACTAAGTAGCTGAGGCTGTCTGAGAACCGAGATCCTCCTGTCTTAGACTTCCAAGTGCTGGAATTACAAGTGTGTGCCACCATGCCCGGCCACCATAATTAAAACATTTTTGTCTCTAAAGGTTATTCATTTAAGATGTTCAAAACACCCTTCTTATTGGGCATAGTGGCACATGCCTGTAATCCTAGTACTTGGGAGACATGGTGGCGCATGCTTGTAATTCCAGCAATCGGGATGCTGAGACAGGAGGATCTAGGTTCGAGGCCAGCCTCAGCCACTTAATGAGGTGCTTTGCAACTCAGTGAGACCCTGTTTCAAAAATAAAGAGTAATATATAGGGCTGGGGGTGTAGCTCGGAGTTAGAATGCACCTGGGTTTTATCCCTAATACCGCAAAGAGAGAGAGAGGGAGAGAGAGAGGGGGAGGGGGAGAGGGAGAGGGAGAGAGGAGAGAGGAGAGAGAGGAGAGAGAGAGAGAGAGAGAGAGAGAGAAGAGACAGACAGACAGACAGACAGACAGACAGACTGGGCGTGGTGGTGCATCTTGTAATCCCAGCATTTGGAGGCTGAGACAGCCTCGGCTACATAGTGAGGCTCTTTGCAACTCAGGGAGACCCTGTTTCAAATATAAAGAACGTAAAATAGGGCTGGGGATGTAACTCAGAGGTTCCCTGGGTTCCATCCCCAGTACCACAAAAACAAACAAACAAAAATACGTTAGAGAGACCCTCAGCAACTTAGTCAAACCTTGTTTCAAAATAAAAAATAAAAGGATTGGAGTATTAGCTCAGAGGTTTAATCCCTTTAGAGGGGTAAACCCTTACAACTTTTTAAAAACAGCATGTGTATGGATAAAATGATTGTCACAGGAAAGGGAATTGACTTAGAGAAGGAAACAAAGATTACAGTTAATGTAGCCTTTATATTTTAGAGAAAGATGTAAAAAAGCTGAATACTGTTTGGGTGTGGTATTACTGGCCTGTAATTCTAGTACTTGAGTGGCTGAGACAAGAGGTTCCGATATTTGAGGACTGTCTCAAAAACTTGACTGTTTCAAAATGTAAAAATAAAAGGAGCTGGGTGTGGTGGCACATGTTTGTAATTCTAGGACTTGGGAGGCTGAGACAAGAGGATATGGTTCACAGCCAGCCCCAGCTACTTAGTGAGGCCCTCTGCAACTTAATGAGGCCCTGTTTCAAAATAAAAACAATAAAAACTAGGGTTGGGATTGTAGCTTGGAGGTAGAATGTCCCTGGGTTCAATCCCCAGCACATCAATCAATCAATCAATCAATCAATTATATTGTTCAGAGGTAGCAAGGCTGTGGGGCTGAACTTCAGTACTAAAGATGGGGAGGGAAATGGAATACTGGAAGGATGGTTTCCCAAGGTATACTTCTCTGATCTAGTACCCTTTTTATAGGTTCTGTAGACTAAACAATAGGAACAATCTGACCTTATAAAAGCTTGTATAATATGGTCAACAAAATGAGAGGTGAGTTTCTAGGTAGACAAGAGTTGGGGAAAATAATCAAACTTATTATAGGAGAGCAATTTCTGAGGACCATCTGTCCAGGGTATATTTGAGCTAGTAGGATAGTAAAACAAAGGGCTTGATTGGGAAGGGCTTTAGTAGTGGCCTCCTACTTCACCTTACCAGCAATAGGTAATGCAGGTGATAAGTGGAGTAGCTAGAGTAAACATGGACCAAGTCATCAAGATCTGTGAGCTTATGCCAAAAGATGGGACTTTTTTTTTCGGTAGTAGGAATTGAATGCAGGGGTATTCTGCCTCCAAGCTACACCCCCAGCCCTTTTTGGTTTTGAAACAGGGCCTCACACTTGCTCTCCTCCTGTCTTAGCCTCCCAAGTACTGGGATTACAGGTGTACGCCACCATGCCTGGCTGAGATAGGATATTTTATTTTATTCTTTTTATTTATTTATTTTTTGGTGGTACTGGAGGTGGAACCTGAGGCTTTCTACCTCCGGGCTATACTCCCAGACCTATTTTATACTTTATTTGGAAACAGGGTGTCACTAAGTTGCTGAGAGCCTCACTAAGTAGCTGAGGCTGGCTTCGAACCTGCGCGATCCTCCTGTCTCAGCCTCCCAGGTGCAGGGATTACAAGCGTGCGCCACCACGCCCGGCAAGATAGGATATTTTAAAGAGGTAAACTTAAGAAGGTCAAGGAAGCTAACACTTAATATATTTTGAAAGGCAGTGGTATAGGCAAAATATCAGTAGGTTTAAAAAAGCTAGATACTTTCAGTTTGTGGGTAGGTCAAATATGACCAATTATGAAAGACTAAAATATTTGTAGAAAGTTGAATTTTTGCCCTTGTCAAAGTTAATTTTCAAAATAGAGCTTTGGATCTTTCTTATACCAGTCTCGGGAGCAACTTAATTGGCTTGGTAGATCAGGAGTCAGATCTAGTGTAGAAAATGATGTGTGACATGTCACGATGATCACGATGAATACGTTTATTCTGCAGTGTTCAAGTGGCACCAATAGGACCTTTAGGTGTTTGTTTTCATTGAATGTAAGTATGTTATTTGGTTAAAACCACATATTATAAAACATACCTATAAAACATCTCCTCATACAAATCCACTCTACATTTTTTCTGTATAATACAAAGTAAGCTGACCATTGTGGCACATGCCTTTAATCCAAGTACTTGGGCTGAGACAGGAGGATCACAGGTTTGAGGTCAGCCTTGGCAAATGAATAAGACTCTCAGTAACTTAGGGAGACCCTGTTTCAGGAAAAAAAAATGAAGAGGGCTGGGGGTGGGAATATAGCTCGGAGGTAGAATGCCCCTGGATTCAATTCCTACTAATAACGCCATCCCCCAAAAATAGCAACAAAACAGCTGTTGGATGTACCATAAGTAGAAAGGCAAAGTATGTACTTTTATTTATAAAACTCACTAAAAATTCAATATGATTTTTTTGAGTTGGTGTCTCCTGATACTGCCAGTTTGATTTTGACCTATAGTCAAGCAATCCTCCTGCCTGGACCTCCCAGAGTAGCTGGGGCTACAGAGATGCCAGCCACTGTGCCCAGTGAGATTATTGTTATTGTTACAAGTTTTATGGTGAACACAGGTATCCAAGGAGGTTTATAAAGTAGTCAATAGGTACAGAATGGGTAAAATCTCATTTCTGCTTGCATGAATTATTTGCAGTAATCATGCATGTCTATGAGAATTTGTTAAGTTCTTTGATTTGCTCATAAGTCATTATATGTAGCTAAAGTGCTTGTTTTCTTTCTGTCAACAACAGTGTCTAAAGAATTGAAACAATATTCTTCTAATTTTAAAATGGTACTTTGCCATTCTTTCAATTTATTCAAGCCCCCTTTTTTATGTTTTCACCTTTTCGTCTTACTTCCGAGTCTTTTAAGTGCTTATTAGCAGAAAATGAACACAAAGCTAGAAGAAACTGAATTAAAATCAGTTTTCCTACCTGTCAGCCAGCATGCTGAGTTAAGCTATAATTATTGGCTAAAATGAAGTTTGATATTAGAGAGTTCATCAAAATTATATTCACACATTTGTAGTTAATCTAGGTTATTTGCATGATATTCAAGTTGGCTGTAGGGAAAATCATTTGTTAACCAATTGTGAACTAATTTCCTAGCATTAGATAGTCTTAGTTATTCTAGATTTAAAATAAGTTCTTTGTACCTGTATGGCAAATTTATCTGGTTATGACACTACTATGATTTTGAAAAAAAGATAAGTTCTTTGAGCTGGGCATGGAGGCGCATGCCTATAATCCCAATACTTGTGAGGCCAAGACAGGAGAATTGCAGGTTCGAGGCCAGACTCAGCAATTTAGCAAGACTCTCAGCAAGTTAGTGAGACACTTATTCAAAACAAAGAATAAAGCCGGGTGCGGTGGCGCACGCTTGTAATCCCAGTGCTTGGGAGGCTGAGACAGGATCACACAGGTTCAAAGCCAGCCTTAGCTACTTAGTGAGGCTCTCAGCAATTTAGTGAGACCCTGTTTCCAAATAAAGTATAAAATAGGTCTGGGAGTATAGCCCAGAGGTAGAAAGCCTCTGGGTTCCATCCCCAGACCACACACACAAAAAAAGAATAAGCCAGCCGGGCGTGGTGGTGCACGCTTGTAATATCCGTGCTTGGGAGGCCTCTAGATCATGCAGGCTTGAAGCCAGCCATGCTGATTTAAGAGATCCTGTTTCTAAATAAAAAGTATAAAATAGGTCTGGGAGTGTAGCCCGGAGGTAGAAGGGTTTCCAGGAACCCCAATACCACCACCAAAAAAAAAAAAAAAGAATAAGCCAGGAGTGGTGCCGCACACTTGTAATCCCGTCATTTGCGAAGCTGAGACAGGAGGATCGTGGTTCAAGGATAACCTCAGCTACTTAGTGAGGCCCTCTGCAACTTAGTGAGACCCTGTTTCAAAATAAAGAATAAAAAATAGGGCTGGGGGTGTAGCTTGTAGGTAGAGTGCCTCTGAGTTCCATCCCCAGTACCACAAAACAAAACAAAAGAATAAAAGATAGGGCTGGGGATAGAGCTAGGAGGTAGAATGCCCTTGGTTCAATCCTTGGCACCACAAAAATAAATAAATAAAAAATAAAATATGGCTAGGGGAAGTAGTAGAAAGGTAAAATACCCCTAGGCTTAAAGTACCATAAATAAATAAATAAATAAATAAATAAATAAATAAATAAATAAATCGTTGCCAGGGTTTAAAATAGTTCGTGTGTGTGTGTGTGTGTGTGTGTGTGTGTGTGTGTAAACTCAGAAAAGAGAAATAATTTGGAATTTAAAAAATTCTTCTCAGTAGGGAGTGGTGGTGCACACCTTCCAGTACTTGGGAGGTTCAGACACGAGGATGGAAGGTTTGAGGCCATCTTCAGCAGTACACTGAGAGTCTCAGCAAGCTAGCATGATCCCGTTTCAAAGGGCTGGGGTGTATCTTGGAAGGGGAACGTCCTTGGGTTGAATCCCTACTGCCACACACATGGAAATCTTCCCTAGAATAAATTTCTAAATAAATTCCCTAAATAAAATTTTAAAAAGGAAAAATAATGGATTTTATTTATCAACATGTCTATGTTTGATTTTTTGGGGGGATACCAGGGATGGAACCCAGGGACATTATTCTACTTCCAAGCTGCACCCTCAGCCCTATTTTTTATTCTTTATTTTGAAGCACTGAGATGCAAAGGGCCTCAGTAAATAGCTGAGGCTGGTCACAAACCGTGATCATCCTGTCTCAGCTGGGATTACAAGTGTACACCACCATACCCGGCTTCTATGATTGATTTTAAATATCTTTGCAATTTAATTTTTATGATCCTGACACAGTAAATTGTTATAAACTTAAAGCTAGAAAGGGAAAATGAATTTCAAAGGTGTGGGCAATGACTTGCCCTTCTCTTCTGTCTGTGTTCTGCCATTTTGGCTTGAAAGCAAGTGTCAAGTCAGTTTCTTTGTATTATTCTGCCGATTATCCGTAGGAACCACAAAAGCTTCTGGCCTTGTAGTTCTCACGGCTCTCTGCTAGGTCCTGGGGAGAATATTGAGATGAATTAGACAAGGTCCCTTAACAATATCTTACTGTTTTTTTTTTGTAATTTAATTCTTACCCACTTGAAGTTGAATCTGCCAACGCCTTTTCCCAAAGTGAAAGACCTCAGGTGCTAATCCTTACTCATTGATGGCAAATGCTAAATTGGAAGCAACAGCTGAGAAATGCAAAACTCCTTATTCAATTACATTACAAGCTCTTTGAGCCAGCCATGCTCAGCATCATCTGGGTGATGATGAGAAGGCACGATCTCACTGTAGTGAAAATGATAGTGGAGCTTCAGTTTTAGAATATCCTCAGATACAAAGAGCAGCCAAGGTAATAAAACATGGTAGGTGTGAGGGTGAGGAAATATTTAGTTTCTTTTATGTTCAGCACACATAGGTTTATGTCTATTGTGGTTAAGAGCACTGGCTCTGGAGTCTGTCAGGTAGAGATTTGAATCCAAGCTCCATTAATGTGTGTCATGGGCTCTACTAAGCCTCAATTTCCTCATCTGTAAAATGAGCATAATAAATGAACCTCCCCTGCAGGGTTCTGGAGAAACTTAATTTGAGATATTAAGTATCTAATGTTTTAACTTGTATATAATTAGGCTTTACTGTAAGTATATCCCAAATAATATCCCTCCCCATTGGGTGGGATATCTCTTCTGCTGAGGAGAATAAGTAAAAAAAAAAAAAAAAAAAAGGTAAGTGCTCAAACAAGGCTGAATATGAGCAGATGCTACAATGAAGAAATACCATAAGGGCCATAGGTGTGAGAAGAGGGAGCATGGGCCACCTCAAGAATAATGTGAGCCAAGCTGTGGATTAGGAGGAAGCATGATCTAGTAGCATCATGAAAGGCATGATTTCCCATTTAGCTGTTTGTTTTAAGAAAGGTCAGTGCAATTCATATTTGGGTTCCTATGCCAAGATTTGACTTGAAAAACAATCTTTCTAAAAACATGTTCATGTCTGTTTTGCCAAGTTGGTTTGTACTAAATTGAAAAGATGGCCCATCCTTCCTGGCATCCTAATCATATTGTAGTGATTCAAAGCTCCTGCAGGGCCTGGGCTTCTCAATGGGGAAGAGGGAAAGAAATGAACTGGTAAGAGGTTGTCATATTTAGAAACGACAGGGTTATAACAGAATCAGATAATCTTTGTTTGAACCTCATGACAATGTTACTTCCAGTTATGTTCCTTTTTTGCCATGCTGGGGAGGTCTCTCTAGAGAGCTCTCATCTCTAGAGGTAGCATCTATGTCTTCTGTCAATCACAGCACGATTTCTGCTCTTCATCTTCACACGCCATGCTCAACAATCTCCTAGACTCTGATCTTAAGGAGTTAATGAAAAATTAGAAAGTAGAAGAGAAGATGAAATGAGCCAAGCCTAAAAACCCATCCAGTGAATATCTTCTGATCGATACAAATGGGAATGAATGGACTCACACGCCTTAGCAGACAAAACAGCTTGTGTAGCTGCTTTACTGGGAGCTGTGGCTGTTGGAGAGCATGATAGATGTGCTGCAGCCCAACGGGACTGGTTATGCCAGCAGCTGTGTCTGGGTTCCTCTGCGTGCCCATCGGCCTGGGAGCTTCTCAGGGGCATGGTGTACTTTTTTAATCTATGTATTATGAGATTATTTTATCTATGTATTATGCATTATGAGAGGCCGGCACAGGGCCTGGACCTGAGGAGAGACTCAAAAGATGTGCCATGCACTGAACTCACTTTGTTTTCTGTGTTGCCGGAAATAACAGGCTCCCAGTGGCCATTTTGAGTGCAAAGTGTTATTTTAGGATATTCTCTGGAGGAAACACTAAACTCTGCTAGAGATGGCTGAAATGACAGGCAAGCCGACTGACTAGGGGTCTGGTGAAAGTCCCAAGTGAGAGCGTAGAACAGCGATGGGAAGAAGAGAATCATGAACATGCTACTTCTTTCCTAAGACTTTTTCCATAACAAAATGTTCAGATGTCATTGAAATTATAGTCTTGTTGCAGTACTGCAAAAACGAGCCTCTACACTTTGGGCCAAATTAGTTTTCCTCCTTTCTCTTTTTTTGGGGGGGAGGTATTGGGGATCAGACCCAAGGACATTCTATCTATGACCTATAACCCCAGACCTTTTTTATTTTTTATGTGGAAACAGGGTCTCCTAGGTTGCTTGGAGTCTTACTAGTTGCTGAGGCTGTCCCCAAACCTGCAATTCTCCTGTCTCAGCCTCCCAACTACTGGGATTGCAGGTTTGTGCCACCATGCCAGGCTCTGTGAAACCATTTGTCATAAATGAGTTGTTGCTGCGCCCTTTTGCAAAGCAACTTCTTTGGAAGATGGGGGAGGTAGGAGGAGTGGCCATACTTGGTTGTTTTGGAATTGGCTCCGTGCCTACTGCTAAAACTTTCTGCTGCATTCTGGTCTCCCTCCCAGTGTGATAAAGGAGAGATTCTAATAAGCCAGTGTTCACTTTCAACTTGGCAGAAGAGACATTCCTTGAATTCTTAAGGGGAACTAACTTCTAAAGTCAATGATTTACTGGTTAACTAATGACCCGTAGTGTAGTACCCAAGCAGAAGTACCCCATGCTGATTTTGCATTGTTCACAGAGGAATATGTGATTATTCTTTATAGTGCTGAGGACTGAATCCAGGAATAGTCTAACTTCATGCCTTTTTTTTTTTACTACCAGCCTTTAAATTTTTTTTAAATTTTGAAACAGTCTTCCTAAGTTGCTGACGCAAGCCTCAAACCTGTGATCCTCCTATCACAGCCTTCCAAGTAGTGGGGATATATAATTATTATTGTGTTTAAAATGAAATTAAAATTATGTGGTTAGATTTCTAATGCTAGCATAAATCGACTTACCAGTCATGTGAGCTTTGAATACATGATTGATTGGGTGGTTGACTATGTGCATATATGTACATATTTATGTTAGGATTATTTACATGGTTTTATATTTATGATTATATAGTTACGATGGTGAAAGATTAGTCACCCTGTGGACGGTGGATACTCAGGAACCAACACAAAATTGTAAGGTCAAAGTTATCGTGTTAGCAGGGCCCGGTGGCACATGCTTGTAATACCAATACTTAAAAGGCCAAGAGAATTCCAAGTTTAGGGCCAGTCTCAGCAACTTTGAGAGACCCAGTTTCAACGGCTGGGAATATAGTTAAGTGGCACAATGCCCCTGGGTTCAATTCCTAAAACCATAAAAACAAAAACAAAAAGTTGTCATGCTGTTAGGTACTCTTAGTTAAAACCCATTTTTTTTCTTTTTTGTGTTTTTTTCTTGTTTCCTGAAACAGTTAAACTTTATCTGAAAAAATAATACACTAGTTTACGAATTTGCATGTCCTTCCTGTGCAAGGGCCATGCTAATCTCTTTATCATTCCAATTTTAGTATGTGTGCTGCCAGAGTAACAGGACACAATTGAATCTATGCTGGTGTGTGTGTGTGTGTGTGTGTGTGTGTATGTGTGTGTGTGTGTGTTTGTGTGTGTATGCTCGTGCGCACGCGTGCTACTTGGGATTTAACCCATGGGTATTCCACCTCTGAGCTACACCCTCAGCCCTTCTATTTTTTATTTTAAAACAGGGTCTTGCTGAATTGCTGAGGGTCTCACTAACTATGATCCTCCTGCCTTCAGCCTCTCAAGTACTGGGATTATTGGTATGTTCTACCATGTCCACATAAGTTTTTCCTTTTGGCATATGTTTTTTTCCCTCATGTTAGAAATCAAAGTTTTCTCAATTTATGGAATTGCACATTTCTTCCCAGTTTTAAGAGTTAGGCATGAGAGTCCATAGAAATTTTTTTTGGTGGTACTGGGGTTCCTGGAAGCCCTTCTACCTCCGGGCTACACTCCCAGACCTATTTTTATATTTTTGGAAACAGGGTCTCCTAAGCCAGTGTGAGTGGCTGGCTTCGAACCTGCGTGATCCTCCTGTCTCCGCCTCCCAAGTGTGGGGATTACAAGTGTGCACCACCACGCCCGGCCAGTCCATAGAGATTTAAACCTTGAATGGCCTGAGTAAGCATGAAAGAGGGTGCTGTGCCTAAACCTTGGTCCAAAAATTAACCTTTAAAATTTTTATTCTATTAGGTATTAGGGGAATGCTAATTTACTATTTTATGGGAGTCATATAAAGCTTCCTTTTTCTTTCTTTATTTTGGTACTGGGGATTGAACCCTGAGGCATTCTACCTCCGAGTTACATCCCCAGCCCTATTTTTTTAGTTTTAAACAGAGTCTTGCTAGGTTGATTAGAGTCTCACTACTTGCTGAGGCTATTCTCAAACCTGCGATCATCCTGTTTCAGTCTTCCAAGTACTGGGATTAACAGGAGCACACAACACCCAGCTAAAGCTTCCTTTTTCAGAGACATATTTCAGTGAGGTTATTTGATTTGAAGAAAAATGTGAAGTCAGTGATAGTACAGAAGGGGCAGGAGAAACCTCAGGGTTGTATACAAATAAGGCCAGTTTATGAAATACTGGTAAGAAAAAGGATCAGGAATTAGAAGATCTGTCTGGGTTTATGTCTAGGAATGTGACTCAGAGGTAGGATGTTTGATTAGCATGTGTAAGGCCCTGGGTTCCATCCTTAGTACTGCAAATAAGTTTTTTTTTTTTTACAGTACTGCAGATGGAACCCAAGTCATTCTACCTCTAGGCTATACTCCCAGACCTATTTTATATTTTATTTGGAAACAGGGTCTCACTAAGTTGCTGAGAGCCTCACTAAGTAGCTGAGGCTGGCTTCGAACCCGTGCAATCCTCCTTTCTCAGCCTCCCAAATGCTGGGATTAAAAGCATGCGCCACCACGCCTGGCAGGTTTTTTAAAAAAATATTTAAAAAGAACTGACAGCCAAGCAGGGTGGCACACACCGGTAATTCCAGTACTTGGAAGGCTGAGACAGGAGGATCAGCAGGTTCAAGGACAACCCCAGCAACGTATTGAGGCTCTCCACAACTTAGTGAGACTCTGTTTAAAAATAAAAAAATACATGGGCTGTGGGTATACTTCAGAGGTGGAATGTTCCTAGGTTCCATCCCCAATACCCCAAACTAAACGAACATGTGTGTATACACAAAAAAAAACGCACATGTACCTGCTCACTGGGTTTGAAATCTGATTGTGCTATTACTAATGTAGATCTGAATCTCTGAGCCAGTTTCATCATGTACGTTGAAATACTGGTATTTTTTTCTACTTGATGGATTATTTATTTATTTATTTTGGTACTAGGGGATGGAGTCCAGAGTCATTCTACATCCTAACTACACCCCAGGCCCTATTTTTATTCTTTATTTTCAAACAAGGTTTCACTAAGTTGTGGAAGGACTCACTAAGTAGCTGAGGCTGGCCACAAACTTGTGATCCTCCTGTCTTAGCCTCCCAAGAACTGGGATTACAAGTGTACACTACCATGCATCACTCTAGATGGATTTTTATAAGAAATAAGTAAGGATGTTCTCCCATTCTGTAGGCTTTCTCTGTAGGCTTTCTTGATGGTTTCCTTTGATAAGAAGACACTTTTTAGTTTGATGCCATCCCACTTGTTAATTCTTGCTTTAATTTCCTGTGCTTTGAAGGTCTTGTTGAGAAAGTTACTGCCTGTGCCTATATGTTAGAGTGTTGAACCTCTGCTCTCCTCTAATAACTTCACAGTCTCTAGTCTAATTTCTAGACTTTGACCCATCTTGAGTTGATTCCTGTGCATGGTGAGAGGTAAGAATTTAGTTCCATCTTTCTATAAATGTTCTCCCAGCACCATTTGTTGAAAAAGCTGTCTTTTCTCCAGTGTATGAGTTTGGCCCCTTTGTCAAAGATCAATTGACTATAGGTGTGTGGGTTTGTTTCTGTATCTTCTATTCTGTTCCACTGGTCAGTCTGCCTATTGTTGCGTCAATACCATGCTGTTTTTACTACTATTGCTCTATAGTATAATTTGAAGTCAGGGATTGTGATGCCTCTTGCCTGGTTCTTGTTGCTGAGAATTGCTTTGACTATTCTGGATCTTTTCTTTCTTCATATAAAATTCATGACTAATTTTTCTAGGTCTATGAAGAATATTGTTGGTATTTACCAGCCACCACTCTGATAGGGGGCTAATATCCAGAATACACAAAGAGTTCAAAAGACTCTACACTAGCAAAACAAACAACCCAATCAAGAAATGGGCAAATGAACTAAATAGACACTTCGCAAAAGAAGAGATACAAAGGGCCAATAGATACATGAAAAGATGTTCTACATCACTGACCATCAGGGAGATGTAAATTAAAACTACACTGAGATTCCATCTAACCCCAGTCAGAGTGGCAAGCATAAAGAAATCAAATAACAAATGCTGGCGAGGATGTGGGGAAAAAGGAACTCTTTTACACTGTTGCACTGTTGGTGGGAGGCGAGGATGTGGGGAAAGAGGAACTCTTTTACACTGTTGCACTGTTGGTGGGAGTGCAAACTAGTTCAGCCACTATGGAGATCTGTGTGGAGATTCCTAAGAAAGGTGGGAATAGATCCACCATATGATCCAGCTATACCACTCCTGGGTATCTTTCCAAAGGGGCTGAATTCAGAGAACTACAGCAACATATGCATACCTATGTTCATAGCAGCACAATTTCTAATAGCCAAAATATGGAACCAACCTAGATCTCCATCAACAGGTGAAAAATTATGAGAAATACACACAATGGAATTCTACTCCGCTATAAAGAGGAGCAAAATCATGTCATTCGCAAGAACATGGAAAGACCTGGAGAACATTATGTTAAATGAGATTAGCCAAGCACAGAAAGAGTAGGGACATATTTTTTCTCTAATATGCCCAAACTAGGGACTATTAGGAATACCAGAGGGACTCCAGATAATGGAGGAGAAACCTGAGCAAAGCTAGAATGGAGAGGTAGGAGAGGAAGAAGGCTGAGGTTGATTAATGGAGGAGCTACATTCATATATGTGTAAAAGTGTGAATGTAGCATGGTTAATCTGGACACTCATTGTTGGGTGTGGGGGAAAGGGAAGTGGGGGTGGGAGAGGTTACCAAGCACAGTCTGAATGTATGCCATTTTCAATATGTTCCATGTAAAAATAAAAAATTAAAAAAGAAATAAGTAGAATGTATATGAAAATATTTTCTTTAGCTTGCAAAGTGATCTTCAAATGACTTAACCAAAATTACTAATAATATTGCTAGCAAGTAATTCCAGGAGAGTTTAGGCCTCGGTAAAGGAGTCTTTTCAAAGACAGATTGTTTTGTTTTGTTTTGTTTTCTCCATAGTGAAAATTGAGTAGCTTCCAAATTTAGGTTGACGGTTTTCCTCTCACTGTTTAGGAAGAAAAGCCTGTGGCATATGCTCACTCCTCTCCAGGCTGTATACATGCCTTTGCCTTTTCCTTAACTCGGCTACAGAAATCTTGGATTTATGGAAGTATATGGTAGGGCCTAGCTATTATTTGAGTAGTTATAAAGTCCTACTTGTAGGTTTCTGAAATTATGAAAAAGCACCTTTGCAAGCCAATCTTTACAAAATTGGGGGAAAGGATAAATCAGAAACCTGAAAGAATAATAATTTTCGAGTGTGGAAAATAGAAGCTTTATTTAGAATAATTAGACTAGTCTCAGAATGATAAAGCTGAATAGGAAGATTGAATAAGGGACGTGTTCTAGACTGCTGGAAAGAGCCACCATCAGATCATGATCATTCTACACATCAGATGTTTTCCTTGTCTCTGATTCTAGCCGTTTATAACTGAACCCAACTGGAAGAGAAATGTATGGTCTGTCTCTTTCCTTTTTCTTCTCATAGAGGTGAAAGTAGACTGATAGGCCTAGATCTTCTATTAGGGGCTCTTTTGTGTGACCCAGAATAGCAATCCCAACTTTTCTATAGTCAAGCTATTCTTGACAGAAGGAAATAACCATGAAGAACAGAACACTTTCTTTAATCAGTTTTAAATGAAAAGGGAAACTTGTTTTATATAACATGAAGATATGACCTTCAAAACTCAGAATTAGTGGGTTTCATTTTTAGAATATACACTGTATATTTATTTATTTATTTTAATTTATTTTTATTGGTGCAATGTATTCATACATCACAGTGGTATAATGAAAATACTTTTGTAGACATACATGCACATATCGCCCAGTTAGCCCCTACCCGATCCCCATCCCATTCCCTCCCCATCCCTCCTTCCCATGCTTGGCTTAGTGGTTGACATCTAGTATTATAGTAATTTATCCAATATTAACATTGATAAACAAGTGATTCATTTTGACATGGGCTTTTCCATATTAATTTGACAGCTGCATTAGAAAGGCAAAGGAAGATTTTCTTTGTTTTTCAAAGTTACTTGCAGCAGGTATTTGTGAAATTATTTAAGAGAGAACTTAACAGATGCTAATTAAACCAGCTAAACACTGAATTTAAGAACTGTTTTGGCAATCTGTAGTGAGAAGGCAGTTGTCACCAAAAGCAAGACTTTTAAATTATTGCCAGTATCTAAAATTTGATTTTTTTAGATAAGACTTTGTTCTCTCAACTTCTCTGCAAAACTGATCACAAATTTTGTGTTAGACATGAGAGATGGAATCAGTTAACTTTTGTTTGGGTCCATGAAAACATGGTAGGTATGGCACAAGAGGATAGGAAAATTTCTGAGTTCCTCAAATAGAATATTTTCCTTCTGTTTCAACCCATTTTGAACTAGTATTCACAAACATAATTGGCTTGTTTTGATCTCATGGGTGCATAAATACAAATTTAAAACTTGAAATAAAGTATATCTTTTTTAGGATCTTTTAGATTTGTTGAACGCCGATTTTCATTGGTTTGATTGTTTACTTTAATCTTTCTAAGTAATCTTATAGATATGAAACTTTGATATGTCTGTGACCTATTGTGAACCATGTATATAAATGCATTTTAAAGGGTCATGTAGATGCAATATACCGAGTATGCTCTCAAATACTATGTACAGAAATATAACTCACATTGCATTATGATATTAAGCTTTAACATATCTTGTTTATTTTTTATTTTTAGCAAATACATGAAAACATAAGTTATATATGATATAGGGGTACTGTGTAAGGTTGGATAAATGAATACATTGTGAATTTTTTTGTATTGTTATTTAAACCCAGAGGCATTCTATCTCTGAGCCATATCCCCAGCCCTATTTTATTTTTATATTAAAACAAAGTCTCACTAAGTTACTGAGGATCTTGTTAAGTTGCTGAGGCTAGCATTGAACCAGTAATCCTTCTGTTTCAACATCTTAAATACTGGAATTATAGGTGTGCACATTACACCTCGCCATGGACTGGGTCCTTCTATCACTGAGTACAACTAGATGTCCAACAGGGACCTACTGGCTGCCACATGAACCTGCCTCTTTTATGCTCTGCCTATAGGATTAAGCATCTACACTGTCATGTGGTACACTCTTGGAACAGTGTACCTGGCACAAAGAAGGCACATATGTGTTGATACTTTGTCCTCTTCAGTTACCCAGCAAATAGTGCATATTTCAGTAAATGTCAACTCATGGGCTTCCAAATAGACTATTTTTTTTTTACTTAAAATTGAAGACAGTGTTGCAAAACATTTTGGTATTTCTCTTGAACTTTTGTCTTTAGCAAGGGGGAATTTGTGTCTATATATGTATTTGGTACGTGTATCTAGTTATAGAAACTCTTTCTCTTGTGAAACTGTCTCCTTTAAATACTTATTAGTATACAGGCACAGTGGCACATGCCTGTAATACCCGTACTTGGGAGGCTATGGCAGGAGACTTGCAGGTTTGAGGCTAGTTTCATCAATTTAGTGAGACCCTGTTTGAAAATAAAAATGAAAAGGGCTGGAGTGTAGCTGAATGCTAGAGCATCCCTAGGTTCAGTCCCCAGTAAAGTAGAATGAATACATACATACATGCATACATACACACATATATACATGTTTATTTGTACCAGTAATGCTATCTTTTGTACACAAAGAAGAATTTTTCTCTCTCCTGAGTGTTCACATAATAACTTTATTTTTGTCTCTTTTAAAGGAAAAGGCCAAAGTTGTTGAGCCCTTGGACTATGAAAATGTTATCGCCCAAAGGAAAACCCAGATTTACAGCGACCCCCTTAGAGATCTCCTTATGTTCCCAATGGAAGATATATCTGTGAGTCACAATGCCTTTTTTAAAAAAACAAAAACTGCATTTTCCAAGGCAGCTATTATAGCAAGAATGTTCTTTTGTCATTCAGATCTCAGTGATAGCCCGTCAACGCAGAACAGTACAGTCTTCTGTACCAGAAGATGCTGAAAAGAGGGCCCAGAGTTTATTTGTCAGAGAGGTAAGAGGCTTGATGATCATAGAAGAGCATTTGTCATACATGCCACATACATGTACCAACATATATATTTCAAATTTAAATTTATTTATAAAATAAATAAAACATTTTAAATATTTTTCTTTAATGTAAATGGAAAGGAAAATTACTGAACTTAATTTACCTATATAACAAGTCTATATTATGTGATACTGAAGATATGGTTTAAATTTTTTTTTTACAAATAGCATATGTTCTTAGTACTTTTCTTTTAGATTGGAGTACTTCCTGGACTTGGAGTCAGAGTATTCAAAACAGGATATGAAATGAGGTTTATTATCACCAGTTGGGTTAAAGAAAAATAGTTGATCCCTTTAGGAAGATACCAGTACCAACATTTCCTGAATGGTTTTTGAAAGCCTGTCAGAGCCAGTCATATTGTAATATGCCTATAAGCCTAGGAATTGGGAGGCTGAGACAGGAGGATCACAGGTTTGAGGCCTGACACAGCAACTTAGCAAGACAGTACCACAAACACACAAAAATCTGTGAGTATATTTGCAAATTCATTTTTTGGTACTTTGGATTGAACCCAGAGGCATTCTATCTCAGCTATACCCTCGACCCTATTCCATTCTATTTTATTCTATTTTATTTATTTATTTACTCATTCATTCATTTATTTATTTTTTATTTTTTATTTTTTTGGTGGTACTGGAGTTCCTGGAAACACTTCTACTTCCGGGCTACACTCCCAGACCTACTTTATATTTTTTTATTTGGAAACAGGGTCTCTTAAGCCAGCGAGGCTGGCTCCGAACCTGCGCGATCCTCCTGTTCCGCCTCCCAAGCGCCGGAATAAGAAACGTGCGCCACCATGTCTGGCATCTTTTCCAGTTTGAAACAGGGTCTCACTAAGTTGCTAAGGGCTTTGCTAAGTAGCTGAGGCTGCCCGCAAACCACAATCCTCCAGTCTCCACCTTCCAATTACTAGGATTACAGGCATATACCACCACATTGGGCTCTATATTGCCAAACTTTCAAGAAGTGGATATATGTGTACTTTTTCTATATTTTAAATGAAAGATTTCTGCTTTCTTTTAGTGTATTAAAACATATAGCACAGATTGGCATGTGGTAAACTACAAGTATGAAGACTTCTCTGGAGACTTTCGAATGTTGCCATGGTAAGTTTAGAATTCGAGGGAAACAAAGAGGAGAATTATTAAAACTTTTTACCTTTTTAAACCACTTCTGAAACCTCTGTTACAATAAAGCAAAACTCTGAATATTAGCATGTTTGGTAAATACAGTATTTTGACTGATTGAATGTTTTTAAACTTTGCTCACTGAAATTCTTCCTATAATATATGAGCCCACATTTTGACTCTGATGTATCATGAAATAGTCATTAGTTAATTCTGGATACTCTAATGAGCGTTTTCCAGTGGTATCAATGAAAAAGCTAGCTTTCTGGCTCAATTCAATGACCCCCATATATGCTTAGAAAAAAGTACAACTGTCTTTAGGTTGAAGGAATGGTCTGAACACATTGGCCCAGGAGCCACAAAGCCAGAGTTCAGACCTTATCCCTGCTACTTTGTAGCTGGATGACCTCAGACCAGTAACCCAACCTGTTGATTCTCCCTTTTTCCCCACTGCTCATTGCATATATATATATATATATATATATATATATATATATATATATATATATATATATATATCATCTCATATTCTCTGTGTCTCTCTCTCAGGAAATAGTTTGGTAAAAATAAGAAACAAGATATTAGAGTAGCCTTTTTGTAGTTTTAGAACACTTTTCTGGAGAAGGAAACAGAATATTAAAATGACTGGTCCAACTGGACATGGTGGCACATGCTTGTAATCCCAGTAGTTGGGAGGCTGAAACAGGAGGATCACAGGTTTGCAGCCCGCCTCAGCTACTTAGTGAGGTCCTGTTTCAAAATAAATAATAAAATATTGGGCTAGGAGTGTAGCTCCGAAGTAGAATGCCCCTGGGTTCAATCCCTATTACTGCAAAACAAAACAAAACAAAAAATACAAGAAAATAAAATGACTGCTCCAAGTTTATAAAGCAAACAAGTAGAAAAGCCAAAATACACTATGTTGTGCTTTGATCCAAGGAGGAATAAGGTCCTGCTGTTGCTGACAGCTCTGGTTTACATTTCTTGGGCACTTCTGCCTTCTCTAAGTATTTAGGCTTATGTGGGAGTCCTTAAAGAAAATATAATGCAGGCATATGGAAATGTAACACTGAAACTAATTAATTTGAACTATTAAAAAGTGTTAGTTGGAGCCAGCCATGGTGGTGCACACCTGTAATCCCAGTACGTAAGAAGCTAAGACAGGAGGATTTCAGGTTTGTAGCTAGCCTCAGGAACTTAGTCATATGTTCAGCTACCTAATAAGATCCTGTTTCAGAATAAAAAATAATATAGGCATGGGGGTGTAGCTAGGAGGTAGAATGAATACCCCTTGTTTCAAACCACAACACTACACACACACACACACACACACACACACACACACACACACAAATGTTTTAGTCAGGTGTGGCAGTACACATCTATACTCCCATTACTTGGGAGGCTGAGACAAAAGGACTGAAGTTTTGAGGCCAGCCTCAGCAGTTCTTTGAGACAGAGGCTGAGACAGGAGGATCTCAGGTTCAAGGCCAACCTCACCAACTTAATGAGACCCTGTTTCAAAATGAAAAATAAAATAAGGCTGGAGATGTAGCTCTGAGGTAGAATGTCCCTGGGTTCAATCCCAAGTACCAATAAAAATGCGTTAATAATAAAAAGTAACGCAGAGCTGAGCTGTCGTTTAATGGTAGAGCATTTACCCTAGGTCCCATCCCTAGCATCAAATTCCATTGGTATAATCTGTTTGAAAAGGAGGAAAGGATTTCTTCTTATGCCTTGGCATTTTCTTATTAGTGAAAGGAAGATGTCTACTCATCTTGCCTTTGTTTGTTGTTTTCCTTCTGTCCTGTTCTGTTCAACATCCAAGACAATTTTCTTGCATTTTCAGCAAATCTCTGAGACCTGAAAAGATCCCTAGTCATGTATTTGAGATTGATGAGGACTGCGACAAAGATGAGGTAAGAATGGGGGCCACTGCATTCATTCCTTCATGGTCACTTCTGCTAAAAAAAAAAAAAGATTCCAAGGAAATCCCCTGGGGGAAAATACTGGAAGGAGTTGTTTTTGAATGATCTGTGGCCAGATTCAAACTGATGAGTGTTTTTTAATTAAAAATGTAAATTAAAAATCATTACATTTTCAAATGGTTTGAGGAAAAATGGAATAAAGTGGACTGTGATTAGTCTATAAAGATGTTCTCCCACCTGTGGGATAGGCTTATGGAGTCTCTGTTGTTGTGTTGGGCATGTGGTTTGTTGATTCATCTGGACTCTCCTGCCTAACAGATCCCTCTTGGGACAGATGGCCGGATGTCTGTGACATTTCGAGGTACACTTTGACTGTTTGCATAATGCAGAAGACTTTGACAGACGAGAGTCCCGTTCAGTACAGTCACTGAGTGCCTCCTGAGTGTGCAGCATGGGGCCTTCATTCAACAGTCAACAAATGGAAATTACTATGTGGGAAAGAGAGCTTTCTGTTCTAGTTAGGAGATGAGGGCAAACCCTGATTCTGCGCCCCCTGCCCACATGCTGACTAATGGGATGGTGGCTGGTTGCTGTTTCACTGATGGTTTTTTCTCTGTTTCAGGATTCATCTTCTTTATGTTCTCAGAAGGGAGGTGTGATAAAGCAAGGCTGGCTGCATAAAGCAAATGTAAATAGCACCATAACAGTTACCATGAAGGTAGGAAATAGTTGTTATCTCATCATTTTAAGGATATTGGCATAAGTAGTCCATCTGGAAGCAATGTTTATTTTACAATGAGCCCTGGTTAAGAAGTCTTTAGGAAGAGAATTCTCACGGATGTATGGAATTTTAAAAATTGGAAACCTCAGGGTAAATTTAGAACTGTCACTTTTTTCCAGTGTTGGTGATCTAACCCAGGGCCTCTCTCATGCTAGCCAAGTGCTTTCCCACTGAGCTACACCCCCAGACTAGAAGCATAACTTTTTAAAGAGAGGTCTCGTAATTATTATCTTCTAAATCAGGAAGTTTAAAAGGAAACTATCAGTTGAATGAAGGAAATAGCTTTGAGAAAAAGGACCATATCAGAGAATCATATTTGGAAATGAACTTTATGAGTGGAAGGTATGGCAATCCATTTCTTTAGCAAATAATTATTAGGTGCTTATTAAATACCAGTCACTGTGGAAAAATACATGGATATCTAACATGGGAAGTCCCTCATCTCTAATGGCCTCCAAAGTAGATAGATAATCCCTATGCAGAACAGTACCTTAGGGTGATCAGAACAGCCAAGCTAGAAAATGATGGTTTTGCCAGGATAGTGAGTTTGTGCAAGAGGTTCATATGAGACAAAAGTAGGAACGTTGACAGTACTTGGGAGGTCGAGACAGAAAGATTACAGGTTCAAGGCCAGCCTCTGCAACTTAGCAAGTTCCTGTTTCAAAATAAAAATAAAATGGCTGGGGGAATGTAGCTCAAAGGTAGAATGCCACTGGGTTCAATCCCCAGTACTTCTTCATGTTCTTAGAAGGGAGGTTATATAATCAGGGGGAAGTTCTCCTTTCCACATACCTGGTACTAAAAAAAAACAAAAACACTAAAAGGGAAAGAAATCAGCGCTAGGGATGTAGCTGAGCGATAGAACACTTGGTTAGCATGTGTGAGGCCCCTCTGAGTTTAGTCTCTGGTACTGAAAAAAAAGCCAGGGGAAGAAAAAATCATGCACAGCATGAATGCATTGGACATGAGTTTGGCCTTTGTTCGAAAAGCCTTGAAGAGACATTAAAATCCAAAGGAAAAAGGAACAAGCTACATGAAGATTCTGAGCAGAAGAACAAATTATTCCCTGAAACCAAATATAACTGCTCTTTCAGATATTCAATATAAGATCATGTGGTTGACTGAGGATGATTCACACTTCCATTAAGCATTGAAGGTCATTCTATTTTTCAAATAACCTGCAAGCGGAAACCATGGGCGTCTATCAAGGGAAGAGTCAATTTTTATCTTAATTTAATATTTTTCCTGCTGCTTTCCCCTTAGTGGTCCTGTCCTGTTCTCACTTGCATTTTGAAGCCTTGAAGATAACAAATTTAAATTGTAGCATGCTTCCTGTGTGTCTCCTGTGCCTAAACCAGGGCCAGGCACAGTGAAATAGGTGTTATTATTATCCTTAGTTCAAGGAGTGATAAATGAGGCACAGAGAAATTCAATAACTAACCCAAGGTTACACAGCTCCCAAGTTTTCAGAGGTGGGATTTGAGCTAAGGTAGGCTGTTGCCAGAGCCTCTGCTGTTTTGATTAACACATATTAATTGTGCCAAGTAATCTGCTTTACTGTGATATTTCCATACATGCATACATTGTTCATTGATCGTGTCTACTCTCCCTCCCACCCTCTATGTTCCTCCCTTCTGCCTCAGTCCCCTTCCTGTTCTCTGAGCCTATACTCATAACCAGTATACTATCATGCTCTGTAACTGAATTAGACTCAAATCTTTATTATAATTTATCTCCTATCAGAATAATCAAGTTCTCAAACACATGTGCGAAGGTTATAAGTCTGTACAGATTGGTCAGAAAATAGTTCCGTAGTTTAAAAAAATTAATTGTAGAGGGTATGCACACCTGTAATCCTAGTATCAGGGAGGTTGAGACAAGAGGGACATGGGTTTCTGGTCCTCTCCAACTCACTGAGGACCAGTTTCAAAATGCAAAATAAAATAGGGCTGGGGTTGTAACTCAGAGGCAGAATGCCTGTGGGTTCAATCTCTACTCCCACAAAAAAGTAATTGTTATATAATAATTGTATATATTTATGGGGTACGGTGTGATATTTTAATATATGTATAAATGTATGATTATGCCATCAGAGTAATTTGAAATCCATCACTCAAAATGTTCATCATTTTTGTGTGTATTGGAAACATTTCAAGTCTTTTCTATTATCTATCTTTAAATATCCAATTAATTGTTGTCTACTATAGTTATTCTACTGTGCTATAGAACTTTAGGAATTATTTCTTTCTTCTGTACTCCTGGGTTTTATAGTTTTTTCTACTAGACTCCCCTCCTCTAACATCCACAAATTTTAAAAGATTTTTATCCAAACTTAACCTTTAACTAAACACTAAGTAAATATATTGTGTGGAAATCTGGAATCATAAAATAAGATATTAAAAAGCAAATACATTTACAAAACAGTTCTCCACAGGATTCCTTTAAATTATTTCTCTAATAATTTTGAATTCTTATGAATAAAAATTCAATTGCCTCGAAATATATTCAGCTTTCCATTTTCTTTCATATTTTGGGAAATACAGGTTCATTATTGTGGTAGGAAGACTAATGAAACCCCTAAAGATCTCCATGTACCCATCCTTGGAACCAGTAAATGTTCTCCATGGCAAAGAGGAATTAAAGTGGTCAATCAGCTGGTAGGGAGGGCTTTCAAATTCTCCAGGTGGGCCCAAGGATCATGGTAAGTTGAAGAGAGTCAGGAGAGCCATGGAAAGAGACAAGAAACAGAAGCAGGGACAGAGTGAGAGGCTATGTGGCTGGCTTTGAATATGGAGAAAGGAGTCCCAAACCATAAAATGCAGGTAGCCTCTAAAGCCAAAACAGGCAAAGAAGTGGAAAAGGGTTTTTCTTTGCCTTGATGTTAGCTGAGTGAGATCTAACTTACAAAATTATATGATAGTAAATTTGTGTTGTTTGAAGTCAACAAGTTGTTGGTGGTAATTTATTAAAATAGGAATAGAAACCCATGTAATTAAAATTATTTTTCAGTTTGTATATTATCGCTTCCTGAGGTAATTCCTTGAGTGGTGATCACATCGCCCAGATGAAGGAAACGGCCACCATATGACTCCAGCTAATTGTTGCTTTTTTTTTTTAATGTGCTTTGCCACTTTCTTATCTTTTGTTGCTCATATTTTGGTCACTTACTTATCTCTCTCTCTCTCTCTCTCTCTCTCTCTCTCTCTTTCTTTGTGTGTGTATGTGTGTTCATTCACACATCATTAAGGCATGTTTCTTCTTACAACCTGTAAAAAATGGTAGCCAAGGAAGGAAAAGGACAATCAGTCTAATTGGTCAGCTGAGGCTACACAGGTTTGAACAAAATTAATAGGGATCGTTTTGAGATGAGAAGGCCATAATGAGGTTTGAGAATGTTGTCTGGATTTGGATTTAATTTATCCATTCTCTATTATGGATTATGGCTCTTGATTTTGGATTTCCAGGAGCTAAGCATATATTATACTCTTTTGGTTTCACTTCCTAAGCCAAAGCAGTAGTACTATTTCAAAATCTGTCACTACTACAATGGGTATGAGAGGAATGTTCTACTAGAACCTTCTGAGGAATTTTGCCAATGTTGCATTTTCCTATAAGAACTGAATTTTAACTATCGTTTAACGGTATTGGGGCTAGTTAGAACTTGAAGCACTTACTTTAATGGTTTTATCATGTTCTCTCTGAATAATTAGGTGGTGCATGAACATATATATGTGGTGAAGGATTGGGAATGAGCAGCCATTTAGTAGTTGACAGGTTAGAACTTGGAGTTCAGGCTACTAAGGCATACGGAGTGAATAGGGCTTGAACTTTTAGGTGCCCTGTTATGGGGGGGGTGTCAAATAAGTTCTTCCTACTTCAAGCCTGGATTGGTTGAGGCAGAATGGAGAAGCAAAACCTTCTGGCTGGTGAGAAGTTGAGAAACTCATGGACAATTGGGGGAGGCATAGGCAGAACCGAGGGAGACGTCTTGATAGTGTTTGAGACATGCCAAGAGGAAGATCTCTATAGGTTTCTATTGTGTTAATCTTTGAAATGATGAATATGAGTGAATCTCATAAGCAAATGTGCGGCTGACTCAGGTGTGCTATTATCTGAGTCATTTTCCCGGCATTGGAGGCAGGTTTACACTTGGTACAGCCAGAGTTCCCTGCCTGCTTTGGCCTCCTGTACACACACCACAGAGAAGCTTTGGAAGCTATAGAAACCACATCACACAGCAAGAGATAGTATATTTGAAAGCAAATTGCCTCTTCATACCAGAAAATCCAAGCTTTGAGAGCCTCTGAAAACTCACAGCTGACTTGCCCAGAAGCTGCCACAGTAGGATTTGGGTATTCATCAGGACTCACTGGCAAATGGCCCACAGAAGCCATGCTTCTTGCCTTGTATTTTATCTGAGTCTCCTTGAGGCACTGTGCCTTGACATTGGCCTGCAGGTCCCATTGGGTTGCTAGGTAGTAAAAGCAAGGTAGCTTGGTGCCTCACAGAGTGAGTTACATGTTTGAGAATCTTTCTTCTTTTTTCTGTGATGCTAAGGACTGAACCAAGGGACATTCTACTTCTGAGCTATACCCACAGCTCTTTTCATTTTTTATTTGGAAACAGGGCCTCACTAAAGTTGCTGAGGGTGTCAATAATTTGCTGAGGCTAGCCTCCAACCTGTGATCCTCCTGTCTCAGCATCCCATGTACTGGGATTACAAACATGTGCCACCAAACTCAATTTCCTCATTCACTTTGAAATTTCTGAATTAAGAAAAAATTATGTAAGCTGGATATGGTAATGCATGCCTATAGTCCTAGCTATTTCTGGAGGCTGAGACAGGAGAATTGTGATTTGGGGGCCAGCCCGGGTAACTTAGCGAGACCCTCAGCAAACAAATTATGTATGACTGATTCTTTGAAATGTTTGAAATTATGTATAACTTAAAACTTTTTTTATAAACAAATTTAAATTTCCCGGACATTTTAGTTATGAGAAATATGAAAATCTAATGTCAATGAAGGGAGAAATGGATCATGAAAGGAGGTGTAAAATTAAAGAAAAGAGGAATCAGAATACACTCAGTAAAGTTGATAGCAGGTAATCAGAAGATTCCCTAATGTACATGATGTACATTCACAAACATATCAAAGTCAATCAGTAAGCCAAACATGAGAAGGAGGGAGGGGGTAGGTTGGGCTTGGTGGCACACGCTTGTAATCCCAGCATTTGGGAGGCAGAGACTGGAGGATCATGGTTAGTGGACAGCCTCAGCTACTTAGGCCATTCGCAACTCAGCAAGATCCTCTTTCAAAAAATATAAAGACTAAAAATGGGACCAGAGGTGTAACTCAGAGGTAGATGCCCTGGGGTTGCATCCCCAGTACTGTTAAAAAAAAAAAGAAGGGAGGGGGGAAGGAATAGGGTGGGAAGTGAGGAAGGGCCAAATGAGTTACGTGTGCATGTATGCCTCTACCATCTTATACCCCATTAAGATGTATTACTACAATGTACCAATAAAAATAAATAAAATAAGCCAGGCATGGTGGTGCGTGCCTGTAATTACTATTCTTGGGAGGCTGAGGCAGGAGTGTTTGGGTTTGAAGCAAGCCTCAACTACTTAGTGAGGCTCTCAGCACTGTAGCGAGACCTCATTTCCAAATAAAATATAAAATAGTATAACTTAAAGGTAGAAGGCCCCTGGGTTCCATCCCCAGTACTACAATATAAAAAAAGAAAAATAAATAAAATAAATATAAATATGCCTCAAAACTGGAATAAAGAGGACTCCTAGTGTATATAATCTTTGGAGAAAGCAACTATGTGGCCTTTAAGGTAATATAAATGATTCAGGCAAATGAATTTGTTGCATGGGCTGTTTTAGAAAATTAAAACTCCCTAGCTAGCTACCAGAGAGTTTTACAAATCATTTCAAGTTGATAGAGGTGGGCTAGAGGAGGATAGCAGTGAGACTAAGCTGCAAAATTTTGTATTTTCCTCACATACACCTTTTCCTGACCCTGGCTACTAGTTGAGCTACAGTCTGTAGTTCTCTGCAGTTGTCATTATTTTCCTCAAAGTGCTTGCTGAGTAACTTGATGATTGACTGAGAAAAGCAGGTTTTAGAACAGCTGCTAATGATGTGGCCCACTTCATGAGTCCCAGGGCTCTGTGTTTGAGCACTTCTTTTCATGAAGGGAATACGGCCTCATGCAGCTCTTGCAAAAGCTCTGGGCACAGTGACCATTTTATACAGCACTTGTAAATGGCTTACTTCATGTCCTAACAGGACCAGCCTTACCATAATGATTAATTTTCTCAATTTATGCTTTATGGTCAATGAGAATGCACTCTATGGGCCCAACTTCTATTTCTGATAAGGTATTGGAGAGAAGTTTAATATAGCATAGAGAATAAATGATTCCAGAGGCAGAAACTCCAGTCCCAAAAGAAACCTATTCATTTTCATCCTTTCTCTTTCAAGAAGATGCAAGAGACATCTGCTTTGTTCAGCTTCTTCCTATATTATTGAAAGAACTTAATTATGGACAAGATAGTTGTGATATTGAACATGACCTTCCTCTGGTATTTAGAATTATTTTTAAGGGATATCATGATACAGGGAATAAGGAAGTATTTGATCTCAAGGGTGGTTTTTTAAATTTATTTTTTATTGGTGCACTGTATTCATACATCATAATGCGATAAAAAAAAACTTTTGTAGACATACATGCACACATCGCCCAATTAGCCCCTACCCGATCCCCACCCTGTTCCCTCCCCATCCCTCCTTCCCATGCTTGGTTTAGTGGTTGAAATCTAGTATTATAGCAAGTTATCCAAAGTTAACAATGATAATCTCACATAACAGTTTCATTTGTCTGCTACCAAGCTTTTGATGACTTAAAGATAACATTTCAATATTTCTTTTTGCTTTCTTTCTTACCAGAGAATATTTTTTTCTTTTTTTTAGGTGAGACTATCATACATTTATTTATTTATTTTTCAGAAAAAATCTATCCTAATGTGGAATATGGACTCTAGTTACCCAAAACGATCTTGAAAAAGAACAAAGCCAGAAGATGTATATTTTCTGATTTCAAACCATATAAAGCTACAATAAGTGAAACAGTGTAATACTGTTCTAAAGGCAGATATATAAACCATTGGAGTTAAATAAAAGCCTAGAGATAAATTCTTCCATATATTGTCAAGTTATTTTGGACAAGGTTTCCACAAACATTTGGTGGAGGAAATAATAATCTTTGAACTAAATATTGTTGAAAAATAATAATTACATGAAAAATAATAAAATTGGACCTTTACCTAATACCATATACAAATATAACTCAAAATAGATAAAAGACCTAAATATAAATCTTAAGACTATAAACTTTTAGAAGAAAATCTGAGTCATTAAACCTCACAACATTGAAATTGGCAGTGATTTCTTGGATATGATTTCAATGGCACAGGCAACAGAAGGGTAAACAAACTCCCTAAAAAATAAAAAAATATTGTATATCCAATGACAATGTAAACAGAGTTAAAAGTTACTGATAGAATGGGACAAAATATTTCCAAATGCTGTATCTGAAGGTATATTAATATTCCAACTAGAAATTCTAAAAATTAGCAACAATAAAGGCAAACAATACAATTTAGAGATAGGTAAAAGACTAACATAAATAATGAATCTCCACAGATAACCAATCTTAGTTGTCTGTTGGATGGAAAATCTTGTTTCTCTGGTTGTGGTGTGTGTTACCTAATTCTTCTTTGTAGTCAATCTCTTTGAGTATTTTCTCTAGCGCTGGTTTTGAAGACATAAATTCCTTCAGTTTCTGTTTGTCATGGAAGCTTCTTATTTCTCCATCTAATTTGATAGAAAGTTTTGCTGGGCAGGAAATTTTTGGCTGGAAGTTGTTTTCTTTCAGAGTTTGGAATATGTTACTCCAAGCCCTTCTGGCTCTCAGACCCAGGGAGTCAATCGAGGCTGATTTAGACCATGGGGGGTGTCAGGTTGGGCGTTCTCCTATGGTGTGATATCTCTGCCACCGCCACTCCTCCACTGGGTCAAGTAGTGGACTTGGTGAATTCGCTGCTGCCGCCTCCGGTGGCAATATGGCGCCGCTGCCACGCCTTTGGTCGTGATGTTGGCGTATTTCTTCTCTGGTTTTGCGCTTTGCTCTGAGTCCCTGCAGGGTGTGCTGAGCCCAGCCGCTGGGAGCTTTTGATGCTCCCTGCGCCAAAAAATCTGCCGAATCCCGCCCAGCTGTTCTGCAGCGGCTCACCTCGGCTCGCTGTCCGCCGCTCCTCTCTGGAGCCTGGTGGGCTGTTGAGTGCATTGGTCTGGTACCATCCAGCGAATTCGCCGCTGCCGCCGGCAGTAAGGCGCTGCTGCCGCGTTCTTGGCCATGAGGCGGGCATATCTCCTCTGTGGCTCTGAGCTCCTTTATGAGTTCCCCTCCTCTCTGGGGCCTGGTGCTGCAAGGAAAGATGGTGCCCGCCGCTCCATGCTGTGGCAGCCACAGCACTGCGGTCTGGTTTCTTTCTTTTGTCTCTTTTTTCCAGCCCTCTTTTTCTCTGTCCCTTTTAATTACATTTTTTGTTTCTCTGCTAATGGTGTTTTCTGACTATGAAAGGCGCTGATTTTGTAGTAATAGAGATTGGTTGTTAGCGGGGCTTGTTAGCCCCGCTTTTCTCCGTCACCATCTTCCTGGAAGTCTCAAGGGTGGTTTTCAGTTTTTAAAAAAATGGTTGCACATTCTTGTACAGGCCTTTGTACACCCACCTCTATGCATCTTCTTGGCTCAGTTTGATTACATTCTCCCTCCCCTCCATTCTCAGCACTGAAATTTTGAAGTGCCTTGGTTTGTAATCAGGGTTCCGAGTTCAACTGCTTGATATATGGCTCACTTCTGCTGCCCTTTCTTACTTTTTTCCATTCAAGAGAGCCATTTGTTACGCATCCAATATCTAAAAGTCCTGACTTACTCTTGAACTGTTAAAGGTTTCCTTTTTCTTCTGCAGTGACAGAACAGCATATATAAAGAGGATTTTTACCTTCAAAAGCACATATTATATTAAAATAATTGCTGGAAGGTCAAGGTCATTATGTATATTGGAACAGAAGGAAGAGGAAAATATTTTATGGTGCTAGGGACTGAACTCAGGGGCTTTCTGCCTCTAAGTTTTACCCTCATTTCTATTTTATTTTTTGCGGTACTGGGTATGGAACCTAGGGGCATTCTACCTCTGAGTGAGATCCCCAGCCCTAATTTTTTATTCTTTATTTTTTTATTGGAAACAGGGTCTCACTGAGTTGCAAGGGACCTCACTAAGTAGCTGAGGTTGTCCTCGAACCGAGATCCTCCTGTCTCCACCTCCCGAATGTTGGGATTACAAGTGTGTGCTACCACGCCCGACCCCTATTTTATTTTATTTTTTTGGAAATAGGGTCTTGCTAATTAGCTGAGGCTGGCTGCAAGTCTGTGATCCTTCTGTCTCAGCCTCCCAGGTCCTGGAATTACAGGTTTATGCCACCACACCTGGCTAAAATCTTTTATTTTTAATACATTAGTCCATTTGTATTCTCAAGTCTACCAAACTGTCTCTTAGAGCTAACAGATTAATACTTGTTCATTATTTGTAAGGCATTTGTCACTAATTTGTTTTTTCTCATTCATTGATTACTATTCACAAAACATTAGTGCCAGACACTATTAGAAAAAAAGATTAATTACCAAGAGATCATTGAAAATCTTATTGGTACAAAGTATTAGTAATATGGAAGGTGGAGATGATAACAGTAATGACTACACAAAGTCATTATAAGAGTGAAATGATAGAATTTGGCTGGGCGTGATGGCACACGTTATAATCCCCGCGCTTGGGAGGCGGAGACAGGAGGATCGCGCAGGTTCAAAACCTGCTGCACTGGCTTAAGAGACCCTGTTTCCAAAAAATAAAAAAGTTTAAAATAGGTCTGGGAGTGTAGCCCGGAGGTAGAAGGGCTTCCAGGAACCCCAGTACCACAAAAAAAAAGAAAGAAAGAAAAAAGAAAGAAAGAAAGAAAGAGAAAAGAAATGATAGAATTTGAAGGAAACACTTAACCAAAGACTGTAAGGCACATGTCAATAGTTATTATTTGATACTGTTAATAGGATGCCATGATCTGACATGTGAGTTTTATCATGTAACAGTATTGGTGAAGATCTGAGCAAGAGCTGGGCATAGTGGTGCATACCTGTAGTCCCAGTACTTGGAAGGCTGAGACCGGAGGATTATCGGTTCGAGGACAGCCTCAGAATGTAGTAAGACTACCCACAATTATCTAGAACCTTGTTTCAAAAAACAAAAAAAGAAGAACAAAAAACAAAAAAAAATTGAGCAGGGCATTGACATGCTGAAATAAGTCTGAGGAAATAATGTATCTGCAAATATTGTATTTGCATTAAGAAGGGTGGATTGTAGATCTTTTTTTCCCTAAACTTTGCTTTCAATTAACTTTTTAAAATATTTTCTAGTACCCAGATGCAATAAAATTACTTGAGAAAAGCTATTTGATTTGTACCAAGTTTCCCAGGAGGTAAATCTATGTAATATATTAAAACTTGACAGGACTGTAAAATGATATGGTGGAGAGAGAGAGGAGTGTTATATTAGATCGCCAGCTTAGTGGCAGGGGTTCAGCAGAACGAAGTGCCTGACCTTCAGTTATAATTAACTGCAACTCACTTTTCTTCTAAATTATAAGACTTTCTTCCTATTCTCTTTCATCTTTGCTTAGAACAGTTCTGAGACCCAGAATGTGTCCTCTTTCTTGATTTTTCCCTTTCCTTGCTGTCACTACCATTCTGATTTTTCTGACAAGTTAGGTAAATAGGTCCCTTGTCTTTGTTTCTTTTCTTCTTTCCTTTTCTCTCTCTTCTTTCTTTTCTCTCTCCTCTTCTCCCCTCCCCTCCCTTTTTTGTGGCATTGGGAGATTGAACCCAGGGGCATTCTACTTCTAAGTTATTCCCAACCCTTTTTTATTTTTTTATTTGGAAACGTGGTCTTGCTAGGTTGCTGAGAGTCTTGCTAAATTGTTGAGGCTGGCCTCTTAACTGCGATATTCCTGTCAAGTACTAGGATTATAGCTATGCAGCACCACACTCAGCCCCCTTCCTCCATATCCCTATTTTATGTACTGGAGATTGTACTGAACCCAGAGGCATTCTACCTCTGAGCTATACCCCCAGAACTAGTTTCTATTCTTTATTTTGAAATGGTCTCACTAAGTTGCAGAGGGCCTCACTAAGTAGCTTAGGTTGGTTGAGAACCTGCAGTCCTTCTGTCTCAGCCTCTCAAGTAATGGAACTACAAGTATGTACTGACACGCCCAGCTGCCAGAGCCAGCCAGCAGAAGTACAGGTTCTGAAGAGAGGAGTGAGGATGAAAGAATTTGATCCTAAGAATTTAATTCAAAGAATTTTAATTTACTTCTCTTGAAGCACGGGAAGGTCGCCAATCTCTATTGGGCCAACCCCAAGTTTATTTCTCTTAAACGTATTTATACAGTTTCAGGTCAATCAATCCCTCGTGCCATCACCACCTGAGCGCATATATTGCGGACAGGTCAATCAGTACCCTCGTGCCATCACCACCTGATCTTCTCTCAGACCTTTTACTTTGAACTTTACATGACCCTAAACCTTGTTGACTCTGGGTGAAGGACAGTCAGCTGAGTCAGAAACATTAATCTAGGGGAAAGCCTTAATGGCTCCCCACACCCAGCCCCCTGTCTCATTTTCACATTACTCCCAGCCCACTTACACCACCCCTTAACCTGCAGAGCAGTCTTTCTCAGGGCTTCTGGTTCATACAATTTAATAGTAAATAGTTACCTTTTAGGTAACACACATAGGGGGACATTCTTGAGAATTATTCTATAAGATGATGAAAGGTTATCCTATTTTGAAGTTACGTGGTCCTCCAAATTTCCTGCTTTTCTTCCATTTTTGATGCAACTGAATGGCCAAAGGCCCTTGTTGTTGATCCAGAAGGGGTTCAAATGTTGTCATCCAAACTGCTCAGGACCTTCAGGGCCCAAGTAGTGGGCTTTCCTTTGTCTTGTTCCCCGTTTGGTTTTTCTCAGAGATCTGAATACAATACTCTTCAAGTATTGTGATTAAAGTATTGTGATCACTGATTAAAGTGGGGAATTGACAGGTGTGTTTATCATCTAGGAGAGATAATAAAGGTGAGGAGGAGGAGGAGGAGGAGGAGGAGGAGGAGGAGGAGGAGGAGAAGGAGAAGGAAGATCGCAGGTATCATAGAGAAACACCATTCTCTTGGATGAAACCACTAGATAATTTGCTAGATAAATTATTCATTCATTTCTTGTTTCCTTTGGTAAAGTCTTATTTGGCTTGGGCATTGCTGTGAACTTACAGCAGTAGATGTAATGTGGACCTTAACAGTCTAGAAAGAAATAGTAAATTGAAAGAGATGAATGAGCCGGGCGTGGTGGCTCAAGTTTGTAATCCCTGCGCTTGGGAGGCAGAGACAGGAGGATCGTGCAGGTTTGAAGTCAGCTGTGCTGGCTTAAGAGACCCTGTTTCCAAATAAAAAAGTATAAATTAGGTCTGGGAGAGTAGCCCGGAGGTAGGGCTTCCAGGAACCCCAGTACCATCAAAAAGAAAAGAAAAGAAAGAGAGAGAGAGAGATGAATGAGATAGTTGGGCTTGGCCTGGTGGTGAATGCCTGCAATGCCCATACTTGGAAGGCTGAGACGGGAAGATCTCAGAATTGATACCAGCCTCAGCAACTTAGGCCCTCATCAACATAGTGAGACCCCATTTCAAAATAAAAAGGGTTGAGATATAGCTCAGAAGTAAGATGCCTCTGGTGTTTCAAGCCCCAGTGCCTAAAAGAAGAGATATATTTGTATAGGGATAATGCTGTGAGAAAGATAAAACAGAGTGCTACAGTAAGGCCAGGTGCTCACAGAAGACTTCTCCAAAGAGGTGACACTGAATCAAAGATGGGAACGAAGTAAGAGTGAAGTGCATAGATATGCTGAAGAGGAGGATCCCAAGCTAAAGTCATAAGAAATGTGAAGGGCCAAAGGAGCACATTTGAGATATTTAAGGAAAAGCAGATAAACCAGTGTAGGGAGAACAGTGAAATTAGAAATGAAATTTAAGGCTGGGTGTGATGGCACACTTATCATCCCACAACTTGGGAGGCTAAGACAGGAGGACTGCAGATTTGAGGATAGTCTTAGCAATTTATCGAGGATCTACTTCAAAATAAAACAGGGCTGAGGTTGTATGTCGGGTGTAGAATACCTGTGGGTTCAATCCCTAGTACCAAAAAAAGAAAGAAAGAAGAAAGAAAGAAAAAAGAAAAGAAAAAAGCCAGACTTGGAGGCACACACTTGTAATCCCAGTATTTGGGAGGCTGAGACAGGAGGATTGCAGTTTCGTGGACAGCCTCAGCTAGTGAGGCCCTTTGCAACTCAGTGTTTCAAAATAAAGAATAAAAAACAGACTAGGGGTGTAGCTTTGAAGTAGAATGTCCCTGGGTTCCATCCCCAGTATGGAAAAAAACAAATAATGATAAAAGAAATAAAGTGTTAAGAAGTAAGCTGAGTTGAAATTATGTATAATATTTCAGGTTGTGGTTAGGCTTTTGTTTTTGTTTAATTATTTTTTAATTTTTGGTTTATGTTTTAATTAGTTTATTTTTGTGGTACTAGGGATTGAAACCAGGGATATTCTACCTCTGAACTACACCCCCAGCTTCATTTTATTTATTATTTTGAAACAGGGTCTTACTAAGTTGAGGAGGCTGGCATTGAACCTGTGATACTCCTTTCTCAGCCTCCTAAGTACTGGGATGACAGGCATATACCAATACTCCCAGCTCATTTATTTAAAAATTGTTTATTTTAAATGTACATAAAATTATATGCATTAATGTAGTAATATGTTTTTATACATATGTACATTGAGTAACGTTTAACTCAGTTAAACATATCCACCTCCTCAGACATTTACTATCTATCTATCATCTATCTATCTATATCTGCATTTGATACTGGAGATTGACCCCAGGGCCATTCTAGCTCAGTGTTACACCTCCAACACTTTTTATTTATTTATTTTTGAAAGAGAGTGTCAATAGGTTGCTGAGGCTTACCTTGAACCTGTGATTCATCTGTCATAGTCTCCCAAGCACTTGCATGTACTACCTGGCTTTTACCATTTCTTTTTTCTTTCCTTTTTTTTTTTGTGGTACTGGGGATTTAACCCAGAAGCATTCTATTTGACCTCTAAGCCACAACCTCAGCCTTACTTTTTATTTATTTTATTTTATTTTATTTTGTTGGTACTGGAGTTCCTGGAAGCCCTTCTACCTCTGGGCTACACTCCCAGACCTATTTTATACTTTTTTATGTGGAAACAGGGTCTCTTAAGCCAGCATGGCTGGCTTCAAACCTGTACGATCCTCCTGTCTCCGCCTCCCAAGCGCAGGGATTACAAGCGTGTGCCACCATGCCCAGCTTTATTTACAATTTGAAACAGGGTCTCTAAGTTGCAGAGAGCCTCACTAATTAGCTGAGACTGGCTGTGAACCCCGATCTTCCTTGTCTCAGCCCTCAGTCTCCCAAGTACTGGGATTATAAGCCTGTGACACTACGCCCGGCACTTTTACCATTTCTTTATTGTGAAAAGGTTCAAAATCCTTTGTTTTAGCTTTTTGAAATTTACAGTCCATTGCTATTACCTGTAATCACCCTACTATTCAATAGGATACCTGAATTCTTATTCTTATCTGAGTTAGTTTCCATTGGTCAACCTTCCCTTTCCATCCTTTCCCTTCCCTTTCCCTACTCACTCCATTTCAGATCTCATTCTGACTTTGATGGAAAGCCATTGGAAGGTTTGAGCAAGATTCTCTTGGTTTGTTGCTGTCATATGGTTCCAATACCAGTTCTACCTGTGGAATCAGATGGGCTCTTGGTTCCTAAATTTGCTGTTAGGTAAAATATGGATAATGAGTCAGCTGTACTCAATTCCAGTACTTGGGAGGCTGAAAGAGGAGGATGTCAGGTTTGAGGGCAGTCTCAGGAATTAAGCAAGACTCTAATTTAGAGAGACCCTGTTTCAAGAAAAAAATATAAAACAGGGCTGGGGTGTAACTCAAAGGTCGAATTACCCTGGGTTTAATTCCCAGTACAACGTACAGAAAAAAGTGGATAATTTCTGGATATGGTGGCACACACCTGTAATCCCAGTTCTTGGGAGGCTGAGATAGGAGGACTGCAGGTTCAAAGTCAGCCATAGCAACTAAGGGAGACCCTGTTTCTAAAAATATAAAAAAGGACTAGAGTGTAACTCAGAGGTAAAATGACACTGGGTTCAATCCTCAGTAAACCCCCCAAAGTGGATAATGATACTTATTTCCCAAATGATATTACAAGTAGCTATTGGTTACAAAGAGCTTAAGGCCTTCAGATGAAATTTATTATATAGAATAATTACCAGTATACCACATAGTTATAATTTGAATACCTGTTTGTTTTCTGACATGTAGAAAAAGGTAGACCTTAAGTAACTATTATTTCGGAAATTTAAAAATGGGGAAAATACATTTCTGATTTACCTTTTATTTCCATATGAGATATTTAGGATAGTGCTTTCTTTTAAAAAGGCACCATGGATGCTGGGGGTGGTGGCGCACACTTGTAATCCCCGCGCTTGGGAGGTGGAGACAGGAAGATCGTGCTGGTTCGAAGCCAGCCACGCTGGCTTAAGAGACCCTGTTTTCAAATAAAATATAAAAAATAGGTCTGGGAGTGTAGCACGGAGGTAGAAGGCCCCTGGGTTCCATCCCCAGTACCACCTCCCACCATAAAAAGGGCACCATTGAGAATCTCAAATTCAAGGTGAGCCTCAGCAACCTAGGGAGACCTTCAGCTACTTAGCAAGATGCTGTTTCAAAATAAAAAGGTCTGAGTGTATAGCTCGGAGGAAGAATTCCCCTGGGTTCAATCCTGAGTACTTCCCCTGCCACCAAAATCTTGCCAGAAGTTGAAACCCAACATATATTATACAAATTTAGAATGAGAAGAGATTTTAAAGGTCTCCTACTCTGTCATGGGGCCGAGTCTGGTTTCTAGAGATGTCATCTCTATATGGAGATGGAGGAGGGAAAGCGTGATGGGATGTAGAGGGAAATACACACAGAGCGGTGTGCATAGATGATTTTCATATACTGAAACTCTCTATGATGTAGAATTCCAGTGTTCCTAGAATATATTTTCTAAAATATCTACCTTCTCATCATGCTAAACCACACTACCCAAAGTAATAGGATTAAGTCAGGAAAGAATAAAATAACACAAATAATAATGAAAATAGTAAAACAACAACAACAACAAAACAAAACAAAACAAAACAATCCCAAAGTCCAGTGTAGTGGTACATGCTTATTTCCCCAGATAACTGGGAGGCAAAGGCACAAGAATCACTTGAGCCCAGGAGTTCAAGGCTAGCCTGGGAAACACAGTAAGATTCTGTCTAAAACTGAATTATTTGCTCTGCAAACCATGCGATCACAGTGTCTGAAAAATTGGTTGGAGAGAGGAGCTCTCAGCCTAGGAAGGCTACTGTATTTTTTATTCAAGTTCAATGAAATAATCTCTAGATAGTGAAACAATAACCTTGAGGAATCTGAGTGAATCTGAGTTTTGAGGACAGTTTCTCTGCTAGATAGCAGGGGATCTTGGCTGAGAATCTAGATCATATGACGTTTAGGCATCTGCTCTTTCCAAATGATGTTTCAGGCATCCAGATCTCTCCCCAGATTCATAAACTACTTGCTACCTACCTCAGTATCACATTTACACACAATTTCAATGTTACAGGAGGTGATTTTCTGTAATCCTCATCCCTTTCCATCTTTTGTAATGATATGCTTTGCATTATTGGAATAGGTGGCTGCTGCAAGGCTTCTCTGCCTGGTGAAGCAGGTGTAGAAGAAAAAATTTGCAGACTGAAGTTTGACTCCATGCTACAAAGATTTTTGTTCTGTATTCTCCCTTCCACCCTATTCTTTGTTGATGACTATGGATTCTACAAAAGAACTCCATAATTTCTATCACTGAAACTACAGACTTTGAGTTTTATAACTGATTATATTTAAAATTTTTTGTTGTATTGTGGTTTTCTCATAATAACTTTTGCCTGGAAAATGTAGTCCAATTTTGGCCTGGAAAATATATTCTGATTTTTGCCAGGCATAATTGTAACTTTTTTTAAAAAGATATTTTATACAAACTGAATACTCAATAAATATTTTTCATTTGAAATGAGCAAAAATATTGGGTTTTTAGGTTCCTTCATTTTAATGACAGATGTAAACCATTGTCATGAAAATAAAATAAGCGAGTCAGCCATGCTAGCACACACCTGCAGTTCCAGTACTTGGGAGGCTAAGACAGATGATCACAAGTTTGAAGTGTGGGACCAATTATTTATTTATTTATTTATTTATTTGTTTATTTATTTATTTATTTATTTATTTATTTATTTATTTGGCAGTACTAGAGATGAGACCCAGAGGCATTCTACCTCCAAACTATGCTCTCAGCCCTATTTTGTATTCTTTATTTTGAAACAGGGTCTCATTGAGTTGCAAAGGGCCTCGCTAAGTAGCTGTGGCTGGCCTCGAACTGTGATCCTCCTGTTTCAGCCTCCCAAATGCTGGGATTACAAGCATGTGTCACCACATCTGGCTGAAACCAATAATTTAGTGAGAAACTTCCAAAATAAAAAAAAAAATAGGGCCCCTGGGTTAAATCCCTATTACCAAGAAAAGAAAAGGGAAAAAAGCACACATATATAATCACCATTATGATTAACATTTTATTTGTACATTAATTTAGGTTTCTTCTAGTAAGATTACAAGCATGTGTCACCACATCTGGCTGAAACCAATAATTTAGTGAGAAACTTCCAAAATAAAAAAAAATAGGGCCCCTGGGTTAAATCCCTATTACCAAGAAAAGAAAAGGGAAAAAAGCACACATATATAATCACCATTATGATTAACATTTTATTTGTACATTAATTTAGGTTTCTTCTAGTAAGTTTAAGTATATATTAATTAAATATAAGAATATAAACCAGGCATGGTGATGCACACTTACAATCCCAGTCTTGGGAGCGTGAGATAAGAGGATTGTAGGTTTGAGGCCAGCCTAAGTAACTTAGCAAGGCCCTCAGCAAATTAGTGAGATGCTGTTTCAAAACAAAACATAAAACAGGGGGGGGGGTATAGCTCAAAGGTAGAATTCCTAGCACCAAAAAAGAAGAATATATGTATATATTCTCACCTATACATGAGATGTAGATTGAATACTCCTAATCCTAAATACAAAGACTTTTTGAAGTTTTGGATCAGGGATATTCAACTGGCAAAGTCGTCTGTGCAAATATCCTCAAATCTAAGAAACCTTCAAATTTGAAATTCTACTAGTAGTGTTTCTGCCCCCCTCTCCCTCTCTCCCCCTCTTTCCCTTCTCTCTACCCTCATTAAACCCAGGACATTCTACCTCTGAGCTTCACTCCAGCTCTTTTTATTTCTTTACTTTTATTTCTGAAAGAGAGTCTCACTAAATTACTGTGCACTGACCACAAACTTGTCTTGGCATCTGAAATACTGAGATTAAAGCCACATGCCATTGTGCCCAGTTCCAAGCATTTTAGTTAAAGCTATACTCAACCTGTATATAAATGTTTAAAAGGTGTAAATACATATATACTTTCAGAATCTATGGATCCTAACAGTGATATTTAACTGGAAGGTTAAAACAATCTCATATGTTCTCTTCTATCTTCTTTCCTCTGATACTATATAGGCCACATGGCTATTCCCTGAAATAGTAGCTATACTATTTATCAGTCTATTCTACTAGGGTGCTCCCCATATTTATTTTTGTCATTGATTCAAAAATCAATGTTTTTTAAGCAAGTAAAAAATAGCTACAAGTATTTTTACTGGTTTTTCTAAATAGAAATACTTCCTTAATACATTTTTATATTTCACTTATGCTATGGAGAAACAAATTATTGCCAGAAGTTAAGTAGCTTATAGGAATGATCTTGTCAAAAAATACTCTTTTGGGGGTTAAATTTCTTAAAATAGTCAGGGATCAAATCGGATAATCAGGTGAGTGATTGAAAATGGCAAGCTTAACCCGATGTGGTGGCACACGATTGTAATCCTAGTAGTTGGGAGGCCGAGACAGGAAGATTGCAGGTTTGAGAACAGCCTCAGAATGTAGTGAGACTCTCAGCAACCTAGTGAGACCCTGTTTCTAAGTAAGCTGGGGGTATAGCTTGAATATAGTATACCTCTGGGTTCAAGCTCTAGTAACACACACACACACACACACACACACACACACACACACACACAGCCATCTTGAATCTTGAAGACCAGATCTGTGGGTGAGAGAAGATGCGTAGGAATTCTTCCCTCAGTCTTTTCCCACTCCCATCAGTAAGTGATTTGAGATCCATCATCTGGGGAATCTGCAACTGGAATAAAGTATATCTTTAATTATATGAACAGTGGCATAGCCTGTAGTTTGTGAACTCTGGATTCATCAGAAAGTTCCAGACCTCCTTTTCTCTCCCAATTCATTTGGATTCCAAGTCTGTGTTTATGGGAGAATAGAGGGATGTGTGAGGGAACCAGGCAGTTGTCTTCGTTTTTGTCATTCCCATGAGCTTTCTTATGAGTTGTAGCAACTCCTCAACTGGCATGAGTGAGTCCCTAATTCCAAAATCATGACATGACCCCATTGGATATGTTGGTTTAAATCTCAGGATTTGGGGCATTAAACAACTTTTAGCAACCAATACCCTCTGTGCTTCCCTATACAATGGATTAGGGGCTGCAGGGCCCCTGGTAGATGAGAATAGTAAGATACACAAGGAAAGATGGGCATGGTGGTGCATATCTGTATTTCTTGTACATGGGACGCTGAAAGAATGATGCAGGTTCAAGGCCAGTTTCAACAACTTAGTGAGATCTTTAGGAACTTAGTGGTATCCTGTTTCAAAAGTTTAAAAATTATAAAAGGGTCTGGGATTATAGCTTGGAGATAGGATGCCCCAGGGTTCAATATCCAGTCCCCCAAAAAGACATGCATGTGAGCTATAAAAATAAAACGTGTGTATGTTTATGTTTATTTAAACTTAGATTTATGGTAATATAAACCAAATTAAAAGGATCTACTCATGGCCAGGCAAGGTAGTAGATACTTGTAATCCTATTACTTTGGGAGGAGGCTGAGATAGAATATAACAAGTTTGTACTGGGCATGGTGGTGCATGCTTGTAATTCCAGCATTCTGGAGGCTGAGATAGGAGGATCATGGTTCACGGACAGCCTTAGCTACTTAGTGAGGCCCTGTGCAATTCAGTGAGACTCTGTTTCAAAATAAAGAATAAAAAATAGGGCAGGGGGTATAGCTCAGAGATCATATGTTTCTGGGTTCCATCCCCAGACCCGACAACAACAACAACAACAACAACAACAACAACGATAACAAGTTCAAGGCTAGCCTCAGAAACTTAGCAAGACCCTCAGCAACTCAGTACAACCTTGTTTCAAATTAAAAAATAATATAGGGCTGCAGGTGTAGCTTGGATATAGAATGCCTCTGGATTCAATCCCCAACACACACACACACACACACACACACACACACAAACACACACACACACACGATCCGCTCATGGTTTGCAATTAAATGTGAAAAGGATGAAAGAGTGTAAAGGTCAGTGATTCAGGCACAAAACTGCTTTCTAAATTTTAAAGTGTTAGGTTCCAATTATTGTTTTCCTCTAGATGTTTGATTATCTGAGGGAAAGTTACCTGACTTTACATTATTCATCTTAAAGCAAGATATGGATAAAAATAAAGATAATTCTTCCCTTCCCAGTAGTATCTGATGATTGTCCAGGTACAATGGTTGGTTAACCCTTTAAGGTATTCAGTTCAAAGAAACCAATGAACTGTAATATGTATGTCACAAGGGTTTCATTGTTGGCTTTTCCCCATATAGGTATTCAAGAGACGGTACTTTTACTTGACTCAACTCCCCGATGGTTCATATATCCTCAATTCCTATAAAGATGAGAAAAACTCAAAAGAATCTAAGGGTTGTATCTATTTGGATGCCTGTATTGACGTTGTTCAGGTAAGTCAATTGAGATAATTTTTTTTCTTTCCCTTTTCCCAAAAACATGGATGAACTATAAAGAACCTCATCATCTCTTTTTCTCTTGGTTAATGGCATCTCTGTTTGCCAAAACATCTATGCTAAGGAACCTCAGAATCCTCTTCAGTGTCCCACTCTTGCTCAGGGCCAGCATTTACAAGGTAGCCCAGGCCTTTTGAGTCTCTTCTCTTCTGTGCTCTCACTGCCTTATCTCTGATTCTCCCAGGCCTCTTGATTTGTGGTCCTGTTCCAGTATAGCTTCTGAAGACATGGATTTGGTTCTTCATTTGTGTTCTCAAAACCTGTCGGAGCTTGATTCATTGTCTTACAGAAGGAGATCTGAAGCTCTTACTGTGGCATTTAAGGCCCACAGTGATCTGGCCTTATCGTGTTGTCTAGCTTCATCTTCCCTACATTCTCCTAGATATTCTGCACACATCAGCCTATGCACTCTATGGAGTTGCATATATATTTGGCTTGGAGTCCAGTTTCAGCAACTTAGCAAGGCTCTGTTTCAAAATAAAAAATAAAATAGGGCTGGGGATGTAGCTTGGAGGTAAAACACTCTTGGGCTCAATCCCTAGATGCACAAATGCATGTGTGTGCATGCACATACACACACATACACACACATACATGACTGTAAATATCTATGTAAGTAGAAGGTGCTTATTTGTTTTGTTTTGATGCTGGAGGGAGAAGCCAGGGCCTTCCTTGAGCATTACAGACAAGTGCTTTACTCCTGAGTCACATCCTTAGCCTGAAAGTGCTTTCAAATGTATAGTAAGAGCTTTCTTACCTTACTGGAAGAGAGAAGGCATAGTCTCTGTGTGTTCTCACTTGCCCTCATCTGCATTGACCTTTGTAAGACTCCCTTAGCATCTATTTACGTCTCCCCTCCCAAATACTTTCAAATGTATAAATCTCCTTGATTTGCTACAGCAGTTTAAGTTCATCTTTTTCTTTACATTGAAGATGAGAAGGAGGAACTTTATTGGTTCCCTCTTGAATTAAAGAGGAAAATTAGTGATACACGAGCCATTCTTGAATACCAGGTCGTTTGACCATGTCTTTTGTCTTGGTAGAGGCTGAGGTGAGGTATTGGAATGCGTCATTCCATTGGAGGAAAGGAGAAGGCTTTTATTTTCCTCCTGTGCTATTGCTCAACAAAGGTCATTTCCATATACTTTACTCAGAGTCACAATTTGACATCAAGCAACTACGGTCTTCTGTCCTACTGTGAAACATTTCATAGTCTACACGCTGAAGTGAATTAAGTGTCTATATTATACTTTATAGTGTAGTCTAAAATAAGTATATTTGTTTAAGGTCACATTTAATCTTTTTTATTTTTTGTAGTACTGAGGATGAAACCCAGGGATATCCTACCTCTGAGATACACAAACAGCCTTATTTTACTTTGTTGTGGATCTTCCTGTCTCAGCCTTCTAATACTGAGATTACAAGCATGCACCACCATTTATTTTTTATTTTGAAACAAGGTTTCATTAGGTTGCTGGGTATTTTGCTACATTGCTGAGGTTGTTATCCTTAAACCTGTGATCCTTCAGTCTCAACCTCTCAAGTACTGGAATTACCTATAGGTGTGCACCACCACACCTGGATTTAAGATTATTATTATTTATTTTGTGGTACAGGGTATTGAACTCTGGGACAATCTACCTCCAAGCTATCCTTCCACTCATTTTATGTTTTTATTTTGTAACAGAGTCTTGCTAGGTTGCTGAGAGTCTTAATATTTGCTGAGGCTGTCCTCAAATTTATGATCTTTCTGTCTCATCCTCCCAAGTATAGGGATTACAGGAGTGCACAACCATGCCTGGCTTTAAGCTTATTTTTGAGAGCTAATTTTAAAATCTGTGGATTTGAGAGGAAAACTTTAAGCATGGTAAAATAGTAAAATAAATGTTTGCCTGTTTGCATGGTGGTAGTTTTTTCTAAATGTGAAGTATGTCAAAAGGCCTTAAGTGATAATACTCAACAACTTGTAATTTATGCCAAATTTGGCCATATATCACTGTACCCAGTCTCTAGAACAAAGTACATACAGTCATTCATCGTCTAGAACTGTTTATTCCTTGTTGAAAGAAGTAGTTATTTCATGACAGTATTGACACACATGTGTGCTGGGCTGAGGTAAAAACAAATACACTGATGTCTAATATTAAAAGAGAAACTAAATTAACTGAATATGTGCTTTCTTTTTTATGGTCCCCTCTAGTGCCCCAAAATGCGCCGTCATGCTTTTGAACTCAAGATGTTAGATAAGTATAGCCATTATCTGGCTGCTGAAACTGAGCAGGAAATGGAGGAATGGTTGATAACACTGAGGAAGATTATTCAGATCAATACTGACAGTTTAGTGCAAGAGAAAAAAGAGACGGCAGAAACAGCACAAGGTCAGAATTTTGAAATGATTCATTATTGAAGGAAAGCCCTTCACTTTAATCTATAGGAATGTCCTTTGTGTGGGGTGGATATGGAAATCTTCATCTTGAAGGCTGACTTGCTTCTTCATTAAAAGTGACTCTGGAGGTTGATAGACTAAAGAGTCATTGCTGCCTGGCTTCTGACACATGAAATACAACCAGACTACAATGGATAAGAAATTCATGGCAGAGTTTCAAAAGCCCATTAAAGTTTTCCCTATGCTTTCGTAATCAAAATTCTTTGCAATAAATCTAGTAGGAGAGGATGGGGTGGGAGAGATAGTATATTCCTCTTAGGTGATTAGTAATGGTCTTCATGGTTTGGAACATCTGTTTTTAATGAATTTGTAGATGATGAAACTAGCAGCCAAGGCAAAGCCGAGAACATCATGGCCAGTTTGGAAAGAAGTATGCATCCGGAGCTGATGAAGGTATATCTTTCTTATGGCAACTTGCCTTCAACTGAGACAATACAGTCTTAGCTGTTAAAGTCTGAAGGCTGAATTCCATTTGGCAATGTCATTTCCAAGTTAAAAACCATACTATATTGGTGAAACAGTTAGAAGTTGTAAAAGAAAAGTTTCATTCTTGAAGATGGATTTATAAATGTCAACTGACAATTGGGAAAGTATTATTTTTTCTAGACATCAGGAAGTTCTTATGGTTTTTTGTGACTTTTTAAATTTTACCTACTTCTTTGTATTCAGTTTAACTATTGCATATCATTAATAAATACTTTAAGAGGCTAATGATATATATCATGCCCATACCCAAGCCCATATTTTTCAATTTAACTAACTAACTAACTAACTAACTAACCAACCAACTAAGAATATTTTTGGGGTAGCTGGGCATGGTGGCACACACTTGTAATCCCCACGCTTGGGAGACTGAGGCAGGAGGATTGCACAGGTTCGAAGACAGCCTCAGCTAATTAGTGAGGCTCTCAGCCACTTGGTTAGACCCTGTTTCCAGATAAAATATAAAAAAAGGTCTGGGAGTATAGCCCGGAGGTAGAAAGCCTCTGGGTTCCACCCCCAGTACTACCAAAAAAAAAAAAAAAACAACATTGGGGGGTGCTAGGGATTAAACTCAAGTGCAGTATAGCTCTTAAGTACATTCCTAACACTTTTTCATTTGTTTATTTGGAAATAGGGTCTTTGCTAAGTTGCATAGAGCCTCACTAAATTGCTGAGGCTGGCTTTAAATCTGGGGTCCTCCTGTCTCAGTCTCCCAAACATTGAGTTTACAGGCATGTGCCACCATGCCCAGAATATATGTTCACTTAATATGAGAACCATATATTCTTTGTATATAAGTATATATATATATATATATATATATATATATATATTTAAATAATTTTATCAGATCAAGATTTTGATTAATGGGTATCAATTTTTAATTGATTTTCCTCTTTGGAGTTTGAATTAGCCAATTTAAAAGTATAGAGGTAAAGTTGGGTGCAGTGGCACATGCTCGTAATCCCAGTACTTGGGAAGCTGAGACAGGAAGATCATGGGTTCACGGCGAGCTTCAGCAACTTAGTGAGACTGTCTCAAAAATAAAAAGTGCTGAAAATATATCTCAGAGATAGGATGATCCTGGTTCAATCTCCAGTATCATAACAAAATAAAGTAGGACTGGGAATAAAGCTCAATGGTAGAGCATACCTGAATTCAATCCTTAGTACCATAAAAAGATATAGATATGATTATCACACATATTTTAATATGATATATAATTTACTCTGTGGACTCTATTATAATAATTTTTAAATTAGGATCTACTTGTATACTTATACTTTTTTGTGTATGGTACTGGGGATTGAATGTAGGGGTGTTCTACATCTGAGCTATAACCCCAGCCCTGTTTTTAGTTTTGATTTTGAAACAAGGCCTCACTAGGTGCTGAGGCAATCCTCAAACCTCTGATTCTCCTCTCTCAGCTTCTGGAGAAGCATAAAGAAAGTAAAAGCAGGTGGGAGTGGTGGTGCACACTTGTAATCCCAGCATTTGGAAGGCAGAGACTGGAGGATCGCTGTTTGCAGACAGCCTCAGCTTCTTAGCGAGGCCCTTCGCAACTCAGTGAGACCCTATTTCAAAAATAAAAATACTAAAAAAATAAGGCTGGGGTTGTCGCTCAGAGGTAGAATGCCCCTGGAATCCATCTCCAGTACCACAAAAACAAACAAAGAAGCAAATAAACAGAAGAAAGTAAAAGCAAGCCAATCATGGTGGCGCACGCTTTTAATCCCAGCATTTGGGAGGCTGAGATGGCAGGATCGCGGTTCAAAGACAGTCTCAGCTACTACTTAGTGAGGCCCTTTGCAGCTCAGTGAGACCTTGTTTCAGAAAAATTAAAAATAGGCTGGGGGTGTAGCTCACAATTAGAAAGCCCCTGGGTTCCATCCTCAGTACTGAAAAAAAAAAAAATAGAAAGAGAGAAGTTAATTGTGGCTCTTAGTGATGATGATATATCACTCCCCAGCCAAATGGTATTCTTTATCCAGTTTAATTGGATGGAAATGAGGAATGGTATATTTTGGAATTTATGCCAGATTTCATGTTTCATATAAACTATATATTTAATAAAAGGGAGACCAGTAGAATAGGGGAGTAAAAAATGGGGAGCAGGGGGAAGGTGGAGGGAAGGGGGAAGGGGCCAGTACTTGTGAATAAAACTGACCAAGTTATGTTATGTGCATGTATGAATATGGCACAATGAGTCCTAATATTATATATATTGGAATGCATCAATAAAGACTAATAAAACTATATATTTGAATGACAGTACTATTTTGAAAGAAATGAAGTAATACATATTTTTGAATTTTAGTATGGAAGAGAAACAGAACAACTCAACAAACTCAGTAGAGGAGATGGAAGACAGAATCTCTTTTCGTTTGATTCAGAAGTTCAGGTACAAATGATATATCTAAAGAGTCATGCACCAGGCACAGTCTGAATGTATGCCATTTTTAATATGTTCCCCATAAAAATAAAAAATTAAGAGTCCTAGAAATGTTGCTTATTTGGATAAACAACATCTGTGAAATGTCAGAATCATCACATTTTTCACCAGTAGGGAATATAGTTTGTTTTATATTTGTCTTCACTTGAACATGTAGCTCACAACTAAGTCTTCATGCAAGAGGACTGTTGGGTATGCAAATAGTGTGGTACTGAATATATATGTTTTTCTCAGTTCTCTGGAGTCTTTTTACTTCATCTTGCTCATCAACACGGGTAAATTAAAGAACATTTAAAATGATCTCAGTGGATGGATCTAAAGAATATTGTGTTGAGTGAGATGAGGCAGTCTCAAAAAGTCAAGGGTGGTATTTTAATATATGGACGCTAGAAAGTGAAGAGGAAGCATAAGGGACCTCAGTCAAATTAGGAGAGGAAATACTAGAATCATGGAAAGGGATTAAAGGAGGGAGATAGTGAGTGGAAAATGTGGATTGAGAAAGGAAAAGTTCAAATAAGTTTCTGTCCATACAAAGTTTCACTATTAATCTTTCTAACATGTATGGGAAAGGAAGAGGAAGGGGTGGTAGGCATACTGAAGGAAATACCACATGCGGTGTGTGCATGTATCACTTTGAATCTCATTATGATGTATAATTACATTGCACCAATGAAAGTATAAAAAGATTTAAAAATGTCTTTAGTGCTCTTTAATCCATTAAGTACAATTGTGATCTAGTCTAAAAAAGTCCACAGTATAAAATATCCACAGTATAAAGAATAAAAAAATCAAATGAAATATTTAATTTTTACATTTGATACAAGCATGTAGAATTGGAAAAAATTTTATGTCTGGCTCAATTGAAATTTTTAATCCAATTTTAAGTGAAGGAAGTATAGGAAAATGAAAATGAATATTTTAGCCTCATACATGAGAGTTAGGCACTGTTTGTATTAATATATCCCTATTTGTAAGATGTTGATATTCAGTTCTATGGCAGTTTCTAGTTAAATCTCTAATTCTTTTTTTTTCTTTTTTTCGGTACTGGGGATGAAACCCAGGGGCATTTTACCTCTGAGTTACACCCCCAGTCCTATTTTTTAGTCTTTTTAAAATTTTTATTTAAAAATTTCTTTTGCAGGTCTGGAGATGGAACCCAGGGGTTCGAATGCCCCAGGCTACACCCCCTGCCCCATTTTTTATTCTTTACTTTTGAAACAGGGTCTCACTAAGTTGCGGAGGGCCTAACGAAGTAGCTGAGGCTGTCGTGAACTGCAATACTCCAGTCTCAGCCTCCTGAATGCTGGGATTACAAGTGTGCCCCACAACGCCTGGTTACTCCATTTATTTATTTATTTATTCATTTATTCATTTATTTATTTATTTGGTGATACTGGGGTTTCCTGAAAGCCCTTCTACCTCCGGGCTACACTCCCAGACCTATATATACATACATATATATAATTTATATAATTTTTAAATTTGGAAACAGGGTCTCTTTTTTGTGTGTGGTACTGGGGTTCCTGGAAACCCTTCTATTTGTGGGCTACACTCCCAGACCTATTTTTGTACTTTTTAAATTTGGAAACAGGGTCTCTTAAGCCAGCACAGCTGGCTTTGAACCTGCTCGATCCTCCTGTCTCCGCCTCCCAGGCACGGGGATTACAAGCGTGCACCACCACGCCCGGCGTCTTTTTATTTTTTGAAACAGGGTCTTGCTGAGTTGCAAAGGCCTTCACTAAGTAGCTGAGGCTGTCCACAAACAACAATCCTATGTCTTCGCCTCCCAAATGCTGGGATTACAAGTGTTTGCCACCACGCCCAGCTTCCAATCCTTTTAGATTGAACAGTTCTCCAATGTTTAAGTATTATGAATTTTTTCTTTAAAAAGATTTCATGATAAAATGATATCATTTTGGGTTAAAATTTTTGTTTTTTGCCTTTTTTGCCTTAGATTGCTAATTAATATATTTGATTTTCTTTGAAATAGAAAAGTATTACAATAAGCATTCCACTTTTTTTAGTGAAAATGTAAAATAGTTTGGGGAAGACTGATTTTGTTTTTTCTTTTTGTTTTTTTGCTTCATCTAGTTTTCTAATTAAAATTTTTATTTGGTTTGAAATAGAAAATGTATAGTCTATAAATTATATGAACATTTTCTTTAATGTAAATATATAAAATTACTTGAAGACAATTGATTTTAAAAATATTTACTTTCCCCATTTTATTCCCCCAGCAGTATTATATTGCTTTAGGGTCAATTATCTGATTGTTTTAAATAAGAGCTTAGCAGGCCTCAGGAATGTCAGTTCTAAGATGTTCATTCTGAAACTTACTTGTTCAAGTGCTTCTGAACTCTGACTCCCCTCAGTGACTGGGCTCTAATTGGATATGTCATGCTGCGCACTATATACAAAGGATACAATTGACTGTGGTTGAAACTAAATCTAGTATCTTCAAAAATTTGTGGTGTAGTGTTTTTGTGGTCTTGAAACTGAGCCGATTTTGTTTGAGCTGTTTGTCAGTGAGCTATCGTCTGAGAAAAATTTCACCGTTGTTATAGAGCTTTAATCACAAATTTGAATGTAATGTTGATTACGGAAGGCAGTTTCTCCACAGGGCAGCCCAGGTGTATGTGCTGAGAACCTTTCTTAGGTGAAGTGTTATCCCATTGCTCTAGCCTTCCCTCTTGGCCACATTTAGTTCAGCAAGGAGTTGCATGTTTTTACCAGTGAGCTTAGAGAAGAAGGAAATGGCTTTAAGTTTAAACTACTGAGGAAGAAAGGTCTTTTGCCTCAATGTGTGCACCCCCAGGCCTCTGAAAGGAAAGGATGTGGGGACTGGGGCACAGTGTGCTAGTTTTTCTTCACATTCCACTGTCTCTGTAAGACAGAAAGAGAGCAGATAAATGGGAGGAAATTAAAATTGATCTCCATGGCAATGCCTTGCCCCCGCTGGCTCCACAGACAGATAAGCATTTAAGAGGGAGCTGTCTGGGCCCACACATTTGTATTCCTTTTTGAAGATAAATAGGCTGAGAGGGAAGAAATTATGCTTGCAGGTACAAACATTATGCACTAGGCCCTTTTAAGGGGGATGTTATTAGTGATACCTGCTAGGTCCGAGCAGCTGTAATGATCCAAGTTATCTTTAGACATGGTACCTGTTTGGTTTGGGATTGCTTAGGTAATTGAGAAGAAATTCTTGTTTGTCTTGGCTCAAGGTTTCTATACTGGTAATTAATATTCTGTACAATTTCACATAGTCTTTTCCCACCTACCATCTCTGTGGCCTTAATTAATTTAGAGTAAGTCATCCTACAGTCTACATTTTTCTTTCCATGTGTGAATAGAGTATGTGTTCAGTCATTCGGGATGAACAGATAAACTTAGATTGCCTGAGTCTAGTGAGCCAAGAAGGTTTCTAGGAGTTTCTTTGAAAAGGAAGGACAGATTCCTTGCCTACCAAGAGGAGTCTTTGGACTCCCAATATCTTTTGTTTTGAACCTGTTTTGTTTTGAAATATCAACAGTTTTTAAAAATATATCTCCATGGCAGCCAGGGTCCACCCCCTAACTTCATTGGAAGCTGAGCTCAGTGTTTATCTTTTTCCTAAGCAGACACATCTCCCTCTGTTAATCATTGAACCACAAATGGTCCCCAGGGCTCCAGCCTGGTCTGCTTCTCACCCTAGATACCACTGATTCTCCAATTCAGATCCCTGATCCAGACCTCTTCTACTTTTCCAGCCACCTACTAATATCACCTTTAACTCAACCTACTCCAAACTAACCTTACCATTTCTACTCCCCTGGTCCCCACATCTGCTATTCATGTGTGCTCTACAACTACATTCATAACATCTATGTCTCTCTATTCTCCTAAATTAGAGACCATAATGTCACTCTCCTGCTTCCCTGACCTAATCCTGTCCATTTTGCCTCCTGGAAAGCTCATAAAGGAAACAAAGTTTCTTCCATCCTGAAACATATATTTTACTAGAGGAAAAACAAATGATTTAATAAAAATATTAAAAATGTTAGACAAATCAGAGCAAGGGAATAGAGACTATTGGGAAATGTACAATTTTCTATAGGGAGTTAAGAATGGTCTCTACACAAGGGCCAATTAACGGGAGACTTGAATGAAATGAATGAGCAAGCCATGCAGTAACCTTAAGAGAGGTTATCTTAGAACAGAAAGTACAAAGGCCCCATGGTGAGAATGTACTTGTCCTGGGAAATTAACCAAGGAAGCTAGTGTAGTTATGACAGAAAGAGTGGAGGAGGAAAGATGATAGGTAAGGTCAGCAATGTGAGAGGAGGCAGGAAGTCACGTCATATAGAACTTTGTAGGCCATGGTATTATCCCCTGCCTTTGATCAGAATCTCATCATCTCCCTCTAGGATTTTCCATTAGCATTTGAACTTAAATTTAAAAGTTGCATAAAGTTTTGATGATTAACATCTTATATTATAGCAATTTATCCAAAATTAACAACGATAATCTCACACAATAGATTCATTTGTCTGATATCAAGCTTTTTTTTAATGGTGGTACTGGAGTTCCTGGAAGCCCTTCTACCTTAGGGCTACACTCCCTGACCTAGTTTACATTTTTATTTGGAAACAGGGTCTCCTAAGCCAGCGCACGTGGCTGGCTTCGAACCTGCGCGATCCTCCTGTCTCCGCCTCCCAAGCATGGGGATTACAAGCATGCGCCACCACACTTTTGATCACTTAGAGATAACATTTCAATATTTCTTTTTGCTTTCTTTCTTACCAGAGGATATTTTTAAGGTGAAACTATCATACATTTTTTTTAGAAAAAAATCTATCCTAACATGAAATATGAACTCTAAATACCCAAAACAATCTCGAAAAAGAACAAAGCTAGAAGATGTACATTCACTAAGCCAAGCATGGAAAGGAAGGATGGGGAGGGAATGGTGTGGGGATTGGGTATGGGCTAACTGGGCAATGAGTGGATGTATGTCTACTATGTCTACACAAGTTTTTTTTTTATCCCATTATGATGTATGAATATAGTGCACCAATAAAAAAATTAAAAAAATAAAGAACAAAAAATAATAAAAAGTTTTGATGAATGAAAAACAAATAAAAGGGTTCAAATAAAAAATGGATAGGGAACTGTTGAATTCAGCCATTTTGATCATATTAATCTGCATCTATATTTATGTATATTAATACAAAACATCCTTTTTGTGAAAATGATGCATGCTATCTGTTTTGTAGAGGTTAGACTTTTCAGGAATTGAACCTGACATAAAGCCATTTGAAGAAAAGTGTAACAAGCGTTTCCTGGTAAATTGCCATGATTTAACTTTCAATATCTTGGGTCAAATTGGAGACAATGCAAAAGGACCTCTCACAAATGTACGTATGGCTTTTCCTTCTATTTCTCTTGAACCAGTATATTAAAGAAATGCCTTTGTTTTATGACTAAGAAATAACTTATGAATGAAAATTCCATTGCTATATACTATGATAAATTAGACATGGAATAATTTCATACATCTCTTTCTTTTACCAAAATACAAATACATTCTCATCTTGAGAGGATTCATGAAAGTCTTACCTACATAGGATAGTAGATAAGAGAGGGCTCCTGACTTTCAAGAGACATGTATCTCTATAACCTGGAAAATCCTCAGATTTGGGAATTCTACTAGGAAATATTTCCTTCCTTCCTTCCTTCCTTCCTTCCTTCCTTCCTTCCTTCCTTCCTTCTTTCCTTCCTCCTCTTTCCTTCCCTCCCTCCCTTTTTCCTTCCTTTCTGTACTGGGAATAAACCCAGGGACATTCTACCTCTGAGCTATACCCCTAGCCCTATTTTACTTTTATTTCTGAAGCAGGTTCTTACTGGATTCCTAGGGGCATTGCTAAGTTGCTGAGGCTGACTGTAAACCTTGATCCCCAACCCATTTTATTCTGAAATTGGATCTCATGAAGTTGCTGAAGGTTTTTCTAAGTTCCAGAGGCTAGCCTTGAACCTGTAATCCTTCTGTCTCAGCTTCCTAATTACTGGGATTACAGACATGCATTCCTATGCCCGGCGATGGATACAGTTTCTTCTGTGAAATTGATTCAGAGAAATGAATAAATATCAACAAAGCCACAGGACACAGATGCTGTGTGGTCTGTGGGACTCACTCATTATTCAATAGAATAAGATTAATTTTGTTGTGCAGAGAAAAAATCTAATTATTAGATCATTTGAGTTGGTCAGAAAGACTTGAAAGTGGAAATGTAAAATCTTTATAGACTTTATTTTATGTTCATCTTTATTTTGGGATTCTAGTTTTAAAAATATCAACAGTGATGATTAATTTTCTTACCAAGTGATATAAATATACCAGAACACTTTTCTGTTTACAAAGAGTTAATCTTTTTGCCATCTGGCATGAGATTTCTCTTTGTGACCAGCTTTCATATGCCATCTGTAGAGAGGAATCATGTCTTCCAAAATTGCTGATGGGGCAAAGCCGTTTGTCACGTAATTTGATGTTGACTGATATTAGATCTTGGGGGAAATATATAGTTCAGAAAGCTACAAAATGAAATAAAGAAGATGGATTTCTACTCTACAAATTTGCATTATTGGGAGGCAGTTTCAATAAAAGTGTAGAGGATTATTTTTGTGTGTGTGGTACAAGGGCTTAAACCCAGGAGCATTCTCCCTATAAGCTAAACTTTCAGCCCTATTTTTTAAAATCTTGAAACAGGGTCTCAGTTGCAGAAGGCCTCACTAAATGCTGAGGCTGGCCATGAACCTGAGAGTCTCTTGTCTCAGTTTCCCAAGGACTGGGATTACAAGCATATGTAACCATGCCCAGCTTGAGAATTAAGTTTTATTCATGGAATAATTTATAAATGTAGCTTTTGGTTTCTGTTCATCAGTTTTAGGTGTGTGTGTTTGTGTGTGTGTGTGTGTGTGTGTGTGTGTGTGTGTGCGTGTGTGTTTTGTTGAAGCTGGGGGTTGAACCCAGGGCATTCTGCCTCTTAGCTACACCCCAGCCTGTTTTTTTTTTTAATTTAAGAGGAAGGTTGATTTATTTGCTCACAGTTTTGGAGATTTCAGAGTTCAATCTATGTCAGGCCACATGCACAGATCAAGGCATGGTGACAGGAAGCAGAAAGAGGTAGAGAGCGAGTCTCTACTCTCACATCATGAAGACTGGAAACAAGAGAGACCTCCAGCCTTTTTTATTTATTTTTTACTTTGAAACAGGGTCTCACTAAGTTGCTGAGGCTATCTTCAGACATGTGGTCCTCCTATCTCAGCATACAAAGTACTGAGGTTACAGGTGTGCACCACTATGCCTATCTCATTGTTTTTGTTTTCTTTTATTTTGTTTTGGGTTGGTACTGGAGATTGAACCTAAAATGTATTTTACCTCCAAGCAAAACCCCAGACTTTATTAGTTTTTATACTTCAACATCATTATTTTATTTGTGCATTGTAATCATAAATCTTAATAAAGCTCAAGGTCATTGGGGCATGCATGCACATAGCACTCACTGAGCCCTTCCCTAGATTCCACCCTATTCACTCTCCTTCCTCCTTTTTCTGTGTTCAGCACAGTGATTGACTTTGAGGTTTGTATATGTATATCATGTTCCTTGAGTGTTTCTCTTCCTCCCATCTCCTTCAGTTAGGTCACCTTCTTGACTCATCTAAGGTTTCTTCTCCTTCATTTGGAGTCCCTCCTATGTCCCATTTTCTCCCTAGCTTAAGCATATTAGGGAGAATATTCAATTTTTTATTTTTTTAACTGACTAATCTCATGTAGCATACTGTTATCCAATTCCATCCATTTCCCCGAAAAGGACATAATTTTTTTTCTTAATGGCTGAGTAAAATTCCATTCTGTATATATCTTATAGTTTTATAATCCATTAATCTGTCGATGGACATATTGGCTGGTCCCATAGTTTGGCAATTGTGAATTGTGCAGCTATAAACATAGATATGCATGAATTACTAAGGTAGTTTTGTTTCCATTCTTTTGAATAGATCACTAGGAATATGGTATTGCTGGATCATATGGTAGGTTCATTCCCATCCTTCTGAGGATCTTCCATATTGTTTTACAAAGTGATTGCACTGATTTGCAATCCCAATAAAGTATTAGAGTTTCTACTTCTATACATCCTCACCAGCATTTGTTGTTGTTTGTATTTTATTTTTATTTTTATTTTTGGTGATATTGGGGGTGGAACCCAGGGGCTTTTCTACCTCCAGGCTATACTCCCAGACCTATTTTATACTTTATTTGGAAACAGGGTCTCACTGAGTTGCTGAGAGCCTCACTAAGTAGCTGAGCCTGGCTTCGAACCTGTGCGATCCTCCTATCTCAGCCTCCCAAGCACTGGGATTACAAGCATGTGCCACCACGCCTGGCGTTTTCTTTTTCTTTCTTTTTTTTTTTTTTTTGTGGATCTTGGAATGGAACCCAGGGGCATTTGGCCTCTGCGCTATAACCCCTGCCCTACATTTTTTTATTCTTTATTTTGGAACAGGTTCTCACTAAGTTTCAGAGGGCCTCACTAAGTAGCTGAGGCTCTCCCGTGAACTGCAATCCTCTAGTTTTAGCCTCATGAATGCTGGGATTACAAGCATGTGCCACCACGCCTGGCTTGCTGTTTGTATTTTCAATGATTGCCATTCTAATTGCAGTTAGGTGAAATCTCAGAGTAGTTTTGAAACAGGGTATCAATTAGGTTGCTGACAGTCTCACTAAGTTGCTAAGGCGGTTCTCCAACCTGTGATCCTCCTATGTCAGCCTACAAAATACTGGTATTATAGGCATCTGTCACCATGCCCAGTTTCATCATTGTTTGAAATTTATAACTCAAGAAAATACTTACACCAGACCAAAGTTAAAATTTAATAAAAAACCTGTTGTTTTGGAATGCACTTTCTTTTATGCAGAGAGGCCATAATGCAAATTCAGCTAAATATTGAACTCAGAAAGGAACTGCAATCACACAACCTTAAGGAATGATAAAAATTATATTGCTACTTGTCTCTCTTCTCTCCAGTGCCACTCCAAGTCTTAAAATGTCACTTTCCATTTCCAGGTTGAGCCTTTTTTTGTCAATCTTGCCTTATTTGATATAAAGAACAATTGTAAGATATCAGCTGACTTTCATGTGGACCTGAACCCGCCATCTGTCCGTGAAATGCTGTGGAGCACCCCAGCACACCTGGCCAGTGATGGAAACCCAAGGGGCTCCTCCCCCGAGTCTTTTGTTCATGGAATTGCTGAATCTCAGCTACGTTGCATAACGCAGGTAAAGAAGACTTCAGCCTCAGTAGCACTTTCAGAACAAGAAACAGAAACAGCCATGCCTATGTCGTGGTTTCAGGCTGCTGTGTTGATCGCATTCCATCTCTTATAAGATCTATTGATAGGTATTTTTTGATGACCAAAATCAGAGGGGAAAACTGCAATGAGTAAACTTGATAATAGCACAGTGGCAAAGTAATGTTTTCAATGGGATCATAATATGAGACAACAAATAGTGAGATAGAATGAAGATACAACACACACACAAACACACACACACACACACACACACACACACATCTGCATATTTCTTATCAAGGACATAGGTTCCCAAAAGATATGTATTTTGAATAAAAATTGACCCTACATTAACTTTCCCATCCCTAATTCTCATGAAAAATAATGAATAGGTAGTTTTGTTTTAATTTTTTCTGCACTAGGGATGGAACCAGGGGCATTCTACCTCCAAGCTACATTCCCAGACCTATTTTCATTCTTTATTTTGAAACAGGGTCTCAGGAAGTTGCAGAGAGCCTCACTAAACAGCTGAAGCTGACCGAGAACTTGCGATTCTCCTAGCTCAGCCTCCAAGTTTTTGGATTACTAGGGTGTGCCACCATGCATGGCAAAGTGGGTAGTTTTTTAAAATTTTTCATTGGTGCATTGTAGTCATACATCTTAATGGGATAAAATATGGTGGAGACATACATGCACACATCACCCAATTAGCCCAATTCCCACCCCATATCCTCCCCCCCTCAGAGTAGGTAGTTTTAATGGAGCATAAAACCTTTTTTTTGGTACTGAGGACTAAACCTAGGGGAGTTCTACCTCTGAGCTATATTCCCAGCCCTTTTTTAAAAATTTTTGAAATAAGGTCTTACTAAGTTACTGAGAGCTAGCCTTGAGCCTGCATTTCTCCTGTTTCAGTCTTCCAAGTAGTAGGTTTACAGGTATGCACCCCTATGCCTGGTTTCTGCTTCAGTGTTAGAGCTATAATGCATCTCTCTCTGTCCTATTCTACAAAGAATTTGCTTTAGAATGTCACAGTTCCTTGGCATTCTGACCTCTGAGACTGGAGACCATGAAATTTCTGCAGACCTTAATTGACGATCCTTCCTCTAGTCTTTTATAGCTTCAAGGGAGTAAGAACATTGTGTAAAGTGGGAAAAGGCATATGAACAAAGGTGCTTACGATTTAAGGAGGATTTAATCAAAATATTCTTTTTTCTGATTATAAAGATAAATACATTCTTCTGTGTAAATTTAAGCAATACCAGAAATAATAAAAAAGTAAAAACCACCACCCATAGATGACAACTCAACATTTTGATAAACACCTTTCTAGAAATCTCTTTTGTATGTATAAATACATACACATTGTATTTACGCTCATACAAATTGAATCATATTTATGCTGTTTTATAACTATTCATTTAATATTATATTGATTATCCTATATCAATATCCATAGATTTGTCACATTCATATTAAAGGATGACATGTTTTTCCAATGATTTATCTTATTAAGATATTTCTGATTTTTTGATATTATAAATAATGCTGCATTGAACATTCTTGTGCATATGTCTTAACTCATTTATTGAATTTTCTCCTTAGACCAAGTTTCAAGCAATGGGATGTTAGGATCTTAAAGCTTAATCATGTTCACTGCTGCAGATACAGATTACATACTTTAGGAAGATTTCTTTATATGTAGTGTCACTGCCCTTGTGGGGCTGAGGATCTATCAAAACTTTTCATCAAGTTGCTTCCCTTATGGCTCCTTAGTTTGTGACTCAGACTATAGTTGCCATATAACATTATACTATAATGTGAGATGCTTCTAAAAGAGAGATTGAACCAGTCTCTCTTCTAAAATAGAGATTGACTATCAAATGTTTCACAGTAGGACAGAAGAAGACCATAGTTGCTTGATGTCAAATTGTGACTCTGAGTAAAGTATATGGAAATGACCTTTGTTGAGCAATAGCACAGGAGGAAAATAAAAGCCTTCTCCTTTCCTCCAATGGAATGACGCATTCCAATACCTCACCTCAGCCTCTACCAAGACAAAAGACATGGTCAAACGACCTGGTATTCAAGAATGGCTCGTGTATCACTAATTTTCCTCTTTAATTCAAGAGGGAACCAATAAAGTTCCTCCTTCTCTTCTTCATTGTAAAGAAAAAGATGAACTTAAACTGCTGTAGCAAATCAAGGAGATTTATACATTTGAAAGTATTTGGGAGGGGAGACGTAAATAGATGCTATGGGAGTCTTATAAAGGTCAGTGCAGATGAGGGCAAGTGAGAACACACAGAGACTATGCCTTCTCTCTTCCAGTAAGGTAAGAAAGCTCTTACTATATATTTGAAAGCACTTTCAGGCTAAGGGTGTGACTCAGGAGTAAAGCACTTGTCTGAAATGCTCAAGGAAGGCCCTGGCTTCTCCCTCCAGCATCACACACACAAAAACAAAACCAATAAGCACCTTCTACTTACATAGATATTTACAGTTGTGTATATGTGTTTGTGTATGTGCACATGCATGCCATATCTAAAAATATATATGTGTGTGTGTGTGTGTGTGTGTGTGTGTGTGTGTGTGTGTGTGTGTTGTGCTGGGGATTGAACCCAGCATTCTACCTCCAAGATATACCCCTAGCCCAATTTTTTATTCTTTATTTTGAAACAGGGTCTCACTAAGTTGTGGAGGGTCTAAATAGCTGAGGTTGTCTGCAAACCCAGATCCTCTTGTTTTAGCCTCCCAAGTACTGGGATTACAAGCATGCGCCACCATGCCCAGCTAGAAACATGTTTAAAATTTCTTGTGTGATGCCAACTATCTCTTTTTAAAATAATGACAAATTTATTCTATTACTTCTACTTACTCAAATGCATGTATGCATGTATGTATGTATGTATGTATGTATTGGTACTGGGAATTGAACCAAAGGACATTCTACCTCTGAGCAACACCCTGGTTCTATTTTATTTATTTATTTTATTTTGAAACAGAGTCTTGCTAGATTAGTGAGAGTCTCACTACTTACTGAGGCTTTCCTTAAACCTGTGATTCTCCTATCTAAGCCTTCATCTCCTAGAATTATAAGCAAGCGCCACTACATCTGTTTTCAAATTATTTCAACTTGCAGTCTAGGTCAGGAAGAAAATCAATATTTCCTCATTTGAGACAGCTTCAGTTATTTCTCAGGCTTGTCTTGAACTCCTGGGCTCTGGTGGTTATCCTGCCTCAGCCTCCTGAGAAGCTGGGACTACAATTGTGCCACTACACCCAGCCTCAACAGCTTATTCCATATATTTTGTGCATCAACATTTGCCATTGATGTCTTATCTATGAAATAATCTAATTATTATTGTTTTATAGATGAGAAAACCAAACTTCGGGAGGTTACTTATACAGCCCACCATTACATAGGTAGTAGTGTTGAAGACAGGATTTGAACCTAGCTCTGTTAGAAAGAACTCAAATGTGTGGTGCATGCTTATAATCCCATTACTTGGGAGGTTGAGACAGAAGGATCCCAGTTTGCGGCAAGCCTCAGCTACTATGTGAGGCCCTCCACAACTAAATGAGACCCTGTTTCAAAATAAAGAATAAAATAGGGCTGGGTGTACAGCTTGGAGGTTCAGTCCTCAGTACCACGCAAAAAAGAAAGAAAATCAACAATATTATACAAGGTTTTATTAGTTGTTAAATGCAAAACATCACTACATGCCCTTCCATGCCTGTGGGGCTATGTAGGTACAGGAGGATGGATAGGAGGACCTTGTCTATTCTTTAGAAGGAGGGGACAGTGAAGTCGGTAAGGGTCACACTTGGGGGGAGCATATACATTCATCTATTCATCTTTGGAAAAGAAGGTCTGGTCCTACAGAGCCAGCCATTTAAACATGGGCTTTCTGGGCTCTCTCTAATCACCTGAAGAAGAGGGAACTAGAAACTTACGGAACAAATGGCAAAACAGCCCCCATAGTGTGTACCCTCGCTCTGGAGTCCCCGATCAGTTAAAAAATGAGCATCACTATGCCTCAGCCTCCTCATGTGTGAAGGGGAGGTAGAGTTGATACCTTAGCACCCTCACAGACTCACCAGGCTTGCTTGCCACCACACAGCAGCTTGGAGTAGCAGTACAGTAGAAGAAGTGTGCTTTTATCACTGGTCATATATCTTAGAATGGTTTGAGGAAATGTCTAGGTTGGTGGGGATGGGAAACAATAGGTACTCAGTGAATGTTTGTTAATAGCGATAATCAGTATTATTATTCTCATTCAGTATTTTTTATTTTTTAATTAATTTATTTTTTAATTGGTGCATTGTAGTCATTTCTCAATCACATTGGAGTACAAGACTTGAGAGGATATACAAGCACACATCATCCAATTAGCCCTCATCCAGCCCCCATCCCATTCCCTCCCCCTCCCTCGATCCCATGCTTGTTTGGTGATTAACTTTGATACATTTGTTTATGTACCTCCTGCATTTTAAAGAGGCTCCGTCCTCCCCTATTCCATACCCTCTGATTGGTCACCTTAATTGCTTCACTATAGAGCCCTTTCTATAGCTCGACCTCTTCCTGTTGCCCCTTTCCTCCTAGTTATTGCTGATTAGGGGAAGCATCTGATTTATATTTTCTGTGATATTTCTCTGTGCATGCCGCGTTGCAAGTACCGATCCCACTCTTGACGGCCCCAGTAGTGGCCTGGCTAACTGGTGGACTGATCCAAACCTCGCTGGCTCAAGCAACGGCCTTGCCTCATGGGAGGCCCCAATTCTGGTCTCGCTGGCCCCGACACCAGCCTAACCCCTCAGTTGGCTCCGATCCCGGCCTCGGAGGCCACATTAGTGGCCTTGCCTCACGGCAGGCTCCGATGCCGGCCATTGGCCCTGGCACCAGCCTAACCCCTCAGCAGGCTCCGATCCCAGCCTCGGAGGCCCCAGCACTGGCCTAGCCTCATGGCAAGCTCCGATCCCGGCCTTGCTGGCCCCGGCACTGGCCTAACCCCTCAGCAGTCTCCGATCCCGGCCTCGGAGGCCCCAGCCCCGGCCTTGCCTCACAGCAGGCTCCGATGATGGCCTCACTGGCCCCAGCCCCATTCTAACCCCTCGGCAGGCTCCGATCCGGCCTTGGAGGCCTCAGCACCGGCCTTACCTCACAGCAGGCTCCAATGCCGGCCATTGGCCCCGGCACCATCCTAACCCCTTGGCAGGCTCTTATCACGGCCTTGGAGGCCTCAGCACCGGCTTTGCCTCATATCAGGCTCCGATGCTGGCCACTGGCCCGGGCACTGGCCTAACCCCTCGGCAGGCTCCAATCCCATCCTCAGAGGCCCCAGTAGCGGCATTGCCTCACGGCAGGCTCCGATGCCAGCCATTGGCTCCGGCATCGGTCTAACCCCTTGGCTGACTCTGATCCCAGCCTTGGAGGCCCCAGTAGCGGCCTTGCCTCACAGCAGGCTTCGATGCCGGCCATTGGCTCCGGCATCGGCCTAACCCCTTGGCTGGCTCTTATCCCGGCCTCGGAGGCCCCAGTACCAGCCTTGCCTCACGGCACGCTCCGATGCCGGTCGCGCTGGCCCAGCACCGGCCTAACCACTCGGCAGGCTCCGATCCCGGCCTCGGAGGCTTCATTAGCGGCCTTGCCTCACAGAAGGCTCCGATGCTGGCCGCTGGCCCCGGCACCGGCCTTACCCTTTGGCTGGCTCTTATCCTGGCCTCGGAGGCCCCAGCACCGGCCTTGCCTCACGGCAGGTTCCGATGCCGGCCTTTGGCCCTGGCACCGGCCTAACCCCTCGGCAGGCTCTGATCCCGGCCTCAGATGCCTCAGTAGCGGTCTTGCCGCACGGCAGGCTCCGATGCCGGCCGCTGGCCCCGGCACCGGCCTAACCCCTCGGCAGGCTCCGATCCCGGCCTTGGAGGCCCCAGCACTGGCCTTCCCTCACGGCAGGCTCCGATGCCGGCCTCGCTGGCCCCAGCACTGGTCTAACCCCTCGGCAAGCTTCAATCCCGGTCTCGGAGGCCTCAATGGTGGCCTTGCCTCACGGAAGGCTCCGATGCCAGCCATTGGCCTCGGTACCAGCCTAACCCCTTTGCAGACTCCGATTCCAGCCTCGGTGGCCCCAGTACCGGCCTTGCCTTACGGCGGGCTCCACTGCTAGCCGCTGGCCCCGGCATCGGCCTAACCCCTTTGCAGGCTCTGATCCCAGCCTTGGAGGTCCCAGTAGTGGCCTTGCCTCACGGCAGGCTCCGATGTCGGCCATTGGCCCCGGCACCGGCCTAACCCCTCAGCAGGCTCCGATCACTGTCTCTGGGGTTATTATTTCAAAGGTTCCAGGAGTAATGTATCAGAACTCTGCCTTCCCTGAGTACTGGCCACTGCCATTACAACTGCCTCCACCATTTCAAATCCTTCCCAGGCTCTTTTTCCACTCTGAATGTTGTCCAGTGTTCCTAAGCATGCGCGACGGTAGCATTCGGCATTTGGTGTAATTTCTCCCAAAAAATAAGGTTGGTAGGATCCAGTTCCTGCTTCTCCTGAATACAAGTCTCCACCGCCATCACGGAGACCACTTTCAACACCGCCTTTCTCCTTGCTCTCTGCTAGACTCTCTCCTTACAGGTGATGTCCAAGGTTCTTAACAATATAGAGAAACAGCAGTCCTCCTTCACGGGGAATTTTTCCATAAGTTCCAGTGCATTTGGATAAGTTTTGTCTGCACCTCCAGTGTCCTGGCATCCACCATGGCCTTCTTAACCCCTCTCTGATATTTTTCCTTTTTCTTTTCCTTTTATTTTTAATAAGAGAAGACAGTATATGTGGTTTGAGGAGGTAGTGGGATCAGCACTCAGTAGCATTGTGACCCAGTAGGTTTCCCCATGGGTCCAGAGTGCTCCGCACTACTCTGCCTGGGGCCCAGGGTCCCATGACCCAGGCCCCGGCTGGCATGCCCCGCGTGACCCCCGCCCTGGATCCAGGGTACTAGGCCCGTTTTCTCCAGGGGTCTGGCGTGCTATGCGCGTTCCGGCCCGGGGCCCAGAGTCTCGTGACCCGGGCCCCGGCTTGCGTGCCCCACGCGACCCCCGCCTGGGACCCAGGGTACTGGGCCCAGTTTCTCCAGGGATCTGGCATGCTACGCATGGTTTGGCCCGAGGCCCAGAGTCCCGAGACCTGGGCCCTGGCTTGCATGCCCCGTGTTACCCCCGCTCAGCTCATTCAGTCTTACCAAGTAAGATGTTCCATGCCTGGTCCTCAACAGTGAGAGTCAATAGGCTCATGGTTTGGAAGTCCAGGTAGCAATCTTCTTTATCAGCTTACTGTATAAAGCCATCTGAGCCTCTGTTTGTTTCTTTTCTTTCTTTAATTCTGTGGTACTGGGGATTCAATTCGAGGACATCCTACTTTTGAGTTAACACCCTCAGCCCTATTTTACTTTATTTATTTATTTTTTATTTTTTATGGTACTCAGGGTGGAACCCAGGGGCTTTTCTACCTCTGGGATATACTTCAAGACCTATTATATATATGTGTGTGTGTGTGTGTGTATGTGTATATATGTGTATATATGTATATATATTTATATACATATTTATTTGGTGGTACTGGGGTTCCTGGAAACCCTTCTATCTCTGGGCTATACTCCCAGACATTTTATATTTTTATTTGGAAACAGGGTCTCTTAAGCCAGCGCGGCTGGCTTCGAACCTGTGAGATCCTCCTGTCTCCGCCTCTCAAGTGTGGGGATTACAAGTGTGCACTACCATGCCCGGCTCTATTTTATATTTTATTTGGAAACAGGGTCTCACTAAGTTACTGAGAGCCTCACTAAGTAGCTGAGGCTGGCTTTGAACCTGTGTAATCCTTCTGTCTCAGCCTCTCAAGTGCTGGCTTTACAAGCATGAGCCACTAAACCTGGTATTTTATTTTTTATTTTGAAGCAGGGTCTCACTAAGTTGCTAAGAGTCCTGCTAAGTTGCTGAGGCTGACCTCAAACCTGTGATTCTTCTGTCTCAGCCTACTAAGTATGGGGATTATAATCATATGCCACCATGCTTGGCTGAGCTTCTGTTTCTTAATCTATAAAATGTGACTTATATTGTAGTGACTGCATTCTAGGGTTTTTATGAAGACTGAATGACATAAACACAAAAACCACATAGCACAGTTATGTGGAAATTATCCTAAGATTGTACTTAGATGGATATGGAAGTGCTTGTCTTGTAGTCCCAGCTCTTTGGGAGGCTGAGGGAGACCAATCACTCAGGGGCAGCCTGGGCAACATAGCCAGATCTTGTCTCTTCATATTCAAGGTGTATTGCTCATCATACCTTCTGCAGGGGCAGCTGAGGCAATTTTCCAGCCCAGGCTCACAGCCAAGCTCTATGACCTTGACATGCTTTGATGGGTAGTAGCCAGGCATCTAATGTGCATTATTTTATTTAATCCATATAAGAAGTTGATGAAATTACTATGACTTTCACCATCCCCATCTTATAGTTGAGAAACCATAAATTTAGAGAAGATGTTAGTTGCCTAAACTTATAAAACTGGTAAGAAGCTAAAATTTGAACCCATGATATATGACTACTGAGCAAATTTTCACCACTGTTCCACATTTGTTCTTTCAAAAATAAAAGCTAAATTGGACATTACCCAGGGTGATTACAAGCTGTTTAGCGGAATTGCCAGCCTCTTGCACTCTGTTTCCTATTCTTCCCTCTCTACCTCTGAGGCTTCTGTCTAGGGCAAATGAAATGATATAGCTGACATGCTTTGGAAACTGGAAAGCACTATATTAACAAAGTTGTTAATTCACCAAGTAGAGAAATTAAACTTGGTAGAGACCCAACGATGGCTTTTTCCACTCAAATTCATTAGGTGGCATGCTTCCAAACAGCGACATAATCAACCAACATGCTCTTTGAAGGATATTATGTTCAGAAGGAGCCAAATGAGACAGAGGATTGCTTGCATGTGTGTTTCACATGCAGGCAAAGAAAATGCAAACAATTTTGGTTGCATCTACATTAGTAAATCTAAATAAAATATACAGGGACAAAACAAGTTTTGTATCTTCTGTTTTCTGTGTTTACATTGAAAGTACTAGAGCTCTTCAATTCCAATAAGGAATGTTTTTATAGAATGGTTGAAGATGTGTTTGTGCATGGGGGGGTCGTCTGGGAATTGAATCCAGGGGCATTCTACCTCTGAGCTAAACCTCCAGTCGTTCTTTATTTTTTATTTTGCAACAGGGTCTTACTAAGTTGAGGAGGGCCTCGCTAAGTTGCTAGGCTGGCCATGCACCTGCGATTCTCCTATCTCAGCCTCACAAGTACTGCCATTAAAAGTGTATGCCACCATGCCCAGCTGAGTGGGTTGGTTTTTATATTAGGCAGAGCAACACGGTATTTTCTTCTTCTTACTGCAATTAACATGAATTAGTTGCTATGGACAGATTCCAAAACTTACTTGCTCCCTTTTCAGAAAAAGAAATTATTCAGTGAGTCCCCCATGCTTCTACTGCCTCCTTCTTTTTTAAAATTTTTTCTTGTTTGTTTTGTTTTGGTGGTACTGGGGGTGGAACCCAGAGACTTTCTACCTCCAGGCTATACTCCCAGACCTATTTTATACTTTATTTGGAAACAGGGTCTCACTAAGTTGCTGAGAGCCTCACTAAGTAGCTGAGGCTGGCTTCAAACCTGTGCGATCTTCCTGTCTCAGCCTCCCAAGAATGGGGATTACAAGTGTGCACCACCACGCCCGGCTCTACTGCCTCCTTCTTTTTATTCAATTTTACCCACAGTTACTAACACTCCTCTGGATTGTTGGGGAGGTATCTTTCATTTTGAGAATTCACGCAGAGTTACATGCAGCTGTGTTGAAAAATACTTACCAGCCTCATCTACGTAGTGAGGTCCTCTGAAACTTATTTGAGACCCTGTTTTAAAATAAAGAACAAAAAACGGGGCTGGGGGTATAGCTTGGAGGTAGAATGCCCCTGGGTTCAATCCCCAGTACCACCTATATGTTATATATATATTAAGCCAAACAATGCACATCATATCTGTAAGATCTAAGAACTCACAAAAACTGCCAAACAGAAGAAGTTAAGCAGTGATATGGCATCTATAATTTAAGGACCAATAATAGATGTGAAGTTTGTGACAAAATATAAAATCCATTTTAAATGGAATATTGGGAACTTGAAAATCCATATGAATAGAAGAGCTACCTCATTCTGGAATTCTGGGCCTGATACTAGGTTGAATATCAACATTCTTTACAAAACAAAGTTAGGAACCATTCACCCAACAGCCATAAATATGGTGTTACAAATTCTAATGGAGGTAATTTTTTTCCAGGGAATTTTCTCAGTGACAAATCCACATCCCGAAATTTTTCTAGTGGCAAGAATTGAAAAGGTGCTACAAGGAAATATTACACACTGTGCAGAACCTTACATCAAAAATTCAGATCCAGTAAAGGTATTTATAAAGCTTGCTTGTGAACATTTCAGCTTAATGTAGAGTTTACATTTTACCAGTATTGTAAATAACACTGCCAATGACCTCTCTGTTAGAAAAATATTCCTTGAGAATGCTGTGTCTTCTGAAAATAGGGTATACTATGTGAATATGTATGCCAAACCTTAACCATGGCCTTCCCCCCATATATCTATGTTTTGTTAACATGACAATCTTATTTTTGCTCACTTAATAAACTTATAGCTAGGGGCTCTTAGGCCACATCTGCCAGATGACATGGTATCTTCAAATACCCACTATTTCTTTCTACCTGCAGGCCAAGTGTCAGGGCCAGGAGAGTAAAGGTGACCTAATCTTGCAGTGTTCAAGGCCTATGCATACCCACATTCACATGTTTGTGATCCAATAAGAACAGACAGGGAGTATTTCATGAGGCTCAATGTGCTTTACTTCAAACGGCCGCCCTTTATTTGGAGATTTTCACCATTTTCAGTATTATGCCTTTGTTTCATGACATGGCTGGCATGTTAAATGGTAGGGATTTCTTTATCATTTTGTTTTGTTGAATATCCTTAAGTGACAACATATTTTTGTTGGTACTGGGGTTCCTGGAAGCCCTTCTACCTCCGGGCTAAACTCCCAGACCTATTTTTACATTTTTATTTGGAAACAGGGTCTCCTAAGCCAGCGCGCACGGCTGGCTTCAAACCTGCGCGATCCTCCTGTCTCTGCCTCCCAAGCGCGGGGATTACAAGCGTGCGCCACCACGCCCGGCTAAGTGACAACATTTAAAGTTGGCATGTCTATAATGTCATCCAAATGTTTGAAAAACATCAACCAAATCTCATCTTCTCATATTATAAATGAGAAAACTAAGGCCTTGGGAGAGAAAAGCTGTGTGGTACAACTCATTTGTAGCACTTTAGCTACTGCATATTCAGGAATCATTTATCTATTGTATGTGGTATTTCATTGTGTGGACAAGCAATATTGATTAAATGGAAGATGCGAAGGAGACTGTAACTAGCTCAGAAAAAAAGACTCTAGCATTCTGTATCCACAGAGATAAGCATCTTCCAACATTTCACAGTCTGTTTGGACTCTATAGCAGTTTATCTCCTTGACATCTCTCCTGGCCTGTTTAAACAGTGCCTCTGCCTACACTTCACTAATTGCATTGACTTTTGTTCACTTGTGCCTTATCTTGGGAGTAGAAAGGTCAGCTGTGTCCAGAGCAAGCTTCTCCTAAGAATGACGAGTGTTTGATTGCTGTGTGAATTGAAATACAAGTTAAAAGTGCTTCAAACTTTCCAAGTAGAGGTCTTTGATGCCAACCAAGACCTGCATCTGTTTTGTCTATCTTCTGATTTAATGACAAAGGCTTTGTTTATAAGACTCATAAATACTTTGGTCTTGTAAAATGGGTAGCTGATGTGTTTTCTGTTTTATTTGTGGCTCTTTCTCTCATTTTCTTAAAGTTAAATTTTATTAGTGCATTGTAATTATACATGATAGTAAGATTCATGGAGAGATGTTCACATATGCACAAACCATTATGTTTTTAGATTGTTTATATTATGTTGTTTTTTGAGGATGTTGTATATTGGTAAATTGGTGAGATTATTTTTCTGGGTGAGTCCATGGCAGATTGAACAAATATGAGCCAACCTTCTTTTTTCTGACCTTAGACAGCCCAGAAGGTGCACAGGACAGCCAAGCAAGTGTGCAGCCGCCTTGGACAATACAGAATGCCTTTTGCTTGGGCTGCCAGGTTTGTATGAATATAATTATGATCCTTCCATTTATACTCATCTGTGAAGTTGAGGGTCAGTGTCCTAACCAGCATTCAGCAGTCTGTTTTTGGCAGGCCAGCTGTGTCTTAAAATACTCAAGTTACAAGATTTATTTCTCCTAGAATTTGCCATGCATCAAAGACCTTTTCTAAGACCCTCTCAGTCTTTTCATATGGGCCTGCTTTAGGGAAATTTTCTTTGGCTTGAGTCAGTGACCTCACTGACACCACTTAATTTTTATTACATATTTTTGTGGTGCAGGGGATGGAACCCAGGGCCTTGAATACTGTTGGCAAGTGCTCTTCCACTGAGCTATATCTGCAGACCTTTTTATAGCATTTCTAAGCAGATATTATTTGCTAAAGTGATGGATTTTTTCAGAAAACTAGAAATTGTAATGAATTATGTACAATATACCCATTATTTCAGAGTTGGCTGGGCTTATGGTTTGGAAAACTACCATAGAATGATTCTGGAAAACATACTAAAAATTAGAAATCAAAGAATGCAGTCATTATGTGCGAGCATGTAATTAATACATTCTCTTGCTTCCTTGTGACAAATTCAGGCAACCTTTAGGGGTAGTGCATTTGCAAGCATACATTCATTATCTGTCTATATATCTTTTGCTATGGTAGTTCATATTATTTGATCAAAGTCTTATAAGTCCACATGCAATGATGATTTTCAAACTTGTGTCTTATTCATCCCCACTTTGAAGTACAAATTTACTTGCCTATTTGTGGTACAGTTTGTACAGCTCATTGGAGAAAGAGCATCATGTTCTGAATAATTCAATCAATTGTGTTCATTGAGTGCTTGGCAGTAGAATTAAAAGTAGGGGATTCTAAGTTAATGAACTATTTTCTCTGTCACTATTGATAGTTACTTCATTTCGGAAAAGGTCCCAATATACATTATATGCTGATAGATGAAAAGGCACTATTATCCTTGTTTCTCAAGGATAAATGATAAAAATGGTAGCCAAGGATAGGTGGACTGCCAGGGGTTAGCAGAGATTGGCAATGTAAGCATCCTAGAGGGTGAAATATGGCTTGCAAAGACAAGTATGCTTATAATGCTCCAGCCTGAAAAGTTAATTGTTACTGCTGCTGCAGCCATTTTTTTATTAATAGCTATTGTTAACTCTGTTCAAGGCACCCACTGGTCTAAGTGCTTAACCTATGTGTGTGGCTGGGCAAGGCAGTGCATACCTATGATCCCAGTATTTGAGAGGCCAAGTCAGGAGGATCACAGGTTCCAGGCCAGCCTCAGTAACTTAGTGAGATCTTTAACTTAGTGAGACCCTGTTTCAAAAATAAATAAATAAATAAAAAGGCCTGGGGTTATAGGTGAAGTAGAACACTTCTGGGCATGTATATAAATATACACGTTTACACATATGTGTGTTTTTCTGTTCTAGAAATTCAACCCAAAGCATCTCACATGCTAGGCAAGCACTATCACACTGAGCTACATGTCTACCCCCAAATTCGTATTTTTCTAGGAGGTGGGTACCATTGTCTCCATCTTAGAGATGGGGAAACTGAAGCACAGAAGTAAAAAAGAAAAAAAGAAATCTTGCCCAAGTTCACAGAACATTCAGTGGTCAGAGTCAGAACATAGAGCACTGCCATGGGCATCCATTCCAGGTGCTGTGTCATGTCACTCCCCTTTGGGAAGCAGCATTAGCTGATTGTGTTGCTTTGCTGGCAGAACAGTTAATTTCAAAATCATCAAAGAGGAAAGCCTTGTTTCCCAGTTCTGATGAGGAATTATGCTATTCTGCAGTAAAATAGCAAGAACTCATTCTGAAGGCTTAGCTGGTATATTTAAAATATGTATGGCAAGCCAGGTATGGTGGTGCATGCCTGTAATCCCAGTACTTGGGAGGCCAAGAGAGGAGGATCATATGTTTTAGGCTATCTTCAGAAACTTATTGAAACTCTGTTTCAAAAACAAAAAAAATAGGGCCAAGGGTATTGCTCAGAGGTAGAATGTCCATCGGTTCATTCCCCAATACAAAAAAAAAGATGTATGGTAAAACTGTGTGTATTAGAAATAAAGAGGTACACTTAGAAAGTAAGAACAATGGGGTTAATGCCTATCACATATTTAGAGGCTCTGCCAATGGGAATTATGTTTCTGGGCATAGCTGTTTCCAATGCATTGGGTGCTTATATATCACCTCCCATTTTAAAAATAAAATAGCTTCTTAAAAATGGGAGGAGGAGCCAGTGTGGTGGTGCACATTTGTAATCCCGGCATTCGGAAGACGGAGACTGGAGGATCATGGTTCACAGACACCCTCAGCTGGGGCCCTTTGAGACTCAGAGAGACCGTTTTTCAAAAAATAAAAAGACTAAAAAATAGGACCAGGGGTGTAGCTTGGAGGTAAAATGCCCTTGGATTCCATCCCCAGTACTGCAAAAAAAAATAGGAGGAGGAGAAAAATTAATTCAAGTTTATATGAAAACTGTACGTGTATATTGTAAACCCTCTAAATTTATCTTCAAGATCTAATTTAATTTTTAACAACTTCTTTATCGTGATATACTTTATTTTTGATGAAATACAAATACACACATTAAGTATCCAGCTTTATATATTTTCATAAATGCAGCCACCACAAGTCATGTAACCACCACTACACAGCAACCAAAATAAATCATTCCACATCTGCCTTAGGCAACCACCAGTCTGATTATTACTACAGAAGGCTTTTTATCTATTCTAGATCTTCACATGAATGGACCCTTGTAGTATGCACTCTTGTGTGTGGTTTCTTGTGTTCGATATGTTTTTGAGACTCATTAATAGTGTGTCAATCAATAATTCACTTTTAGTATTATCCCATGGTATGAATATACTGTAGTTTATCCATTTGCTTGTTGATGAGTATCTGGGTTATTGCCAGTTTGAGGCTATAACAAATAAATCTTCTGTAGGCATTTACGTAGCATGTGAGAACATGTCTAGGAGTGGAATTGTAGCATCATAGAGAAGATAATATGCTTAACTTTGCAAGAAATCACAAACCTGTTTCCCAGGTCACTTTACCATTTCAGTCCTACCACAGTGCTTTCTGATTTAATAGTACTGTAAAAATATTTTAATAAAACCTTTCTATTGCTTTTTTAGACCCATTTTCAAAGACATTCAAGGCTCTCTGGATCTGGATGGGAGATTCTCTCCTTTGTATAAACAAGATAGTAGCAAGCTTTCAAATGAAGACATTCTCAAGTTGCTCTCAGAATACAAAAAGTAAGTGGATGGCGTTACTGCAATAAGTGGATATTATTAGATGAATTATCAATTTTGTAAAATGATGAATGTGAGTCATATGGGCAAAAATGAATTTTTAAAGAACGAAGTTTGGATATATAGTAACCAATATGTTTAATTACCATAATTTTCAATTCTAAAATACTTTTTCTTACTACCTAGGCCAGAAAAGACCAAATTACAGATTATTCCTGGGCAGCTACACATTACAGTGGAATGTGTTCCTGTGGATTTATCAAGTAAGACTGTTTTACAAGTAAACCTCAAAGGTCATGTTTGAGTCTTGGGATTTCATCTTTTTAATATTTTTTAGTTTTATATGGTATATTAGTTTCCTAGGACTGCCGTAGCAAAGTATTATAGATTACATGGCTCAGGACAAGAGAGATTTTTCCTCCCACAGTTCTGAAATTTAGAAATCTAAAATCAAGGTATTGGCAGGGTCATGCTCTCTCTCTGAATGTTTTAGGGAAGAATCCTTCCTCCAGTCTTTCTAGCTAACTTTCTAGTCCAGGTAGCTCCTGGACATCCTTAGCATGGCTTAGCTTATCTCTGCAGCATGCCTCTCTTTCACTCTGTCCTCACATGATTGCCTTCCCTTTGTGTTTTTCTTTGGCTTTCTAATAGGGCAACTGGTCACTGGACTTAGCATTCACCCTAATCCAGTATGACTTCTTCTTAACTAATTCCATCTGGAAAGACCCTATTTCCAAATAAAGTCACACTCTGAGGTGACTAGAGTCACATTCTGAGGTAACACCATGCCTAGCTGTTTTTCTTAAATAAATAAATTTAATATAAACAGTAGTTTATGCATATACCTGTTCATGCAGTATTATTTATATAGAGGGGAGATTGGAAATAACCAGCATCTAACATTGTCAGTATACTGAGGCAATTATGGCACACCAACATTATGAAACTATGAAGCTATTAAACTGATTATTCCAGTTTGTGGAATAAGACATAAAATTCAAAAAAAATCTAGCTTAAATTCTTTATGTATAGTAGGACTTTAATATAGAAATCACATAGGAAGCTGGGTATGGTGGCACACACCTGTAAATCCAATACAGGAGGGAGGCTGAAACAGGAGGATCACAAGTTCGAGGATAGCCTCAGCAAGTAGTGAAACTATCATCAACCTAGAGAGAGACCCTATTTCAAAATAAAAATAAAAATGGGGCTGGGTATAGCTTAGAGTTAGAATGCCCTTGGGTTCAGTCCCTAGTATGAGAGAGCAGACAAACAGAGACAGGAAAAAGAAATTGCATTGGAAATAGGCTAGAAAAAAATATACCAAAATGTTAGCAGGAATTATCTCTGGAATAATTAACTGTGTTTGTGTTTTTTACTCTATACCTCCAGATGTTCTATTATAAGTACATACTGCTTTAATAATGAAAAACAAACCCACCAAAAATACTGTATCCTCACATCCAGCTCACCCCGGGTCTTCCTTCTCCATCAATATGGCTGGCTCTGCAGTAAGGACAAGCAGTTACCACTTTTTAAGTATATGAATAACCTCTACTAAAGTGGCTGTTTCAATAACATATGCTACTAAACTTCTCTAAGGCTTTGTATTTTTTACATTTGGGAGTATCAAATTTGTTATTGGTAACACATCATAAGATCTGTAGTTTCAAAAGGCTTCCATTATTTAGTTGGTGAAAATTCACACCTGCACCAAGTTAACTTTTTAAAGCAACTCACCACGAGCTAATTGGAAGCATAAATTTACCCTTATTTTGTTCCCTGATACCAATAAAAATTTGCAGTGAAAGCTAAATTGCAGCCACAGGAGGGAAAATGTAATGGATTTCTTTGCAGAGTTTAAATTTGTCAAAATTATGATGTGTTATATTTGGCAAATCACTCGACATTGAGAATGAAATAGCAATGCGTGTCTGGTGTGAAGGGATCCACAAAAATTAGCAGCAGGCTACTTCATGGTGTCCTGGGTTCTTAGAGCTTGTTTGACTTTTTGTCACTCACTAAGAATTCTGTTTTTAAGTCACTCTTTGAGAACATGATCCATGTATATTTTTGTAAGCTCAGAGATCTATTAATGATTGTTAAACTGTATGCTCCTCTCCTATTTATTTTTCCTCCTGTAGATTGTATTACTTCTTCGTATGTGCCCCTGAAGCCATTTGAAAGAAATTGTCAAAATATCACTGTAGAGGTTGAAGAGTTTGTTCCAGAAGTGACAAAATATTGCTATCCATTTACTATTTACAAAAATCATCTGTATGTCTATCCCTTGCAATTAAAATATGATAGCCAGAAAACATTTGCCAAGGTAAGCAGTATAAAATATACATTTTTGGAAATACAAAATGGTACTTAAAATCTTCTCATTTTGTGACTCATTTTGGCTGATTAATCCTTCTAGGCAAGGAACATTGCAGTGTGTGTAGAATTCCGGGATTCAGATGAAAGTGATGCTTGTGCACTTAAGGTTTGTTTTTTACGTTGTTAACTATACATATTTGGTAAATATGTGATAGTAGTGGAGATTTTGTTTCTTCGTAACATCATGCTCTAAATTGAGTTTGTTCCAACATTAAAAGAAAATGTACCAAAGTGCCACATTTAATATTTTCTTTTCTACTATTATGCATGAACTATAAGGATTAGCTTAAACGTTACTATATAAGAAGTGGTATGTGTATATATATGGGTAAGCTTAAGCTGAGGGTGCTGCTCAGTGACATTGATTATGCGTAACATGTATGAGGCCCAGGTACAATCCTCAGCACTAAAAAAAGGGGGGGGGTGGGGAAAGAAGCTTTACATGCCAAGATTGTTTTTTCCTTTTTTTGTGAAGACAGGGATTGAACTCTAGGCCTCAGGATGCTAAGCAAACTCTTTCCCACTGAGCTACCCTCCCAGTCTACATTCTAGGGTTTGGTGTTTGCTCCACTTTGATTTTGCATTACTCTGATGCCCAATCACAAGGTCATTTTCTTATGATAGTTTATGATGATATCATCAGGGGACCATAAACTCCTTTCTTCTTGAAACCTGAACTGGCTTTTTGAGCTGACAGAAGCAGCACAATGCTTCTTTGCTCTGAGAGATGACTTATACTCCATGTCTTGTCAAATGGTGCCTCCAAATGTGGATTTGTGATCTTTGAAAAGCAGCATTTCAATACTACCTGCTACTGTTGGCCTGAAATATCTGAATATCTGTCATGTGATAGTGCCTGGAACTGTGTGTGTGTGTGTGTGTGTGTGTGTGTGTGTGTGTTGCTCTTTAGCCCATTAATCAGAGAGCTGAAATTCAGAGTACATCTAGCCATCACAAAGTGTTTATCCAGCTCCCCACTTTCCTACTCTGACCCTAAATCAGACAGATGGATGGCTAGTCTTAGACCCCCTAGCGACAAGGACTGTGATGTTCCCAACTAAATCATTGAATGTTTCAGAGCCCCTGCCTTTGAAAACGATTTTTTTCACAGAGAAAGTTAAATTGAGCATTAGCTGGTTCAAAAGAAGCATATTTTTTTCTGGTTCCCACTTGAGTAAAGATGAGAACAGCCATTTCTTTCCTTCTGTGCAATAAACTTTTGTATACTTAGAGATTCTTAGGTTACTGCTCTGCAGTTCTTGAAAATTGCCTTCATAATGATTAAGGAGACTTGGACATGTACTCTCACAGTCTCAATTTCATTTCTTAGCTGGCCTGGAGGCGCACTCTGCAGTAACGGAATGAGGCAATTAGAACCTGGTTATGCCAGCTCCATCTCCATCCTTGAGCTCATTAGGTCAATGAAAGTGAAAACTCATGTTAGAAAGGAAACCAGGTCACTCCATGAAACCATAGCAAGCTTCATGTTTATTTTATTGGCATAACAAAAAGTCAGTAATTTTTTTAAATGTGGCTCATAAAGTGCCATATTTTAAAAATTGAATAGTAAGCTTGTCTGTAGCTTAGTAGACATTCAGACTTGAACTCCTTTAGCCTATGAATGCCTCTGCTGCTATGTTGCATTTAAAGATGTTCATGCAGAGTAGTGACTCTGTCTCCTTCTTTTGCAGTGTATTTATGGAAAACCTGCAGGGTCCATCTTTACTGTAAATGCTTATGCTGTTGTCTCACATCACAACCAAAACCCGGAGTTTTATGATGAGGTAAAAAGAATATCTTTCTGCTATTAACAAAACCCAGCAGTTGCTTTTTGTTTTCTCTTAGAATCATTTCCATTATTTTATCTGTACTTGTAATCCTTAAATGTGTTGATCCATGAAAATAGTAAATACCACATCAAAATGAAGGGTTTACCCAGGCATGGTGGTGCACACCTATAATCCAGGTGCTTGGAAGATTGAGAAAGTCCCTCTGGTATCTCTAATGCTCCCTAGCTTGAGCATATTATAGAAAACACAAGTCCCTTCTCTTTCTGGGCTTGGCTGATCTCACTTAATATAATGCTCTCGAGGACTTTCCATCTTCTTTCAAATGACATGATTTTGTTCCTCTTTATAGCTGAGTAGAATTCCACTGTGTGTATTTCCCATAATTTTGCAATCCAGTCATCTGTTGATGGAGACCTCAGCAAGGCCAGAAATGAGGGGTAGGGGAGGAGGAAGGCTGAAATGAATTAATGGCAAAGCTACATTTGAATATGTGTAAACATGTGAATATATCATAGCTAACCTGGACACTCAGTATTAAGAGGGAGAGAGAAAAGGTGAAAGGGGGGGCACCAAGTTCTATGTGAATGTACACCATTGTCAACATGATTCACATTTTGATGTGAGACTATATTGCTCCAATAAAATAAAAATTTAAAAAGAATAAATAAAAAGAGTTGGGAATAGTTGAGCATGGTAGTGCATACCTGTAACCCCAGAATTTGGGTAGCTGATATAGGAGTATCACAGGTTTAAGGCCAGAAACTTGACAAGGTCCTCAGCAGCTTGGTGAGATACTGTTTTACAATCAAAACCAAAAAGGATTAGGGTATAGCTCAAAGGTGCAATGCCCCTTGGTCCATTCCCTAGTACCACACACACACAAATAAAAGAGTCGAAAAATCCTATGAAGGGTTCCTGCCTGTTTGGTGCCTTCTGATGACAGTGGATGCTTTCCCCACAAATTTAAGAGGCTCTCTCACTTGAGGTAGCATTGTATGAATCAAACATCAGGGTGTAGCTAGGATTGTAGCCCTCCATATTTTGACAGCACTGGCCCTATAATATTAAGCCACTTCTTCTTTTCCAGTCTCCATTTCCTCAGCTTTAATGATAATTCAGAAGAAATTTTGTGAATTCCTTCTGGCTCTTTCAGCTTGCTATTTTATATGGTAGAGTGCAGTGGGCCTGCCAGTGAAATACATAGAGAGACATGGCCATATGGCTGGGCTATCCAATTATACCAGTTGCCCTCCATGTCTCAGTGGAAAGTGTATAGAGAGTGGGTGGTGTTCCTTCCTGACCTCTGTGCATTCTTCTCAGCCTCTGACCATGTCTGTTTCTCTTTCCATCTTCCAGCTTCTTTACCTCTTTATCTCTGTTCTTCCCATTGTGTCACTGTCTCAGACTCTTTAAGTGTCTGTGTATTTACTTATCCACATCTATAGACTGCTTTTGATATTTCCATGAAACTGCTACATGTTTCTATGAAAGCCAAATGAGCATCCCAGGCCTATGTTCTGCAATTGCTCTTCTTATTTTAAGACATTTAATTTATTATTAATAATCCCCATGTCTCCATTCTTGGCTTGCTCTGAGATCATTCTCCCTTCTGTCATGATTTCCTCATGTTTGCCTGCTTTCATAGAGAGGCCTGATACCCCAGCCTTAGGCCTCCTTTCTTTCTCAGTCCAGCGTCCCTAGTTTCTCTGGGTTGGGGAAGTGAGTAGTGGCACCTTTCATTTTTGCCACCCAGGGAGGAAGTATGTCCATATTTATGTGCAGCAGAGCATCAGATACCCAGATAGTCTGGATGCTATGAATAGGCATGTTTTGTTGTGAAATATATTTACAACAAACCTTAGTTGTAACACCAAAAAGTGTACCTTATATGAATAATTGGACCAGATGTTCATCACCAAGCTTTTTAATGCATGCTCTAACCAAGATTAGTCACTACAGAAAATTAATAATACACACTGTTTTGAGAATGCCTGAAATGAATCGATTTTTTAATAATTCACTATATGTTGAGTGAGAGATATGTACCTGCCTGGGTATTAATCCATCATATCTCCACTTTGTAATTTGTATCTTACATACTTGCAGGAGTCATTAGAAAATTTCTTGAGATACTTTATTATAAGCATTAATTTTAACTAAATTTATGAGTGATAGGTGAGAGTTTTTATCTTTTTACTCAAGAACAAAGTTGTGATTTGCTTCTAAAGGTAAATATATAACCTACAATTTATAGATGCCATAAAACCATAGTGACTTTTTGGACATTTATTTGTAGAGGGTTTTATGCAAAAGAGAACAACTAAGAGAAAAGCAGCTTTTCAAATTCAGTGCACATTTCAAATGTGGTACATTCATTGATCTGGTTATATAGTATCTCTTTGCTGTGAGGATATGTGTATTTTTACATTTACTTTTACTGCTGTATATTAATTATAAAGAATGATGAGTTTTATTGTGATAAATTTATATGTGCATATAGCATAATTTGATAAAATTTTTTAGAAAATCCTGCTGCAGAGTTGAATCCAGGATAATTCACTGGACTCTGCAGCAAAAGTACTAAATAAGCCCTCACAACTCAGGAAAATTTGCTGCCAAACTGAAACTGACCACAAGAGCATTTGGAATATATTTAAGTGCTATCTGCTGTTTGGCCGATGGGCCTGTCATTTATGAAGTATTTTGGAACAGTTTGATGGAGCCATACTAAATGTCTGACAGTGTAGTTTGACAATTAAAACAAAATGCCTTGTGAAATTTTGCTGTTGTTTCAGATTAAAATCGAGCTTCCCATTCACCTGCATCAAAAGCATCATTTGCTTTTCACATTTTATCACGTAAGTTGCGAAATCAACATAAAGGGAACAACCAAAAAGCAGGACACGGTTGAAACGCCAGGTATATGTGCTATTTATTTATTGTTTTATATGATTATATTGTTTGCCCTGCTGGAGACAAAGGTCGTGTCTTATTTATTTATTTATTTATTTATTTATTTAACTTAGGGGTATTCCATCTTTGAGCTATCCACCCAGCCCTATTTTATTCTTATTTATTTTATTTTTACTTTTATTTATTTTTTTGCGGGTCTGGGTATGAAACCAGGGGCACTCGACCTCTGAGCTACACTTCCTGCCCTATTTTTATTCTTTATTTTGAAATAGTCTCTCACTAATTTGCGGAGTGCCTCACTAAGTAGCTGAGGCTGTTCCAAAACCACAATCCTCCTGTCTCAGCCTCCTAGTCCTGGGATTATAGGCATACATCACCACACTCAGTTTGTGTGCTCTTTAAATGTATCTCTCTAGCTATTAGAAATGGAATAATTTAGGATATAAACTCTTTTCATCAGGCTGGAGACCACTTCTACCCATTTCCAAAAAGTATAATTCTGAGTTAGTGTTCATTGGTAAGCTGGGCAGAGTGTTAAACAGTTTTAGTACCAGTTACTCAGGATGTTCAGGCAGGAGGATGGCTTTAACCCAGGAGTTTGAGGCTAACACAAGCCACAGAGCAAGAGTCTATCTCAATAAAATTTCATTGGTAAAAGATGAATTGTATGTTCATTCATTACTATTTCTGCCAACAATTATTGTCCAAATAGGTAGCAATGTGCTTAAGCTACTATAAGTAACATCAAGTCATATTGTTATTCTCAGAAAGAAACACATATTATGATACAATATTGTTACTTCTTTTATGTCTAATTGCCCAGAACCAAAATTTTCCAGTTCTGCTTACTGAGGAAGAGGGAAGTAAACTCAGAGCCAAGTACATCTGTGAGCTGGAGGGAGGTGGGAGGCTGCCTGTTTCCAATGAGAAGAGAACAGATTTGATGAAGTTGAATAAGCGTCAGTAGCAAAATCCTAGTCCTGGTCCTCTTTCATCCAGGCTTTAGATAAACCAGTGGGAGGCAGCCTTGGGAGAGCGGAGGAGGCAACACTACTTTATACACATCATCAGTGTGCCATGAATGTGGACTGAGCAAATGTTTCTGCATATTTATTATGTGTAAGATGTTGTGGTAGGCATTATGAGGAGTATAGGGAAGGAAAACATAGTTCTCACTTTTAGTGAGCCTATGATCTAGTAGGGAAACTGAGTTCTTTGTAGGTAATTATAATTCAATACAGAAAGTGGTGATTACCAAGGAAGTTGGACTATGTGTATTCAATCAAGAGCAATCATTTGGTGGGGGGGACAGATGGCTAGGAATCTGGGAAAACTTCTGGAATATCTCACATAGTGGTATTGAGTAAGAGCTTCAAGGCTAAGGTGGAATTTGATAATGCAGTTATGTCAGGAAGGCAGGGGACTCTTTTCAAAGAAATAATTTCAGAGGTTTTCCAAACATGGGAAGAGACTTGGATTTACACGTTCAGTAGACATGCAGAACACCATTAAGACAAGATCAAAGAAGGACCTCCCCATGCCATGTAATAATCAAAATGACCAATATAGAGGCTAAGGAAAGAATCTTAAAAGCAGTGAGAACAAAAGAACGGGTGACATATAGTGGATGTGATCCAGACCCTGGAAGAAAACAACTTCTAACAAAAACTGCTATATCCAGCAAAATTATTATTCAAAATTGATGGAGAAACAAAAGTATTTCAAGATAAGCAGAATCTCTAGCCAGGCGTGGTGGTGCACACTTGTAATCCTAGCATTTGGGAGGCTGAGATAGGAGGATCATGGTTCGAGGCCAGCCTCAGCTACTTAGTGAGGCACTTTGCAATTCAGTGAGACCCTGTTTCAAAATAAAGAATAACAAATAGAGCTGGGGGTGTAGCTCGGAGGTAGAATGCCTCTGGGTTCCATCCCCGGTACCACAAAAAAGAAAAAAAAAGATAAGCAGAATCTCAAATAATCATGAATTCAAAGTCAGCACTAGAGAAAACACTTAAAGAAATAAACCATAAAGAAGAAAAAGAAGCAATTTTCAGAACCAGAGAGAGATGAAGTTGATCAGCAGGGCATCTAAGTAAAGAAGAAATAACATACCAAACAGAAGATAGAACACAAAATGAGAGAAAACAAAAATCATATTTCGATAATAACACTGAAGGTCAAAGGACAACTCACCAATCAAAGACATAGAGTGGCAATGTGGAATAAAAAACAAACCAAATATATACTGTTTGCAAGAAACTCACCTTACAGACAAAGATAGTCATAGACTGAAAGTGAAAGGATGGAAAAAGATATATCATGCTAATTGAGAATAGAAGTGGGCAGTGATAGCAATGCTGATATCCAGCAAAACAAACTTTAAGCTAAAACACATCAGAAGAGACAAAGCAGGGAACTTCCTTTTATTAAAAGGATCAATCCACCAGGAAGATATAATGATAGTAAATGTTTATGCCCCAAATCTGGGTGCAGCCACATTTGTAAAACATACCCTCCCGGACATCAGATCTCAAATAGACCTAAATATGCCAGGCGTGGTGACACACACTGCTAATCCCTGCGCTTGGGAGGTGGAGACAGGAGGATCGTGCAGGCACTGGCTTAAAAGACCCTGTTTCCAAAAATAAAAATAAAGTATAATATAGGTCTGGGAGTGTAGCCCGGAAGTAGAAGGGCTTCCAGGAACCCCAGTTACACCAAAGTAAAATAAAATAAAATAAAAATAAAAAATGGAGCCAAATACAATAATATTGGGAGACTTCAACACACCTCTCAAATCATTAGATCGATCTTCAAGGCAAAAGATGAGTAAAGACTTTTCAGAACTAAAGAAAACTATAAATCAAACATCTAATAGACATATATGGGATATTTCAATCAGAAATAGCAGAATACATATTCTAATCATCAGCCCATGGAATCTTCAAAATAGATCACATCCTGGGCCACAAAGCAAGGACCAGCAAATTCAAAAGATGTAATATAATTCCATGCATCTTTTCATACCATAATGGAATGAAAGTAGACATCAACAACAGGAAGACCAAACTAAATACATGGGGATTGAACGATACACTTTTGAATGAGTGGGTAAGATCAGAAATAAGGGGAGAAATAAATTTCTGGAATTAAATGAAAATAGAGACACAACATACTAAAATATGTGGGACACTTTGAAGACATTGTTAAGAGGAAAGTTTATAGCATTAAGTACCCATATAAGAACAGGGTGTTATCAAGTAAACCAACTAATGGCATATCTCAAGGACCTAGAAAGACTGTAACAGTCTAATCTCAAAGCCAGAAGAAGACAGGAAATTATTAAAGGCAGGGCAGAAATAAATGAAATAGAAAACAAAAGAAAGCAATTCAAAGAATCAACAAAACAAAAAGCTGGTTCTTAAAAAGATTAATAAGATTGACAAGCCCCTGTCCACCCTTACCAAAATAAAGAGAGAATCAACTCAAATTATTAAAATCAGAAATGAAAAAGGAGACATCAGCACAGACAGTGAGAAAATTCAAAGTATTATCAGAAACTATTTTGAAAATTTATACTACAATAGACTGGAAAACATGAAAGAAATCGATTGATTTTTAAGCATCTATTACCTAAATAAACTGAAGCAAGAGGACATAGCAAGCCTAAACCAACCAATAGTAAGCAAAGAAATAGAAATGGCAATAAAAATTCTGCCATTAAAGAAAAGCCCAGGCCCTGATGGGTTTCCAGCTGAATTCTGCAAACTTGGCAAGTGAACTAAATAGACACTTCACAAAAGAAGAAATTCAGATGGCCTACAAATGCATGAAAAAATGCTCAACATCACTGGCAATCAGAGAGATGCAAATCAAAACTACCCTGAGATTTCACCTAACTCCAACTAGAATGGCAATCATTCAAAACACAAACAACAACAGATGCTGGCGAGGATGTGGAGAAGTGGGAACTCTAAGACATTGTTGGTGGGATTGCAAATTAGTGCAACCACTTTGGAAATCAGTATGGAGAATCCTCACAAGAATGGGAACAAATCAACCATTTGATCCAGCAATACCACTTCTGGGTATCTACCCAAAAGATAGGAAACCAAACTGCCAAACTAATGCATGTGTATCTATGTTTATAGCTGCACAATTCACCATAGCCAAACTATGGAAACAGCCACGATGTCCATCAACAGATGAATAGATTCCAATACTGTAGGATATGTACACAATGCAATTTTACTCATCCATTAAAAAAAACTCAGTTAAATCTTTTTCAGGTAAATGGATGGAACTGGAGGACATTATGCTAAGTGATATTAGTCAGTCATAAAAAATAAGAAATCAGATGCTTTCCCTAATATGTGAGAGTTGGGGAGAAATGGGTCATAGGAGGACCTCTAGATGAAAAAGGAAATGCTATAGAGGAGCAAACAAGGCAACCTAAAGGAGGAGAAAGGAGGGGGGAAGAGGAAAATCTCTAAAACACACAATGTACTTAAACATATCGAAGTCAACCACTAAGCCAAGCAAGGGAAGGATGGACAGGGAGGGAATGGGGTGGGAATTGGGTAGGGGTTAAATCAATAATGTGTACAGGTATGTACACACAAGTTTTTTTTACCCCAATATGATGTATGAATATAATGCACCAATAAAAAATTAAAAAAGAAAGAAATTGAAGAAGACCTTGGAAGATGGAAAGATCTCCCTTGCTCACAGATAGGCATAAATATCGTTAAAATGGCCATTGTGCAAAAAGTGATCTGTAGATTCAATGCAATTCCTATTAAAATATCGACAACATTCTTCATAGACCTAGAAAAATTAGTCATTAATTTTATATGGAGAAAGAAAAGACCCAGAATAGCTAAAGTAATCTTCAGCAATAAGAACCAGACAGGAGCCATCACAATCCCGGACTTCAAATTATACTATAGAGCAATAGTACTATAAACAGCATGATATTGGCACAACAGGCATACTAACCAGTGAAAGGGAATAGAAGATACAGAAACACATCCACACACCTATAGTCAATTGATCTTTGGCAAAGGGGCAAACTCATACAATGGAGAAAACATAACCTTTTCCACAAATGGTGTTGGGAGAACTGGCTGTTTGTAGAAAGATGGAATTAAATTCTTATCGCTCACCATGCACAGGAATCAACTCGAGATTGATCAAAGACTTAGAAATTAGACAAGAAACTGTGAAGTTATTAGAGGAGGGCATAGGCTCAATATTCCAACATATAGGCACAGGCAGTAACTTTCTCAACAAGACCTCCAAAGTGCAGGAAATTAAAGCAAGAATTAGCAAGTGGGATGGCATCAAACTAAAAAGTTTCTTCTGATCAAAGTGGTTTCCTATGTTTGAGACAGATGGCATACTTAATGTTGTACCTTGATGGTTTCTAAGTGCTCTATATGAGTTTGGACTAAGGGACACATTTGGCCATGGTCTGATTAATTTACAGTGTAATAATGTTACATAAGCAATTTCAGGGAGATGGTAAGTAGATTAATGATTGCTAGGGGTGGGGGGGGGAAGGGAGAAATGGGGAGTGGCTGCCAAGGGTTATAGAGTTCATTTTGGGGTTGATGAAAAATTTCTAGAGTTAGAGTTGATGGAGACACAATTACAAATAGACTAAAACTATAATATTGTACACTTGAAATGGATACATTATATCTGAATTATATCTTGATAAAATTTTATAAGGAAAAATATTGCCTAATAATAAGAAATATATTTCCCTGCTTCCTAGATTGGAAATTTTTCACATGTGACAAATTTTTAGTTTATAGTGGCAGAGTCATTTCTAATGGCTCCTCTGCTCAGTTACTTCCTGTGCATTTTATAAAAGAAGAGGCTGGGTAAACCATTTCTGAAATTGTTCTGATAAAGATGTCCTTCAGGCATGTTTCAGAGTCTGTGAAAGCCATTTAGTCTCAGAAAAGGCAATAGTTTGGTCTTTGTTTAAGAATTAAACATTTGCCAAATTAAACACATAAATGAAAACAGTCTAACCAGATTTGTGTTGACTTCTGTGCTCACTGTATAAACACATGCACATACACACATGTGCACAGTGCTCTTGAACATGTGCTCATGGAAAGAATTTGAAAGAATAAGAAAGCAATGAACTTTGCAGTGGCTTTACAACGTGCTCTCCAGCCAATACCCACTCTCATTTGCCAAAACTTGGTGCAGAGTGAGCTTTTTTACAGCTGTGTTATAAACACTTAAAACCTAGAGTAATCTTTATTGGAAATACTGACACTGCTCTGCTTGAGCAACACAGATGGCTCTTGCTATTTTAGTGAGAACATGATGAGTTTTCTAATGGAAAGCTAAGATGCTCTTTTGGGGTAGAACTGTTAAGAAATGTGCAGGTTGGGGAAAGTCTCTTAGTGAAGTAAGTCATAAACACTGTGACCTGGATGTATTTATTCTCCTTCTACACCTCCTTCTTCTGCAAACAGGAAATATTTGCCAATCTAGATGACTTATGCTTACTGCCTTGCATAAATATAGAATGTAACCTTGGCTTGTGACCTTAATTTTCTATACTTCTTTATCCAAAGGTTGCTGTAAGAAATTGTAGAACATGTGATTGAAGTCCAAAATAGTCTTAGCTGATAGTCTTATTGGAAGGATTAATGAAAACAACCTCAATCTTTTAAAAATAAGTCTTCCAGCCAGGTCTAAAGGCACAAGCCTGTAATACTAGTACTTGAAAAGCTAACATGGAAGAATCATAGATTTGCAGCCAGCTTCAGAAGATTATCAAGGCCCTGAGCAACTTAGTGAGATCCTATTTCAAAATAAAAAATTAAGGAGGGATGGGGGTGTAGCTCAGAGGTAGAATAGTCATTACAAAAGTAGAATACTCCTGGGTTCAATCCCCAGGACCACTCTCCAAATATAAGTGTTCCAAAATATATCCGTTAGTATGTAAAGATAATGATGCAGATGTACATTTCAAGTTCAAACGTGATTTTAAGCCAGGCGTGGTGGCACATGCCTGTAATCCCAGTACATGGGTGCTAAGACAAGAGGATCTCAGGTTCGAGTCCAGCCTCATCTACTTAGCAATACTCTATTTCAAAATAAAAAATAAAAAGTGCTGGAAGTATAGCTCAGAGGTAGAATGCCCCTGAGTTCAATCCCCAGTACTGATAAAAAAGTTTTTGTATATTATCTCTCTGGTCTTCAACTCTTTAAATGTAGATAACATGTGTTTTTTTTATTTCCATATCTCATGGCAAGGATATCAAGCAAATAACTTGTTAGGTGTCAGGCTGATATTAGGACATGATCCAGACCTATCCTTTTTTCCCCAGTATTCAGATGCCCAACACCTGGGCTCCCGTGTATAGATCCCAAGAAGCATCCCACCCTACCTGTCCCCAGCAATAAGACATTTGTGTTGCTGATTGCATTTGCTATTTCATTTGTTATGTTTGATTATTGTCTTGGCAGTTGGATTTGCCTGGGTACCTTTGCTGAAAGATGGTAGAATCATCACATTTGAGCAACAGCTGCCAGTCTCGGCCAATCTTCCCCCAGGCTACTTGAATCTAAATGATGCTGAGTCAAGAAGGGTAGGAACTTGTTTGCATTTGTTGAAGTAATCATAGGTAAATGTTTTAAAAATATAAGTCTAAGTATGATCTGAGGGCTGGTTTACAATAAAGTATGAAAAATGTGTGTTTAGTCCTTATAGCAGTTTAATACAGTTATTTTATATCCGTTATTTTTAACGTCTTTCTTTCTTTCTTTCTTTCTTTCTTTCTTTCTTTCTTTCTTTCTTTCTTTCGCGGGTCTGGGGATGGAACTCAGGGGCATTCGACCTCCAAGCTACACTCCTGCCCTATTTTTTATTCTTTATTTTGATACCGGGTCTCACAGAGTTGCAGAGGGCCTCACTAAGTAGCTGAGGCTGTCTGCGAACCATGATCCTCCTGTCTCCGCCTCCCAATGCTGGGATTACAAGTGTGCGCCACCATGCCCAGCTTGTATTTGTTTGTTTGTTTGTTTGTTTGTTTGTTTGTTTCTTTCTTTCTTTCTTTCTTTCTTTCTTTCTTTCTTTCTTTCTTTCTTTTTCTTTATTGAACATAAGTGGTATACATTTAAACTATACTTGGTGCCCTCTCCCCACCACCCGTTTCTTCCCCCCAATGATTGTCCAGGGTAACCATGCCTTTAATATACTTTAATCTGTGCATTGTGATTATACATCATAGTGAGGTTCAAAGTGATACAAACATTCATGTACACAGCACTGAGTGTGTTTGCCTCCACATCCCACCTCATACATGTTAGTGAGATTGGTAGTAGTAACGTCATATACGGAGATAGCATTATTTGAATTGTTTCATTCCTCAAGCCTCCTTTTCCCTCTCCCCACCTTCCTACCCCAAACCCCTTCCAGTGTTGTATTCATCTCTTCTCATTTACCTAAAGTCCCTTTTGTTTGCTATTTTCTATATAACTTCTACATATGAGAGAAAGCACATGGCCCCTTGACTTTCTGAGCTGGCTGATATCATTTAGCATATTATTCTCTAGTTTTATCCATTTTCCTGCAAGTGATACTGTTCTTCTTGATAGTAGATACAATATTATGCCATTAATTCTAATAGTAACTTTTAAAATCAGGCCTTGAATTTTGTGCATCATCTAAAAATTTATTTATCTATGTAATTTATTTTAAACATAATTTAGAAAAGCATCAGTCTGCCAAGGACTGGGAATTTAGAATGATAACTGATTCATTTCTTCTAATGGAAGGTTATTTTTTTTCACCAATCCCTTTGTGTGAACATAATACATTCATTGCTGAAAAATGTTGAAGTGCATACACACTTTATATGTCGCACATGTCTCTATTACTGTGATATAGAAACTCATGTCTCTATTCTCTATTTATAGCAATCAAGTATGGATATTAAGTGGGTGGATGGTGCAAAGCCTTTGTTGAAAATTAAAAGCCACTTGGAATCTACCATTTATACTCAAGTAAGTCTTATCGCCTGAATGTTGTCAATATTAATACTCAAGTATATTTCTTGATTAAAATAGAATAGTTGGGTGTGGTTGTGCACACTTGTAATCCCAGTACTTGGGAGGCTGAGAGAGGAAGATTGCAGGTTTGCGGACATTCTTGACAACTTAAATCCTATTTCAAAATAAAAAAATAAAACAGGGTTAGGGGTGCAGTTCAGAGTTAGAATGTCCCTGAGTTTAATTCTGCAGTACCACACAAAAACCTTACACATTTTATTGTTCCACTTCCTGGTGCAGCCTATGCTGTCCAGAAAATCAATGTGTATGAATTCCATATAAAATAGGTGGACTCACTTGCCAGTGAAGTGCCATAGTAAAGTTGGCTATTAACCTTTATCTACAGATTTTGTTCTGGTTACTTCTTGCTGCATCCTTGTTTCACCTGTCAGTTCAGACTTCTGTTCTAGCTTTGTCATTAAAATGGAGAAGCAAACCAGGTGTGGTAGTGCATTCCTGAAATCCCAGTACTTGGGATGCTGAGGCAGAAGGATCACAGGTTTGAGGCCAGCCTCAGCAACTTAGTGAGACTGTATTTCAAAATAGAAAATAAGAAGAGCTGGGGTATATCTAGGAGATAGAATGCCCTGGGTTCAGTCTGCAGTAGCAAAAAAAAAAAAAAAAAAAAAAGGAGAGAGAGAGAAGCAACTCAATTTCATAGAACACAATAGTTGAAATTATTAAAAGCATGCTCAGCTATCTTGACATTATTGTGGCCTACCTGTATGCTCAGGTACATGCAAGATTGAGTTGGGTTTTGCTGCTCTGTGTGCTGGTCAAGAGAACTTCAGGACATGGATACATAGGTTGTAGCTACAGAGGCTGCATCTGGGCCTTAGAATGCCTGGATAGATAGGTTTGCAAGATGCAGGAGGAAAGAGAGGTAGAGAGACTTCCTTTAATGATAACAAATCATATTTCATGTGACTGTTTCCATCTGTGTTCCAGGATTTGCATGTGCACAAATTCTTCCACCATTGCCAACTAATTCAGTCAGGCTCCAAAGAAGTTCCAGGGGAGCTTATTAAATATTTAAAGGTAAATGAACAAGAGTTTTCTGCAAAAGGTTGGGTTTTTATGTCTTTCTGTCGCCCCATTTTTGATGTGGAAAAACGAATCAGATGAACACTTTAAAAGGTTTTTATTTTGGCTGTGCATCCTCAGGAGAACAATTTCCATTATGTGCTTTGCCTTCAAGTGTGTTTAGATATAGACAGCAGGTTGCTACATCAGGAGGAAAAGTTGTAGCCAGAATTTGACATGGTCAAATAGCCTTTTCCCATCTCCATTCTCCACCTTTATTAAGACCCAGCATTTATGAAATGCTTTCTGTGTCCATGAGTGACACTATCAAAATGACTTACTAAAGTGACAGACTTTTTCACATATTACAGGGTGGGGGAGTCTTTTTTTGTATGTTTGTGTGTGATGCTTGGGATTTAACTCAGGGGCATTCTACCTCTGAGCTATACCCCCAGTCCCATTTTATTTGTTATTTGGAAACAGCGTCTTGCTAAGTTGCAAAGGGCCACACTAAATTGCTGAGGCTGGTTTTGAACCTGCAATCCTTCTGTCTTAGCCTTCCAAGTCCTGTGATTACAGCTATGTGCCACCACATTTGGTTGGGTGAGCAGATAAATTAAATAATAACTTAATCTATCAAATGGATGGAGAACCTAGACCTTTTCATTCCGCATGTGCTGGAACTGTGGTGCACATCCTAGTACTTAGCTGGCAGTGCCTCTTTTCTTCTTTGGTATCAGAGATTGAATTAAAGGACTTTCTGCTTCTAAGTTATGCCCCATCCCTTTTTAATTTTAGTTTTGAAACAGGATACCACTAAGTTGCTAAGAGTCTCACTACGTTGCTGAGGCTGGCCTGAAACCTGCAATCCTCTTGTCTCAGCCTCCCAAATACTGGAATCACAGGCATGTGCCACCACATCCAGCTCTGCTTTCTTCTTGTGATTGCTCATATTGTGGTTAAGCCATGGAAAATTTGAAGAATTTTGGTTTGAAACACAGCCTCTACAGGATTTCTATTTGGCCATATGCTATTGCTTAGTAATAGTCTTAGGAAACAAATATGTTCATTTCTCTCAGAGAGGTAGCACAGTAAGAGATAAGATATGTAGGTTCTGGAATCATAAACTTACTTCAGGCCCCAAATATGTCACTTGCAAGCTTCATGATTGACGCTGGCCAAGTTATTTAACCTCTCTGAGCCTTTGTTTCTTCATCTGTCACATTGAGATACAATAGTCCCTATCTCATAGCATGAGTATTAAGCTTAAATGAGGTAGTGTCCACTGGCTAGTAATGATTCTGCCACACTTCTTTCCTGAATGCTTCCTATAATCTGGCATGGGGAAGATAAGAAACAACACCCTTATTGTGAAGGAGTTTCATCTCTTGTGGAGAGAGAATAATAAATATAGAAGTAGATAATATAGAAATAGATAAGTGCATATGTCATATCATATTCAATTAAGTGCTATTAAGAAAATCAAAACAGTGAAGTAGAAGAAGGAATGAGAAGAGGTTCTTGTTGTAAAGAGGTCAGAGATGTCATCCCTCATAAAATGACATTTGAGCAGAGATCTAAAGGAAGTAAGAATGCCAGCTTTGTAGGTTTCTGGGGGAGCTAGGAACAGCAGGTACAATGTTACCTTGGAAAGGTAGCTGGGGAGCTCATTGTGTAAGGCCTCAGGCCTTGATGAGGAGTCTGAATCAACTTCAGGGGAGGAGATAAAAAATCTTACAGGGCTCTGAACAATGGAGCGACATGATTTGACTTTGCTGTGTGTGTGTGTGTGTGTGTGTGTGTGTGTGTGTGTGTGTGTGTGTTACTGGGGATGAAACCCAGGGTCTTGACCACTGTGCTATATTACCAGTTTAAATAATTAACGTCTTTATTGTCTTTTTGTTTTGAAATTGAACCCAAGGGCATTCTATGAACTCCAACCTATGTCCCAACCCTCTTTATTTTTTATTTTTTTTATTTAGCTTTTTGTAATAGGGATAGAATCCAGGAGAACTCCACCTTCTAGTTATACCACTGCCCTGTTTATTTTTTATTTGGAAACAGGGCTAGCTAAATTGCCAAAGTTTCCCTTGGACCTGAGGTCCTCCTGTCTTAGTCTCTTAGTCTCCCAAGTACTGGGATTATAGGTGTGCACCACCACACCCAGCTTACATTTTGGTTTTTAAAGTACTATTTTGCCTATCAGGTAAAAATATACTATTGGAAGAGGAAAAGAGAGAAGAGTATTAGTACATGGTGTCTATTGTTCTTGTTTATAACAGTCATGTAGCTACCAAATCCTGTTCTGAGGTACTGACTGGGAGGACTCCAAATACATGTATGAATGTTGTGTCTGTTAAGATTATTGGCATTTATTCCAGTGGGGAAGTTTTGTAGAAGTTTTAACTGACTGGCATGAAACAGAATAGCATTTTTGAATACTGGTATTCTTCAAATGAAAAAAAAAAACACTCAAATGTTTCTTTTCTCTTCTTTTCTTATTTATCTATTCATTTTTTTATTTATGTATTACGGTACTAGGGATAGTAATAAGGGGCATTCTACCTCCAAGCTACACCCTCAGCCCTATTTTTTATTCTTTATTTTGAAGCAGGGTCTCACTGAGTTGCAAAGGGCCTAAGTAGCTGAGGCTGGCCACGAACTGTAATCCTTCTGTCTCAGCCTCCCAAATTATTTTCTTTTTTAAATTTTTTTATTGGTGCACTGTATTCATACATCATAGTGGGATACAAAAAAACTTTTGTAGACATACATGCACACATCACCCAGTCAGCCCCCACCCGATCCCCACCCCATTCCCTCCCCATCCCTCCTTCCCATGCTTGGCTTAGTGGTTGACATCTAGTATTATAGCAATTTATACAAAATTAAAAATAATAATCTCACATAACAGTTTCATTTGTGTGATACCAAGCTTTTGATGACTTAAAGATAATATTTCAATATTTCTTTTTGCTTTCTTTCTTACCAGAGAATATTATCTTCTTTTTATTTTTTTAGGTGAAACTATCATATATTTATATATTTATTTTTCAGAAAAAAATCTATCCTAATATGGAATATGGACTCTAGATACCCAAAATGATCTCGAAAAAGAACAAAGCTAGAGGATATATATTTTCTGATTTCAAATCATATAAAGCTACAATAATTGAAACAGTGTAGTACTGTTCTAAAGGCAGATATATAAAACATTGGAGTTAAATAAAAGCCTAGAGCTAAATTCTTCCATATATTGTCAAGTTATTTTTGACAAGGTTTCCATGAACATTTGGTGGAGGAAATAATAATCTTTTAACTAAATATTGTTGAAAAATAATAATTACATGAAAAAGAATAAAATTGGGCCCTTACCTAATCCCATATACAAATATTACCTCAAAATAGATAAAAGACCTAAATATAAATCTTAAGACTATAAACTTTTAGGAGAAAATCTGGGTCATAAAACCTCACAACATTGAAATTGGCAGTGATTTCTTGGATATGATTTCAATGGCACAGGCAACAAAAGGGTAAACAAACTCCCTAAAAAATAAAAAAAAATTGTATATTCAAAGACAATGTAAACAGAGTTAAAAGTTACTGATAGAATGGGATAAAATATTTCCAAATGCTATATCTGAAGGTATATTAATATTCCAACTAGAAATCCTAAAAATTAACAATAAAAGCAAAAAATACAATTTAGAGATAGGTAAAAGACTAACAAATAATGAATCTCCACAGATAACTAATCTTAGTTGTCTGTTGGATGGAAAATCTTGTTTCTCTGGTTCTGGTGTGTGTTACCTATTTCTTGTTTGTAGTTAATCTCTTTGAGTATTTTCTGTAGCGCTGGTTTTGAAGACATAAATTCCTTCAGTTTCTGTTTGTCATGGAAGCTTCTTATTTCCCCATCTAATTTGATAGAAAGTTTTGCTGGGTAGGAAATTTTTGGCTGGAAGTTGTTTTCTTTCAGAGTTTGGAATATGTTACTCCAAGCCCTTCTGGTTCTCATGACTTGGTTTGGGAGGTCTGGAGTGATTCTAATTGGTTTGCCTCTGAATGTCACTTGGCCCTTTGTTTTTGTTGCCTTTAAGATTCTCTGCTTGGCTTCCACATTGGTCATTTTTACAATTATGTGGCATGGGGATCCTCTTCTCCGATCCTGTCTAAAGGAAGTTCTATAAGTTTCCTGGACTTGTGTATCGACCTCTTGCTCTATGTTTGGAAAATTTTCTGCTATTACTTCTTTGAAGAGATTGTTGATCCCTTTGGTTTCACCTTCTTTTCCCTCCTCTATTCCAATTATTCTTAGGTTAGCATTCTTAAAATGGACCCATATTTCTTCAATGTCAGATTCCTGCTGTCGGATATTTTTTTCTATATTAGAAACCATGTGTTCATTTTTGGATTGATCATCTTCTAAGAGCGAGATTCTATTCTCCATGTGGTCTAATCGGTTGTTTGTGCTTTGAATTGAGGCCTTTACTTCATTAATTGCATCCTTTATCTCTTTTTGGCTCTCTCTGAATTCTTTTTGAAACACCTCTATTATTTCTACAGTTATTTTCCTGATTTCATCTTCTAGAAATCTCTGAATTTCTGTTTTATCGGGTTCTGATGTTATGGGGTTGTGGGCATTCATTGCTCCATTGTTATTCCTCTTTCCCATGATTTCAGAAGTTTGTGCCTTCTCTGGGTTCTTCCCTAGGTCACTATGACTTCACTTAAGCTGGTCTGGATCTCGAGTCTGTGGTATCTCGGTCCCCACTACTCCTGTACTGTGTTGTATCACAGAGTCTCAGACCCAGGGAGTCGATAGAATCTGCTTTAGACTATGGGGGGGGTGCTAGGTTGGGCGTGCTCCTATGGTGTGATATCTCTGTCACCGCCACTCCCCCACTGGGTCAAGTCCCTGGGAGTGCAGTACTGGGATTTCTCCTCTGGGGCCCGCAATTTGACTCATTGTTGTTGAGTACGCAGATGGAGCTGTAGTGGACTTGGTGAATTCGCTGCCACTGGTGGCAATATGGCACCGCTGCTACGCCCTCGGCCATGAGGCTGGTATATTTCTTCTCTGGTTTTCAGCTCCGCTCTGAGTCCTTCGGCTCACTGTCCGCCACTCCTCTCTGGAGCCTGGTGGGCTGCTGAGTGCGTTGGTCTGTAGCCATAGCCGTCCAATGAATTCGCCACTGCCACTGTCAGTAAGGTGCTGCTGTCGCGTCCTCAGGCGTGAGGCCGGCATATCTCCTCTGTGGCTCTGAGCTCCGTTCTGAGTCCCCCTCCTCTCTGGAGCCTGATGATTTTTTTGTTTCTCTGGTGATGGTGTTTTCTGGCTATGAAAGCCGCTGATTTTGTGGTAATGGAAATTGGTTGTTAGCGGGGCTATGAAGCCCTGCTTTTCTTGGTCGCCATCTTCCCGGAAGTCTCAGCCTCCCAAATTCTGGGATTACAAGCGTGTGTGTGCCACAATGCCCGGCTTTATTTATTTATTTATTTATTTATTTATTTATATAGTAGTGGCAATTGAACCCAGGGTCATTCTACCTTTGAGCTACTTCCCCAACCCTATTTTGTTTCTTATTTAGAAACACGTTCTTTCTAGGCAGTTGAAAGTCTTGCTATATATTGATGAGGCTGGCTGTAAACCTGTGGTCCTCCTGTCTCAGGTTCCAAAGTACTGGGATTACAAGTTTATGCCACAACCCAGCCAAAATTGTTTTCCTAAGGGTGTGGAATTTCTGATTTGTATGTGACCACTCGCCCTCTAGTGGCAGTGAGTAAAATGCTGTATAATTTTAAAAACAGCTGAATTCTTTCATAAAATTTTGGTGCTGAAAAGGATTTTAGTGAATTTTTACAGATGAGAAAAATGAAGCTCAAGGAGAGGTGACTTGCCTGTAGTCTTTAAGTTAGTTGGTTAGCAGAGCTGAGATGAAGCTGTGACATATATCTCTTGACTCCTAGTCCTATGTTCTTCCTAGCAAACCTTCTTATCTACTGTCCCTATGGATGACATTGTTCCATCAATTCATTTACCATAGGCTTGTTGAGCTCTTCTTATGTAGTTAGGATTTTCCTTGATGCTGGTAATGTGTCAGTAATGCAAGTAATAGCCCATGTGTGATTAAATATCAAATGTGTGATCCAGAGCACAAGTGCTGAGGGTTTGGTGAACTGAAGAACCATAAAAGACTACAGAACTTCCATATTTATTTTACCCTTTGACTTCTCATTTTATTCATTTACTTACTCACTCACCCACTATTTACTGATCACTTGCTACAGACAAGCCATTTTTCTGGGTGCTAAGAATGTAACTGGGGATGGGATGGGGGAAGAAGGAAAATCTCTAAAATACACACTGTACTGAAACATATCAAAGTCAACCACTAAGCCAAGCAAGGGAATAAGGATGGGGAGGGAATTTTGTAGGAGTTAATGGGTGATGTGTACATGTATGTCCACACAAGTTTTTTTTTTACCCCAATATGATGTATGAATATAATGCACCAATAAACTTTTTTTAAAAGAAGAATGTAACTGGGAGCAATTCAGACAACATACCTATTCCTGTTGGAGAGAGGGACTGTAAATGAGTGAATGACTTTAGGTGCAACGTGCTGTATAGAAGATGGAACAGGTCAGTGGGCTCTAATGTGGCCAGGAGTCATTATAGGGAGTGGTGTCAGGGAAGACCTATCTCAGGAAAAGACATTTCAAGCTGAAATTGTCTTTGGATATACAATATTTTCTTTTATTTTTTAGGGAGTTTGTATATTCTTCTGTTGCCTGTGCCATTGAAATCATATCCAAGAAATCACTGCCAATTTCAATGTTGTGAGGTTTTATGACCCAGATTTTCTCCTAAAAGTTTATAGTCTTAAGATTTATATTTAGGTCTTTTATCTAGTTTGAATTAATACTTGTATGTGGGATTAGGTAAGGGTCCAATTTTATTCTTTTCCATGTAATTATTATTTTTCAACAATATTTAGTTAAAAGATTATTATTTCCACCACCAAATCTTCGTGGAAACCTTGTCAAAAATAACTTGACAATATAGGGAAGAAGTTAGCTCTAGGCTTGTATTTAACTCCAATGGTCTATATATCTGCCTTTAGAACAGTACTACACTGTTTCAATTATTGTAGCTTTATATGGTTTGAAATCAGAAAATATACATCTTCTAGCTTTGTTTTTGCTTCGAGATTGTTTTGGGTATCTAGAGTCCATATTCCATATCAGGATAGATTTTTTTCTGAAAAATAAATATATGATAGTTTCACCTAAAAAAAAGAAAAAAATATTCTCTGGTAAGAAAGAAAGCAAAAAGAAATATTGAAATGTTATCTTTAAGTCATCAAAAGCTTGGTATCAGACAAATGAAACTGTTATGTGAGATTATCATTTTTAATTTTGGATAAATTGCTATAATACTAGATGTCAACCACTAAGCCAAGCATGGGAGGGAGGGATGGGGAGAGAATGGGGTGGGGATCGGGTGGGGGCTGACTGGGCGATGTGTGCATGTATGTCTACAAAAGTTTGTATCCCACTATGATGTATGAATACAGTGCACCAATAAAATAAAAAAAAGACTAAAAAAAAAACAAACAAAAAAAATTGATGAGAAGAAGATGACATTAGGTGAAAAGGAAAAGATAGCATAGCTGGAACACAGAAAACAGGAAGGGGAGGCTGCTAGGAGATGAATTTCGAGAGAGAGGAGGAATACAGGTACATAGGGCCGGCCTTTGACAGCTTTGTTTGTGGTGGCATATTTTGCCTTGTTTTTTTTTTTGCAAGGCAAAGCTGGCATTATCTAATTTGCATTTTAAATAGAACACTTTGGCTGCTGTGTTGAGAATAAATTATAGAGTAGCAGTAGTGATAGTGAGAGATCCATTCTGCATGGGATATTCATCTCTCTTTTCTACCTTGCATCATCCTACTTTCTTTATTTTATTGGTGTATTGTAGTCATATATCTTAACGGGGTAGAAGATGGTAGAGGCATACATGCACACATCATTTATTTAGCCCTTCCCCAATTCCCACCCTATTTCCTCCCCCTCCCTCCTTCTCATGTTTAGCTTAGTGATTGACTTTAATATGTTTGTGAATATATATGTCATAAACATTAGAGAATTTACTTTTCTTCCCTCCCATCCCCCCTCAGCTAAATTGCCTTATTTACTTTCTTTTTTCTCTTCTTTTTTGTGGTACTGGGGATTGAACCAAGGGTTATTCTACCTCCTAGTTATACCCCCAGCCCTTTTTATTTTTTTTTCTTTTATTGGTACTAAGGTTTGGATCTAGGAACATTCTACCTCCAAGATACACCCTTAGTCCTTTTTCATTTTTGTCTGGAAACAGGGTATCAGTTGCTGAGAGTCTAAGTTGTTGAGGCTGTCCTTAAACCTGTGATCCTCCTGTCTTGGCTTCCCAAGTACTGTGATTACAAGTATGCACCACTATGCCCAGGTGTTTTTAAATTTTGAAATAGGATCTTACTAAGTTGCAGAGAGCCTCACTAAGTTCTGAGGCTGGCTATGAATCTGTGATCCTCCTGTCTCAGTCTCCCAAGTACTGGAATTACAGGCATGCGCCACTGCAGTTGGCTTGTTCTACTTACTGTTTAACTATTCTCCTTTGGGAAGCCTTATCAGACCTTCCCTATCCATTTGCAGCTTGGTTCCCTCTTCCTCTGGGCATTTTGCACATACCACTGTTGTATACTTTTTGTAGTGCAATATATTTACTCCATGTTTACTTCATGTAGACTGTGATCTGCTTAATGGTAGGAACCATGTCTTTATTTTTTTAATTGTGTGTGTGTGCAGCACACACACACACATACACACACACACTTGTGCTCTTGGCTACTGGAAGAATTTCAGTATGTCTTTGTTGAATGAAAACATAAATGGTCTCACTGAAGTAGAGGTTTAAATTTGCATTGGGAGGGTAGCTAGGATTTGGCTAAAACCTCTAAACAAAGGCACAGAGGTAGGAATGCTATGATATAGTCAACTAACAATGAAGATAAATAGTTTAGCCTGATAAAGAATGATGATGAGTATCAGGGCTGAAAATGTAGGCTAGATCAAAAGTAACTTGAAATTAATTCCCAAGGTTAGGACTTTTCAACTTTGACACTATTGCCATTTCAGGTGGGACAGTCCTCTGTCATGGGGGCTGTTGGGTACGTTGTAGGATGTTTGAAAAATCATAGGCCTCTCCTCACTATATGTCATCATCTCCTCAAATTGTGACAATCAGAAATGTTTTCAGATATTGCCATATTTCCTGTGGGAAACAGTGTGGTTCCTGGTTGTGTTCTATTCTGTAATGGTGATGAGGAGGTATCAAAAATCTCCACAGGAGATAACTGGGCATGGTGGCACAGGCTTGTAATCCCAGTACTTGAGAGGCTGAGACAGGAGAATCGCTGGTTTGCGGCCAGCCTCAGCTACTTAGTGAGGCCCTCTGTAACGTAATGAGGCCCTGTTTCAAAATAAAACATAAAAATTAGGGTTGGGGGTGTAGCTCAGAGGTAAAATGCACCTGAGTCCCATCCTCAGTACTACAAAAAAAAAAAAAAAGCTTGGTAGGAGGAAATGTCATGTAACCAGCGCTTGAGGATGATTAGTTGGAAATGACAACTGGATGCACTGGGAGTAAAGAGAAGCTACTAGAAAAATATTAAGAGCATTTTGGCTATAGAGGATCCTGAAAAGGGGCAATCACAGCAGGAAGGAAAACTTTAAAAGATCCATCTCCTGCTCACAGAGGTCGCTATCATGCCCAGTAGATCAGATTGGCGAGGAGCTGTCTAGGAGGTCAAAATGAGACAATTTGGATACAGGGCTGGGTATATCGCTTAGAGGTAGAGCACTTGTTAGCATGGGTGGTGCTGTGGGAACCCCAGTAGTGCAAAAACAAGAAGTGGGGAAAGAGTGAGACTGAAGATTTGAATACAGATGGCAGTGTTCTACAAAAGGGAAGGGAGAATATGACTGGAAAGATAGGAAGTGTAAGGGAGAGTGTGAAGAAGAGACAAGTTCCGTAAGTACAAAAATGTGGCTTGTCCATCTCTGTATTTCCCGTAAGTAGCATTACACATTGAATCGATATAGAAGGTGCTCACTGAAGTCTAATTTCTTTTCTTTTTTGGAGGGGTGTTGTTTGGTTGATTGAATGAGTGAGTGAATGTTGGGACAGGGTAAACATAACAAACTTAACAGATTTTACTATTTGTAACATTCCTATGCATATATGCACACATTTTTCTTATTTTGATGTTTGTAACACATCTATTAAAGACAAATTGTTAGCAGTTTGAAGAAATGTATTATGAGGATGTTAGAATGAAAAACTACCTTGGTTTTGTAGATGATGCTGGTATAAACCCAATTATACCCAGTAGCATTCTTTACTGAACCCCACCTCTCAAGATAATAGCCAGAGGCTATTCCTCTATAAAACATACAGAATGCTACGGGCTGGTGGGCATGTCTCTAGGTTTTCCAAACACATCTGTCCCCAGCCATCTGCTATTCAGGGTTGCTTTACCCAAGAGGTAGTTGTCTTTTTTCAAAATCCAATTGCAATATTTTCAGTTAAGCACTTAGTATTAAATAAATGAACAAAACCTGAACAGCAAAAACTAGAGGTGTGGATTAAGTACTTAACCAAACAAAGTCTCCAGATTCAGGAAGCGCTCGCGCTCGCGCTCTCTCTCTCTCTCTCTCTCTCTCTCTCTCTCTCTCTCTCTCTCTCTCTCTCAATATATATATATTGATAGATATATAGATATATAGATATATAGATATAGATATATATAGATATATATAGATAAATATATAGATATATATTTGTGGTACCAGGGATGGAACCCAGGGGCATTGTACCTCCAAGCTGCACCCTCAGCCCTATATATTTTAGTCTTTTTATTTTTAAAACAGGGCCTCACTGAGTTGCGAAGGGCCTTGCTAAGTAGCTAAGGCTATCCTCTAACAGCAATCCTCTGGTCTCTGCCTCCTGAATGCTGGGATTACAAGCATGTACCACCACGCCCCACCAGGAAGCTCATATTTAAATGAATTTAAATTCTAGTCAGTAGAGCTCTCATCACTTGTTTTTTGTTGTTGTTTTTACATTTGCAAACTATATCATATTTATGTTTGTTTTCATAACTAATAATGACTTATTTTAGTGTTTGCATGCCATGGAGATCCAAGTCATGATACAGTTTCTACCGGTAATTCTTATGCAACTCTTCCGAGTTCTCACAAATATGACCCATGAAGATGATGTTCCCATCAACTGCACCATGTGAGTTTTAGTGTTACAACACATAGAAGCTATCCACTTGAGACCTGTCTTCTTTTTAAATGGTGACATTCATTGTTCTAAACTTTCTTCTTAGAGCTGCTTTTGTTGCACTCCATCGGGTTTACTGTGTTTTATTTGCACTCTTACTTGTCTGAAGATGTCTTTTCTCTTTTGAGTTTCTCTTTGATTTGTCAGGAGCATGTTGTTTAATTCTCTTGTATTTTTAAATTTTCACAGTTAGGAATTTTCCTAAATTTCTCCTGTTACTAATCACTAATTTCAGACCATTGTGGTTGAAAATGATACCCAATAATGATTTAAATCTAATTCCATTTGTTAAGACTTGATTTATGGCCTATAATCTGATATATCCTGGAGAATATTCCATATGCACATGAGAAGAATGCCTATTTGCAACTCTTAGATGGAATATTCTCTATATATTAGAGCCATTTGGTCTATGTGTAGCTCAGGTTCGATATTTCTTTATTTTCTCTTTGGTTAATTGATCCATTGGTAAAATTGAGATATTAACTAGTTGGGTGTGGTGGCACATGCTTATAATCCCAGCAATCGGGAGGCTGAGGCAGGAGTATCATGCTTCAAGGACAGCCTCGGCTACTTAGTGAGGCCCTCTGCAACTCAGTGAGACCCTGTTTAAAAATAAAGATTAAAAATAGGGGTGGAGGTGTAGCTCAGAGGTAGAATGCCCCTGGTTCCAACCGCAGTACCACAAAAAATTGAGATATTGAAGTACCTTGCTATTATTGTATTTATTTTTATTTCTCCCTTCATGTCCATTAATAGCTGCTTTATATATTTCAGAAGACATAAATAAATTTTATTTGCACTTTCTGTAATGATGTAAATATTCTACACTTACGCTGTCCAGTGTAGTAGCCATATGTGGCTATTAAACATTTGAACTGTGGCTAATTCAGCTGAGGAGCTTGATTTTTAATTGTATTTAGTTTTAGTTTCAATCAATTGAAATAGCCACACAGGGCTAGTGTATCTTGTCCTACAGAATGAGGTGCTAAACCATCATTTTTTTTTTGCTTGAAAGAATAAGGGACTATTATTTATTTATTTATTTATTTATTTATTTATTTTTGGTGGTGCTGGAGGTGGAACCCAGGGGCTTTCTACCTCCGGGCTATACTCCCAGACCTTTTTTATACTTTGTTTGGAAACAGGGTCTCACTAAGTTGCTGAGAGCCTCACTAAGTAGCTGAGGCTGGCTTTGAACCTGTGAGATCCTCCTGTCTCAGCCTCCCAAGCGCGGGGATTACAACTGTGCGCCACCATGCTCGGCGGGACTGTTTTTATATGAATGCAAAGATACAATTTAGAGTAGAATGCAACAATGCATGTGAATTTTGAAATTAAAATGAAAGACTTAAAAATGTGTGAGCCCAGCAATGGATACGTTTGGCTTTGCTGCCTCTGCTCATGTTGTTTATCTATGTGATGGGGATAGTCAGTGGTTCTCAAAATGTACTGCTGAGACCACACCTTTCAAGTATCACCTGTGAACTTACTGAAAATACTAATTATTGAACTTCACCTGAGACCCAAAAATCAAATGCTGGGAGAGAGGCCAAGCAATTGTTAGCAAGGCCTCCAGGGGATTCTGATGCATTCCCAAGTTTGAGAACCACTGCTAGTCTCTTCCTTTTAAATCTTCCTATGAATGTTATATTTACCTCCAATTTTAGTTCATAATATAATACCTGCCTTGTCTGTTTTCCCCTCCAGTGATATGTTTTTTCATTTTCTCGTTCTATCTGTTTCATTTTATTCTCACTAGAGAGCAATTCAGTATTTACTGTACTTTAGGTCTTTTACTACGTAGTGGCTATGGCAATACTTCAAATGCATACATAGAGTTAGAAAGGAGATGAAACATCTGGGCTGCCAAAGTCAAGTATCTTTCTTTTGAACCAGGAAATCAATATGACAATACCTTGAGTATGACAGATACTGAAATCTCTGTTGGGCTTCTAAAACCATCATCTTTTTTGTATTCTTTTCACTTTTAATTGTTCAGGCAGGATTTGATCCCTGTAGGGTTACGCTTTATGAACTTATTTAATGATCACACTGCAGTCATTAATTACTAGTTTTTGTGAATGTCGTTTCAGGGTTCTCTTGCATATTGTATCAAAGTGCCACGAAGAAGGCTTGGATAGTTATCTAAGATCCTTCATCAAGGTTTGTGGAGCTCTTTTGCTGAGTTATTTGTTCAATGGGACAGTTTTGCCTTATGGTTCATTGTCTTTGTAGTATAGCTTCCGACCTGAGAAACCCAGTGCTCTTCAGACCCAGCTGATACATGAAACCCTGGCTACTACAATGATCGCAATATTGAAACAGTCTGCAGATTTCTTAGCAATAAATAAATTGCTGAAGGTAAGGGCACAGGGCACGCTTGTTGGTTCCTTCCCACTTCAGTTTCAGTTTTCATCATCTCACTTGATTCTCCCTCTCCCCATCATTGCACTTTTGCCCTTTCTTGAAGTCCTCCACAGAGCCTATTCTTCTTTTGTATCCACACCCTACCATCAATCAAATACATAGTAGGACAAACTTTGGATCAGGTAGATCAGGGTTAGAATCCTATATCCATAACAATATAGTTCTGAGACCTAGGGCAAATTATTTAGCATCTCTGAGCCTCCAATTTTTAATTTCTAAGTTATACATAATGTACTTTTTGTGGTACCAAGAATTGAACCTAGGAGCACCCTACCTTGAGCGATACCTTCAGTTCTATTTATATATTTTTTGAAACAGTATCTGGCTAATTTGCTGAGGCTATCCTTGAACCTTCAATCCTTCTGTCTCAGCCATCCAAGCACTGGGATTTCAGGTGTGCACCACCACACCCAGCTATAAGTAATATATTTACAACATAAATATTTGCATGTGGTAGGTACTCAGTAACTGGTAGCCGTGTCATTATTTTATTTCTTTTATTACTGGTAGAACTTTCAGTATCTTGGGTTATAGCTACTTGAGGCCATTCCCTACCCTTTAAATTACATAATATAGACAAATACAAAACAGGCCACACAGGAGGTGTCAGTGACCTATATAAATTAAGGTTAAGGCTGAGTACCCTCACTGAGTGCAGGCTGTAATAAGATTCATTTTTATTTGGACATTTTTATCGGTATATTTTTATCTATAATAGTGAGATTTGTCATTACAAATTCGTGCATGCACATAATATAATTTGGTCAAATTTATTCTCAGTACCTCCCATAAGATTTATTTTCTGCACAGATTTTAAAAGTAATAACAGAATAAAGGTTTGGTTTAGTCTTATCTCCAGGTGTGGGCAATTCTAAACAATGTCAGAGAAAAAGCACCCCTCCCCACTGGGACAAATGTTCCCAGTGGCCCCCTGGCATATCACAAGTTAGCTTGGAGGTACAATAGTACCTTTTTGCTAAAATACTTGGAAATTTCCCTGTGAGACTTTATTAGTGAATTGGAATCACTTGAAAATGTTAGTAAAGTTCAGAGACAAGATTCATATTGCTTTCTCAAACTTTGCTCAGCTTCAAGGATTTGGATAAATGTTAAAGTTCTTTTTTAAATTTTAGTACTCATGGTTTTTCTTCGAAATAATTGCAAAGTCAATGGCCACATACTTGTTGGAAGAGAATAAAATTAAGGTAAGTAGGCTTAATTTTTATTTATAAGAACAATGTAACAGAAAAAAGTTAATCATATAGATAACAATGATATGCAGATTCTTTTTTATATTAAAGGATTTTTAGCCTTTCTATTCCTTTGACTTTTCAACATTGCTTAAAAAATGATGGATATATTACTTAAATCTGAGGTTTCATGATTGATGTAGTCTGCAGTCAATTCTGTACACATTTTCCACATAGATTCTTTCCTATAATTATTTAACACACAAAACTCATTACTTTTGAAGCTTTGTCTTTGTCTTTTTTTTTTTTTTTTTGGTGGTACTGGGGTTCCTGGAAGCCCCAGACCTATTTTTACATTTTTTTATTTGGAAACAGGGTCTCCTAAGCCAGCGCGTGCGCCTGGCTTCGAACCTGCACGATCCTCCTGTCTCTGCCTCCCATGCGTGGGGATTACAAGCGTGCGCCACCACGCCCGGCTGTCTTTGTCTTTTAATTTAAAAATTTCTGTGTTAAAACTAGGCATGGTGGTGCTTGCTTTGTAATCCTAGTACTTGGGAGTCTGAGACAAAAGAATCATGGGTTTAAGACCAGCCTTAGTGAGACCCTGTTTAAGAATAAGAAAAAAACAAGGCTGGGTCTGTAACTCAGGTACAATGCCTTTGGGTTCAATCCTCAGTAACACACACACACACACACACACACACACACACACACACACAATGTCTATGTTGAAAAGATTCAATTGGAAAAACAAGACATAGCTTTTCTCTTAGAAAGGTTTGATGCATACAAAGTTAAAAATACCTTTATGCAATAGAAGTGTTCCCGGAATATGGTATATACATTCAGTTGTTTTTAAAAGTTGTTTTAAAGGTACAATTTAGAATATATTACCTGAAATGCTTGGGACCCAGAGTGTTTCATATTTTGAAATATTTACAGATTACATAATGAGATAGTCTGAAGATGAGACCCAAGTGTGAACACACTTGTGTGTTTTGTTATACCATATACACATAGTCTGAACATAGTTTAATGCAATAATTTGTATTTTCACCTGTGTTTTGCCTTTGACCTACAACTTAATGTCAGGTGTGGAATTTTCCACTTTGATATCTTGTCAATGCTCAAAAAGTTACAAATTTAAGACGTCAGATTTTTGGATTAGGGATGCTCAACCTGTACAAAGAAATTTCCTTAATTACAGTAATCATAAAGCTAAGGCTTGAAGGAAAACATATTTATCTCATGAATGAATTTAATGTCAGGAGAAAATGGAATAAACTGGGATGTGAAGCTGGGTGTGGTAGTGAATGCCTGTAATCCTAATACTTGGGAGGCTGAGACAGGAGGTTCACAGGTTCATGGACAGCCTTAGCAACTTAGTGAGATCCTATTTCAAAATAAAAGAATAAAATAGGGCCAGGGGATGTAGCTCAGAGGTAGAATGCCCCTGAGTACCATGCCCAATAACATTTTAAAAATCTGGAATGTGCCTGTATCTTGGGAAGATAATGTTCCAAAGTTAGGTCATAATGCCCTATTCTTACTGAAAATTGCACTGAGCTTTGTTATTAGGGGGCCAGACAGTTTCTGTAAGGATTTAAAGGAAAATATATAGTAAACTAGTGATGTCATTTTTTGAATTGGAAGAAAAGTTATACTTTAATTTACATTCTTATATACAGAATGTGCTTCAGCATATAAATGACAGTTGCAATTCTTTTTCCTCTTCCAATTTAACTTAAGCTTCCCAGAAGCCAGAGATTTCCTGAGGCATACCACCACATCCTACATTCACTGCTGCTTGCCATAATTCCCCATGTGACTATTCGCTATGCGGAGATTCCCGATGAGTCCAGAAATGTGAATTACAGTTTGGCCAGCTTCCTGAAGGTGAGTTGAAAGCAGCCAGAACATACACTGGTAGGATCCTTAAAAGTCAAAGGATTATGATCCAATCAAAAAATGGGCAACTGAATTGAATAGACACTTCACAAGAGATACAAATTGTCAATAGATACATGAAAAGATGTTCAACATCATTAGCCTAATCAGAGACATGCAAATCAAAACTATGCTGAGATTCCATCTAACCCCAATCAGAGTGGCAAGCATAAAGAAGGCAAATAACAACAAATTCTGGTGAGGATGTGGGTAAAGAGGAACTCTTCTCACTGAGTTGCAAAGGGCCTCAGTAAGTAGCTGGGCTGTCCACAAACTGCGATCCTCCAGTCTCAGCCTCCCGAATGCTGGGATTACAAGTGTGTGCCACTACACCCGGCTTTAATTTACTTTTTTTATGTGGACCATATTGAAAATGGCATACATTCAGACTGGAGTCCCTCTGGTATCCCTAATACTCCCTAGCTTGAGCATACTCAGTGTCTTTATAAGGTTGTTGGAGTAACTCCTTTGACTGAATTAATGTTTGTCCTCTACCCATGGAAAGGCTTAATTCATTAAACTAGGGTCCCACACTGGTGAATTAACCTTAAAATAGGTTTTGCTAATTCCACAAGATGTTTTCAGACATACTTGAATTCCAGTGCTTTTAGATGGAGCATATACTTCCTAGGTTACCACAGTCCCCACCACTTCTTACTGTACCCTTGACCCCTGTGCCTGTGGCTTTTGAGTTTGCAACTTTTGAACTAAAGCAACCTATTTGGTGATGTAACCATAGTTTACAGGTTGCTAATACATGTAAACAAAAATTGTTAGCTTTGGTCAATGAGGTTATTTTTAAGAGATAACAGAAATCCTATATTTATGAAAAATAGCTTATTTACAATGGTTATGTAGTGCTAGAATGTAACTTTTATAAGTTGGGTAAAATATTTGGTTTGTTGCAGAGGACAAGTATGTATTTTAATACATTTAGTTTTTACTTGATCCTTCCTACTTCCCTTTTCCTCATAGTTCTTCATCATGTATTGACATACTATTAAGAGCTTCACGATCAAAAATCCGTCCAAGCAGTTTTACCGTTTAAAATACCTGTGTGTAGGGGGTCCTGGAGACTGAACCCAGGGATTTTTATCTCTGAGCTACATGCACAGCCCTATTTTATTTTTTATTTTGAACAGGATCTTGCTAAGTTGCTGAGGCTGGCTGTGAACCTACAACCCTCCTATGTCAGTCTCCCAAGTATAGGAATTACAGGTGTTTGCTTCCATGCCTCACTCCCTCTTTTTTTAATTAAAAAATTAATTGCTAGATTTCAGATCTCCAAAGCATGATTTTCTTCTTTTCTTTTCTTTTCATATGGGATCTTACTCTAATGCCCAGGTTGGATTTGAACTCCTGGGCTCAAGCAATCCTTCTGCCTTAGCCTTCCCATGAACCAGGACTATAGGCATGTAGTGCCATGCCTGGCTCAGAGTATGATGTTCTACAAAATAATTCCCTTTTCCAGACTTAAAATAAAGTTTTAACACCATTGCATAAGCTTATTGTGTATTATAAGTGGGTATCTGGGCTAAAGATGCAGTTCAGTTGTGAAACGCTGGATTTGATCCCCCACACCACAAAGAAGTAAACATCTACATGTATTTTTAAAGTTAAATAAAGAGATTTCCTGAAATGTAAAATGTTTCGTTTCTTCCTTAGAGGTTAGTATATGAAGGGAGCAGAATGTTATTGGTTTAATAGCGATATTTGTTTAGTTCAAGTCAACAAACATTCGTTTATCTTCTATGTGGCAATACAGAGATGTGAAAAGCTATCTCTGTGGTCACATTCAAATCTGTATTCAAAATACAAACCAAATACTATGGAAGAATGAAAGTGAGGGATTATGACCAGGCAGTGTGAATAGAGACAAGCAATGTCAGTCAGAGTTCTCAAAGAGTTGAGGGTGTTGCAGGTGGATGGGATATGCCTGTTCAGGGACAAGAGAAAAAGGTATTATGCTGTGAATTTAAGATGGAGACAGGTGTGGTGGTACTTGTAACTTTTATTGTAACTTTTATTGCTGGTATGATAGATGAAGTGAGGAAAAGACAAGATTCAGGGCAACAAACTAGAAGATCCATTGCCTGTCAGACTGAGTTCAGCTTTTAGACTCAGCTCTTCCCTGACTTTCCCATGGAGCACTGGTCATCCTTTCAGCTCACCATCCTTTACAGATTTTTATGGCACTACTTATTTACTTTTTGCATATATTTTGTACTAAGGATTGAACCCAGAGGCATTCTACCTCTGAGCTATACCCCTAGGACTTTTTATTTTTGTTTTGCAACAGGGTCTCACTAGGTTGCTGAGGGTCTTGCTAAGTTGCTGAGGCTAGCTTCAAACCTGTAATGCTCCTGTCTCCACCTCCCAAGTAATGGGATTACAGGTGTGTACCACAATGATTGATGACTTGCTACATTTTAATTATTTGTCTTTACCATTGGGCAGAAGTAAGGAACATATCTTATTCGATTGTATATGTCTCTAGAACATAATAAATTGTCTCAAACATGTTTACTGGGCACATGAATAAATGAACATATGTCTAGCTCAGTAATCTAAGTGAGAGGTGACAAGGGTCTGACCCTAGGCAGTGACAGAGAAAGTAAAAAGGGAGGATAAGATATGAGGTACATGCAGGGTTAATAATCAAGTATTGAGCTCTTTTTATTTTGCAGGCATATTGTAGGCACTCTGGAAAATATAAAAAGGGTTAGTTCTTATTGTCCTATCTATATGAGAAAGTCTTTGTGAACCAGGTTTAGAAGGATGGTACTCTATGAAATCCTAAAGAATGGACTGGATAAGCCAGTCTTGGTGGCACATACCTATAATTCTAGTAGTTGGGAGGCTGAAATAGGAGGATCACAGGTTTGAAATTAGCCTCAGCAATTTAGTAAGACCCTCAGCAACTTAGTAAGAATCTGTTTCAAAATAAGAAATAAAATAGAAGTCGGACATATTGGAGCATGCTTGTAATCCCAGTACTTGAGAGTCAGAGACAGGAGGATCACAGGTTTTCAGCCAGCCTCAGCTACTAAGTGAGGCCCTCTGCAACTTAGTGAAACCCTATTTTATAAAGAAGAATTTAAAAAAAAAATAGGGCTGGAGCTGGGAATGGTGGTGCACACTTGTAATCCTAGCATTTGGGAGGCTGAGACAGGAGGATTGCGATTTGTGGTCAGCCTCATCTACTTAGGCCCTTTGCAAATCAGTGAGACCCTATTTCAAAATAAAGAATAAAAAATAGGACTGGGGGTTAACCTTGGAGGTGGAATGCTCCTGGGTTCCATCCCCAGTACCGCAAAAAAAAAAAAAAAATAGGGCTGGGGTTTAGCTTTGAGTTAGTATGTCTCTGGGTTCAATCCCATTGCCACAAAAAAGGAAGGAAGGAAGGTAGGTAGGGATAGGGTTCAGCGCAGAAGTAAACTGCCCCTGGGTTCAATCACCAGTCCCCCCCACCAAAAAAAAAGAATGGACAGGATGAACTAGAAGCAATGACAGAGTTGCTAGGCCAGCAATACAGTTGTATTGTGAGAGGACAGTAAGTTGAGTTCTATTGGAAAATAAAGGTGCAGAAGTTAGAACAAGACTGAGAATGTCCTTGAATGTCAAGTTAAGGAATTTGAACTTATACCAGAGGTCATAGGAAATGTTTAATTGCAAGCTTTTGGACTGGAAGGCGACATAATTAGGTCCAACAGGAATGTCCCTTAGGGCTATCACAGAGGAGTGTTTGAATACACCAAACTTCATAAGACATAAAATCTTTCCTTTTCTTCAAGCTTACTGATCACCACCTATGCTTCGCTTTGGGCTTTGAGAGTTGACAAAAACGAGTCAGATCAGGTGTGGTGGCTCAGGCTTCTAATCTCAAGTACTTGGGAGGCTGAAATAGGAGGATTGGAGGTTAGAGGCCAGTGTGATATCTTGGTAAGAACTTGTCTCAAAATAAAAGATAAAAAAGGCATGAGGTACAGCTCATCAGTAGACTGCCTATGGATTCAGTCCCCAGTACTACAAAAAGAATAGTGCAGCTGAACAATTAAAAATATGGATATCCATGTGTGTGTGCATTAGTATATATGTACTATATATTTTTTGTAAATTATGCATCTGAGGTCTTTAAGTCTCAGTTCCAATAATAAGTCCCTTTGCCCTTTATCTTTTTCTTTAAGGTCACCTGGAGTATTGACAGCTATTATTCTATTACCTATAAAAATGAAAATGCCATTGCCTTAGTATAAAATAATGTTTGTAATTTTTAAAAGTTATACTTGATAGACTTTTAGAATTATATAAGTAACAATTTGTTTTGTTCTGGTTTCTGTAGCGCTGTTTGACACTAATGGACAGGGGATTTGTTTTCAATTTGATAAATGATTATATATCTGGATTCAGCCCCAAAGATCCTAAGGTAAGTTATAGGGATGTAATTGTAATAGATGCCAGACAGTAGAACATGAGACTGTGGCAACACTTTCTCTCATCTTGAGGATTTGGAAATGCTATTTGTACTTAGTTTGAGTATCGATGTACTTCAAAGCAGGGAAGATTGGATAGTGTTTTGGGGGGTGGTTCCCAAGAACACAAATATGTTAATTGATTCACTGGCAGGACTCAACATACCTTCCTATTCCCATCTAAGATTCAGTTGAGGGGCATGACAAGGATACTGACTCAAGAAAGGAAAAAGACATCAAGAAGAATCTGTGAGCCAGGTGTGGTGCAAACATCTGTAATCCCAGTACTTGGGGGACTAAGTTAGAGGTCAGCCTCAGTGACTTAGCGAGGCTCTCTGCAACTTAGCGAGACTTTGTTTGAAAAATAAAATAAAGTAAAAAGGGCTAGGGGTATAGATAAGAGGTAGAATGACCCTGGATTAAGTCCCTAGTACCATAAGAAAAGAAAACAGGAGACTTTGGCACTTCCCGTGCAGGCTTCCCAAGTTTGTCCTTCTATGAAGGATCACACAGGGAGCATTCTCCCTCTCACAGTGAAAATGCAGCCACCTGTGTCTAGTTTTTCCATTTAGATAATCCTATGCAAGATTCAGACTTTAGGTGTTTTTATTTGGGGCCTGGTCATATACTGGAGATAGGTCAAATTCCAGATTCTAAGAAAGGAAATCAAAACAGGTGTTCACCATTAATCACATTGTACAAATAGCTTATGCAGGCTAGCACCAGATACAATCTTATCACTAAGGGAACATGTCAAAATCCAATTTCCCAGATGCCAGCCAATATCAGCCTTGTAACAGGCCATTTTAAAGATAACAGTCTCAGGCCTGCTATGTTAATACTTTCCTGCACAGGTCAAATCTCAAGATACGTTTAGAAAACTGAACACTTCGGTTGTGAAGTTTAATGCTCTATATTCAAGTATCAAAAGAGTAAATGCCTACTAAATATGAGTTAATGTCTTAAATCTTTTCATTAGGTTCTGGCTGAGTACAAGTTTGAATTTCTACAAACAATTTGCAATCATGAACATTACATTCCTCTAAACTTGCCAATGGCATTTGCAAAACCCAAACTACAACGAGTTCAAGGTATGTATTTGCATTTTCCATCACGTGGAATTGTTTTTTTTTTCCTGTTTGTTAGCATTAGCGTAGTGTAATGTTTTCTAGGTGTAACAACCAACTTGAAGGTAACCTCAGAATTTTTACTATATGAAGATAAGTCCAATAATGGTATTTTGCATTGCCTGTGTAGTACCAGTGGCAGTATTCTTAGTGTGAAAAAATTGGGTGTGTTACATAGATTGCTGTGTAAACACAGATGTCAGATGCTAGTGAAATTACTCTCTATAATAATGTTTAGAATCTTATTTGAGACAAAACGAAGAAGCAATATATAAATGCAGTTCTGATTAAAGCATAAAAATATAAGTGCAGAGTAAAATGGTAATATATTTGTACTGAATTTGTGAAATGCCTTCAGTTTTAAACTCCATTGCTAGTTTTATTGACTGCTTTGTTGTATAGCACTATTCTTATGTTACTATGTTTTTTATTTGTCCCTTTTCTTTTCATATATTAATTAGATTTTTTTTCATTTGCGGTGGACCGTTTGACTTCAGTAGGTAGGTTTAACTCGGTTCACTCTAAAGTAGCTTGCTGTTTTTAAACACAGTTGTTTTGATGAATGGCTAAGATGGATGGGGGCTTTGCTTGCTGTTCAAATCCTCCCTAGCCAAAATGAACCTTGAGTTATTATACCCATAAAACCAAAAAGGTGGTATGCTTGTTTACTTTGAAAATAAGCTTGACTGTTTTAAGAGGAATCAACTTTCAAATATCTGCCCTGAGAAAATAAGTCTCTGCTGCAAGCCAGAAGGAGAGTGAGAGATGGTCTGAGGGGATCTACTCTTTAAGAGCGTGTCACTGCTCCCTGGTTTGTGTCCTCTCTGACCCTGTTTAACTGGCTACTTGGCCACGGCTTTGAAGGTGTGGCTGGAAACACCCTATTAGATTTATTCAGATCACCGAAGCAAGAATATCCATTACTGTTTGGAAAATCTACCCAGATAAGGTCACCTTGGTTAGTATGTACTGGTCCATACAAAGGTGGAACCATATGTTTGGTGCATACAAAGTGGTTGGAATTCACAAAAGAGCATGACCAATACAGGAAGAAAACCATCTTCCTTGGTCTTTAAGGAAGTATCTGCTCAGTGGTGGTGGTTATAGTGATGGAATTATAGCTAGTGGAAATGGAGGAAAAAGTTTTAAAACCACAGCACCCATATCCAACCATCTCCTTATTAGAGTCTGAGCATATATACCTCACATACTTTCCTTAGTATTTATTGATAGCTATGAGGAAATCAGGGAGAAGAAGGGGTAGAGAGTCTGGGCTTAGGATTAAGTTGGACAATTCATCCCATTAGTTAAGTCTTAGCTGAATACATTCTATTCTATTAAGTGCTGGAGAAACAAAAAAGAAATTGAATACATGTCCTTCAGTTTTCCAGCCAAATTAAATTAAATGGTAGGGAAGAGAAAATAAAGATAATGCAAAGCCAGGTATGATGGCATGTGCCTATAATCCTAGCTATGCCTGGGAGGCTGAGGGAGGAAGATGGCAAATTTGAGACCAGCCTGAGCTTCATAGAGAGACACGCTCTTAAAAAAAGTGGCAGTAGAAACTTACTATTGAAATTACTAAATTTGATCACAGTCCCCTCTGAGTTGTAATAAATTGAACTTTGGATCTAAAATGTATGGAAAGACATAGTCTAAAGTAGTGATTTTAGGAAATGAAAGATCCGTATTTACATGATGATGAATTGAAGTGATCTAAGACTATTTTTCATATTGTTCATGTTCACCATGTATATATTCAGGTCCATATGTAATGATTACTAAAGCTGTCAATATGCAATATTGTCAGATTAATTCAGTGGTCTAGTTTCTCTTCCTTTGCTAATTTTACATGTATAAATGGATAAGTAAATCAAGTATAAATGTATAAAATTATTGGCATTTGCAGTTGTAATGAAAGCTCTTTAGACATAAAGAAATAAATACAGAATTATTTTATTCTAGGTTTTAATATAATATTTCTAAGAGTTTGAAAGAATCTAGGAGAAAAAGAGAATCTAGGCACTTTCTTACTGACTGAAAATATCATTAAAGCTATGATCTAGCCCTAATTAGGAGTGCTCCCATCTTTTAAAATCGTGCATGCTCATTCTCTATGATAAAAGAATCACTCCGATTTATTAATAGTAAAAATTAGAGTTCCTACTAGCATGATCATATATTAGGTGGTAGTTACAGTATTTTAATTGCATAGACGTTTTTGAATATTTTAATTTTTATTATACTACAGATTCAAATCTTGAATACAGTTTATCAGACGAGTATTGCAAGCATCACTTCTTGGTTGGTCTACTTCTGAGAGAAACCTCTATTGCTCTTCAAGACAATTATGAGATCAGATATACAGCTATCTCTGTCATAAAGAATCTTTTGATAAAGCATGCATTTGATACTAGATACCAGCACAAGGTAAGTATGCTAATATAATCCTCAATATCACATTAATAAATTCCTACTACAAATTTCATTCAGGATGGACTTTATAATAAGGAGCAGCATAATATAAGCATTGATAAAAGGTATATTTACAAATAAGATTTTTTCCATTTTAAGTCTTTAGATATTTATTGGTGCTGGAGATGGAACCCGAGGACATTCTACTGCTAAGCTACACCTCCAGCCCTATTTTACTTATAATATTTTGAAATAGGGTCTCACAGTGTAGATGAGGCTTACAATCTTCTTATCTCACCCTCCCATGTTCTGGGATTACAGGCAGGCACCACCACATCTATCCTATTCAGGCAAAACTTTTAATTTATTTTGTAGTGACTATATGTTTTTCTGTTTCCTCACCTGAGAGAGTTTAATGGCATATCTTTCCCTAAAGACCACTATCATAACTAAATTGGATTCAGTTTTAAAAGCCATAATATTAATAACAAATAAAATTTATTGAGGACTTATCTTTGCCAGAAACTGTTAAATGCTTTATATAAAATAGTTATTAATTATAATTATTACAATGCCCATTATACTAAAAAGAATGCTGTTTAAGTGACTTGATCAAAGTCAAGTAGCTAGTAATGGGGGAACTGGAGTTCGTTCATAACTATTCCAAAATCTGTACTCAACTGCTCGCGCTCGCTCATGCTCTCGCTCTCTCTCTCTCTCTCGCTCTCGCTCTCGCTCTCGCTCTCGCTCTCGCTCTCGCTCTCTCTCTCGTCTCAAAAAGGACACTGAAAAAATTGAGAATTGCTCCAAAGGGTAGTCAGTTTTGTATAAAATCTTGCGACCAAAGTCATTGCACAAAGGGAAATAAGAAGGGCTACTCAACCTTGTTAGAATGAAAAAAATATGATTCATGGTAACTGCCTCCAAATATTTAAAGTGCTGTCCTGTAAAAGTAATATACTTACTCTTTCTAGCTTCAAAGTGCACAGCTATACCTAGGAGGTAGACCTTATAAGGATTACATTTCAACTGAAAGTCTTTTCTAAAAGACCCTACAAAAGGTCTTAGGTCCTGAAGAAGATTTACAAACAAACCATTGTACAGATGCATTTAAGAACCATTTCTGCCTTGGGCAGAATATTGGACTAAGTTAGGAGTTCTCAAATCTGTACTTCAGCATTATCTGGAAGGCAGCCTAGAGTGCTTAATCAGAATCTTCTGGTGACAGAGGCTATTGTTAATGGGCTACTGTGTTAAAAGTAAATCTATTAAGAAGGGTTCCAAAAATTCTCAGAAGAAAAAGTGCAAATGTACAGTTAACATATGAAAAATTATTCAACCTCAAGAATAAATGCAAACTGAAACACTGTGAGATAACATTGGTCTTCTGTACTCTCTCGGTTTACCATTTTGCCCTGGAAGTCCTAAGTCTCCAGACAGATTTCCCGAAGTCCTAAAATACAGGGTGTATCTCTCGTGACATACAACCACTATCTTCTCTGATTTGAATGTGTGTGTGTGTGTGTGTGTGTGTATATATATATATATGTGTGTGTGTGTGTGTGTGTGTGTATACATATATATGTGTGTGTGTATATATATATATATATATATATATATATATATATATATATATATACACACATCTGGTGAGAAATGTCTGTAGCTGAGGAAAGACATAAATGTATTTGTATAAGAGGTACTACTATATTAGTTAAAAGAGTATTAGTGGAAAGAAATACAATAAGAAAGAATCTCCTAATTCATCTCATTGACTTCTATCACATTATTATAATTTTAGCTTAATCATTGCAAAAGTATTTCTTGATTAAATATAGTGATTCAATATTTTTTCACTTCTTCGTTTATTCATTCCCTCAGCTAATGTGTATTGACCATTGTCTATGTGCCCTGGCACTAGGGATGAAGCAGTAAACAAGACGTATGGAGTTAAAGTTAACAGGAAAATATCCACTTTACAGGTCGACTATTAAAAACCTTTTACTTTATGTAGTTGTTTGAGGGATGTGACTTGATTATTTATTGTGTATACATCTAAATAACTACAAAGTTCTGGTGTAATTATCCTTGGGACTCCAAATAAAGATTCATGAATAACTAATTTGCTATCAATATCATCCCATTTTTACTCCTTTTAAACTAATATATGGAGCCAATTCTGCTTTTTTGTGCCACTGAGGATTGAACAGTAACAGGTGTGGGAGGAATCGACCACTGAGCTACACCCCAGCCCATTTAAGTTCAAAATAGGGTCTTGCTAACTTATCATTCTCTGGCCTTGAACCTACAATCCTATCTCAGCCCCTCTCCCCAGGTACTAGGATTACAGGCACTACCATTTCTTTTTAATTTTTTGTGGTAATAGGGATTGAACCCAGAAGCATTCTGACCCTGAGTTACAACTTCAGTCCTATTTTATTTATTTTTTATTTAGAAATAGAGTCTTACTAAGTTGTTGGAGGGCCTCCATAAGTTGATAAGGCTGGCCGCAATCCTCTCTTAGCCTCCCAAGTACTGGCATGTGTCACCATTCCCAGCTCAATTAAGATTTTGATAATTATTTTTCAGAACCAACAAGCCAAAATAGCACAATTGTACCTCCCATTTGTTGGACTGCTTTTGGAAAACATACAGCGATTAGCAGGTCGAGATACTTTATATTCTTGTGCAGCAATGCCTAATTCTGTAAGTATTAATGCGTATCTGTTGGAGTTTTCTCCTGTTTTACTAAATTTATTTTAAATGGGGTTATTTGTTGTATGGTCTCATTTTAAGACTGTTTTACTCATTTACATTTACAGTTTTTCTAGAGCAGTCCTCAATTTTAATGTGCATATGATTCATCTGCAGAATTTGTTAAAATGCTGATTCTAATTTCGTAGTTCATGGATAAGGCTTCAGAGCCTGTGCTTCTAACACTTTTTTTGGCTGCTTGTGGTCCAACCAAACTTTGAATAACAAGGTTTAAAAGAATGCCAGTAATCCCTGCCAGGGACTCCTTATACCAGAGTTTTCCTTAATATTTGCTACTTTTAATATACCTTGATATTTTATTCCTCTTGAAAACTGAACAAAAGATTCACCTTCAAAATGTTAGACACTAGTGATCAAACTATAATCCTTTGCTTCTCCCCTCTTGGTAGTCCTATTTCAGTACCTCTTGGTGCATCTCTTTTACCTTTAAACAATTGGCCTCAACTATCTTTTTATCTCCCTTAGAGGGAGGAACTTTGCAGGAAATTGGTCTCCCATATGGCAAATCAGCCTTTCACCATTGTAATAATTAAAATATTCCTACATGAGACCTAAGAGGGTTTCTATCCATTGGTCCTAGTTTTGCCTTCTAGATACACATAAAACACATGTGTTCCCACCTCCGTAAGTTACCTCTTCTTATATGTGCCTTCTGCAGGCCAAATGTCTCCACTTTGTCATCTGTATTTCAAAAACTTTACTTTCTTTGTCACCTTTCTTCTGGATATTCTCCAGCTTGCCAATAGCCCTTTTGTCAAAATTGCTCTGGGTTCATAAGACAGCCACAAATAAGTTTTCTTATTGGCATCTACCATGTCAATTGCTAAATGTGGATGTTGCTTTATCTACCTGGGTATCAGGCTGATCTTTCCTTTTTTATGTTGTACTGGGGATGGAACCCAAGGGCATTCAACCTCCAAGCTATACCCTCTGCCCTATTTGCTATTCTTCAATTTGAAACAGGATCTCACTAATTTTCAGAAGGCCTATTAAGTAGCTGAGGCTATCCATGAACCCACAGTCCTCCTGTCTCAGTCTCCCAAGTCCTGAAATACGAGTGTGTGCCACCACACTTGGCTTGATCTTTCTTCACAAACATGGCTCGTGTTCATGCCAGTGTACACACATTTGGCAGTGATATTTGGGAACATCTGACATAAGTTTCTTTTTCAGCTCAAGTTCATGAAGGGCTTCTGTTCATATCCCTACTTATAGACTTGCTCCTGGTTCTAAGGAAAACTGAACCCTGTTTAGATTGTACCAGTTGCCACCAGCTAGAGTTATACCAATTGACTAGAGATCATGGTTACAATACTATGCTAGTAGCCATTTTTAAAGAGAGTCACCTAAAATACTAAGTGATAATACCTGGTTCAGACTTACACAGTGAAGTTTGTTTAAAATCAGGGTGCCATCTTATTCTGTTAATTCAGATTCCATATGCTCCTGTACACATTTTTATATATTTTTATTGGTGCATTGTAATCATACATCACATTGGAATACAAGACTTGAGAGGACATATAAGCACACATCATGCAATTAGCTCTCATCCAATCCCCATCCCATCCCCCCTCGATCCCATGCTTGTTTGGTGATTATCTTTGATACATTTGTTTATGTACCTCCTGAGTTTTAAAGAGGTTCCATCCTCCCCCATCCCATCCCCTCTGATTGGTCACCTTACTTGCTTCGCTATAGGGCCCTTTCTATAACTCAACCTCCTCCTGTTACCCCTTTCCTCCTAGTTTTTGCTAATTAGGGGAAGCATCTGGTTTTTATTTTCTGTGCTATTTCTCTGCGCATGCCGCATTACAAGTTCCGACCCCAATCTTGACGGACCCAGTAGTGGTCTGGCCACCCAGAGGACTCTTATCCCAACCTCACGGGCCCTAGCACCGGCCTTGCCTCAAGGCAGGCTCTGTTCCCAGCCTCGCTAGCACCCGCACCAGCCTAACCCCTAGGCTGGCTCCTATCCTGGCCTCAGAGGCCCCAGCACTGGCCTTGCCTCACGGCAGGCTCCGATCCCACCTCGCTGGCCCCGGCACCGGCATTACTCCTTGGCGGGCTCAAATCCAGGCCTCGGAGACCCCAGCACCGGCCTTGCCTCATGGCAGGTGACAATCCCGGCCTCGCTGACCCCAGCACCGGCCTAACCCATCGGCAGGCTTCGATCCCGGCCCCGGAGGCCCCAGCACAAGCCTTGCCTCAAGGCAGGATCCAATCCCGGCCTCGCTGGCCCTGGTACCGGCCTAACCCCTCGGCAGTCTCCGATCCCGGCCTCGGAGGCCCCAGCACCCGCCTTGCCTCAAGGTAGGCTCCGATCCCAGCCTTGCTGGCCCTGGCACTGGCTTAACTCCTTGGCAGGCTCCAATCCCGACCTGAGAGGCCTCAGTAGAGGCCTTGCCTCAGGGCAGGCTTCACTCCCAGACTCGCTGGCCCCGGCACCGGCCTAACCCCTCGGCATGCTCCAATCTTGGCCTTGGAGGCCTCAGTAGTGGTCTTGCCTCATGACAGGCTCTGATGCTGGCCTCACTGTCCCCAGCACTGGCCTAACACCTCGGCAGGCTCCAATCCAGGCCTCGGAGGCCCCAGGACAGGCCCTGCCTCGCGGCAGGCCCCGATGCCGGCCTCGGCACCAGCCTAACCCCTCGGCAGGCTCCTATACTGGCTTCGGAGGCACCGGCACCAGCACTGCCTCACGGCAGGCTCCAATTCTGTCTTTGATGTCTCCGGCACCGGCCTCACCCCTCAGCAGGCTCCGATCCTAGTACCCTGTTCACCCAGCAGGTTGTCCCACGTTCCCGAGGGTGCATAGTGGTAGCATTCTACCTCTGGGGTTATTTCTTCAAAAAGTTCCAGGTGTAATTCATCAGATCTCTGCCTCCCCTGTGAACTGGCCGCTGCCATTGCCACTGCCTCCATCATTTCAAATATTCCCCAAGCTTTTTTTTCCACTCTGCATGTTGTCCAGTGTTCCTAAGCATGTGTGACCGTAGCATTCGATGTTTGGGGTAATTTCTCCAGAAGATAAGGTTGGTAGGATCAGATTTCTGCCTCTCCCGAATACAAGTCTCCACTGCCATTGCAGCGAACACTTCCAACACTGCCTTCCTCCTAGGTCTCCACTAAACTCTCTCCTTAGAGGTGATGTCCAGGATTCTTAAGGATATAGAGAAGAAACAGTCCTCCTTTACATGGAATTTTTCCAAGAGTTCCAGTTCAGTTGGATAAGTTTTGTCTGCATCTCCAGTATCCTGGCAGCTGCCATGGCCTACTTGACCCCTCTCTGATATTTTCCTCTTTTTTTTTTCTTTTTTTAAATAAGAGAAGATAGTATGTGTGGTTTGAGGAGGTTGTAGATCAGGCACTCGGTAACACTGTGGCCTGGGCCCCGGTTTTTCCGGGGATCCGGCGTGCCCCGCACGACCCTGCTCGGGGCCCAGGGCCTTGCGACCCGGGCCCCGGTTTTTCCAGCGGTTCGGCATGCTCTGCGCAACCCCCACCTGGGCCCAGGCTCGTACGGCCCGGCCCCGGTTCTTCCATGGGCCTGTTGTGCCCAGCACAACCCTCGCCAGGGACCTGGGCCCCAGTTTTTCCGGGGGTCTGGTGTGCCCCACGCAACCCCTGCCTGGGGCCTAGGGCCCTGCGACCCGGGCCCCAGGCTTTCCGGGGGTCCGGCGTGCCCTGCGCGACCCCCACCCAGGGTCCTGTGGCCCAGGCTCTGGTTCTTCTGGGGATCCGGTGTGCCCTGTGCGACCCCTGCCCAGGGCCCAAGGTCCTGTGACCCAGGCCCCAGTTCTTCCGGGGGTCCAGCGTGCCCCGCGCAACCCCTGCCCAGGGCCCAGGGCCATGCGACCCGGGGCCTGTTTCTTCCTGGGGTCCGGCGTGCCCCACGTGACCCCTGCCTGGGGCCCAGGGCCCTGTGACCCAGGCCCCGGTTTTTCCGGGGGTCCATTTCTGTACAAATTTAAATGACAGTGGTATCACATTCTATTACAGGCATCCAGGGATGAGTTTCCATGTGGCTTTACTTCACCAACAAATAGAGGGAGTCTGAATACCGACAAAGACACTGGTAATTAAGCCCTTTAAAGCTATATGTTACATGAGTATTTAGAAATGTACCGTGTACTTTATTTTGAAATATTTCATAATAAAACTATACACAACATGATTGTATTAAAGTTTAATTAAAATCTGTCTCATACTTGCCACCACATTCTCTTGCCTAGGTTGTCTAAGCTTGTTTAAAACATAGCTTGGTATAGTGATAAAACAGAAAAAAATGAGAAAAATACTGATTTCCCATTCTTTTATCTGTCACCAGACACTTTCCTATATTGGGCCCAAGTTTTCTTTTCTATAAGATTGTCTCTTGAATTGCATGGCTTTATGACTTCCAAGGAACTTCTTGTAGTTTCATACTTACCCAAAGTGCTGTGAAGTTAAAAATTGCTTAACCTAGCTGGTTGTGCACACCTGTAATCCTAGTATTTGGGAAGCTGAGATAGGAGGATCACAGGTTTCAAGTTGCCTCAGCAACTTAGACTGTTTCAGAACAACAAAAAATGGGGCTGAGGGTGTAGGTCAGAGATAGAAGGCACTTGGGTTCAAATCCCAGTACTAAAATATTACTTAGCCGGGTGTGGTGGGGCACGCCTGTAATCCCCACGCTTGGGAGGTGGACTCAGGAGGATCGCGCAGGTTTAAAGCCAGCCGCGCTGGCTTAAGAGACCCTGTTTCCAAATAAAAAAGTATAAAATAGGTCTGGGAGTGTAGCCCGGAGGTAGAAGGGCTTCCAGGAACCCCAGTACCACCAAAATAAAATAAAATAAAATATTGCTTAACCTTTAATTTCTTACAACATATATATCTGCTTAATCTCATTTAAAAAATATGGTTCTTCCTATTCCTAACCAGAATTTGGCTTCCTCCCCTCCCAGCCTATGGATCTTTTCAAAATGGACATGGAATTAAGAGGGAAGACTCAAGGGGTTCCCTTATCCCAGAAGGAACAACAGGATTTCCAGATCAGGGCAACACTGGTGAAAATGTAAGAATCTAAGTATATATGATAACCTAGTGATCTTTTAGACTATTGCAGTCTTTCTTTTTATATAATTATGCTACTCTCTACTCTACAATGGTCCATTCCGGATCTGTAAAAATATTCCATAAGCCAGGTACAGTGGCACATGCCTTTAATGCCATGATTTGGGAGGCTGAAACAAAACTGCTGCTGGTTCCAGGTCAGCCTGAGCAACTTATT